>NW_027176207.1:20617750-21030250 GCF_023055335.1 Clinocottus analis | reverse complement strand
TCGATGCAAATATACATGCGACCTGCAGCCTCGTCAAACCAGTTCCCAGCGCTGCATCCTGCGTGTTGCTTGGCTACGACGGCCCCGTTACCTTCTAAATATTTACATCTCTGACAACAAAGTGAAAGAGAAAGAAGAGAAAGAAGAGAAAGAAGCGAGAGAAGAGCTGCAGGAGCATCAGAGACCAGAACGCCGTGACGACGCCTCCTGCTTTTTTTTCGGCCTCTCGTGGAGCCAGAGGACGGATTAGCATCCAGGATGTCTCTCCACAGAGGACGCCGAGGCGTGTTGTGAGAACACGTCAAGGTCACGCTAAGCCGCTGGTGATAGTTCCCGTGGCAGTGGAGGAAAGAAAGGTCAAACATTAAAAAAAAGACCTTCTATTGTCCTCAAATACATTTATTTTCTTCTTATCTCACTCTGCTTTCTGCTCCATCAGATCACTCAATTTAGTGTTCATGCAAAAGCTTCATAGATCTCCTTCTGGTCCACAAGCTATTAAAACACACACCAACGAGCCGCACACACACGCACAAATGCAAACACACACACACACAATGTGGATCAATCCGCTGCTGAAAATAGTCCCTAACAAATGCTCTTTTTTATCCAGTTTGAATGACTTTTAGCTGAAACTACAGAGTCCAGCAGTTGCAGGAAGTAGCCGGCCTTTATTTAAAATATATATATTTAAAGCTTCTTCAGCAGGAACCAACGGGCTCGGACCCGAGAGGAGGCCAACAGGAAGTCAGCAAGACAAGCTAAGCAATGTTGGAGTTTCTGGTGGATTTGTAAAAAAAATAATAAGAAAAAACTATAAGATACCAGAAAAATACATATAAAACGTTCCACTTTGCCAGTAAAAGCAACCACACACACAGAAAGTGTGTCACTGTGTTTGTGCATCAGCAACATGGAGCCAGAGAGACTGAACATCACATCGTATACGTTTCATTAACGGCTCTCCGGGTTCAGAGGGAGATCCGAGCTGCGGGTTAATTACGGCTGTTTCCCGTGAACGCAGAGAGCCGAGCGGCAGGAGAGAAGTCAACAGTTGTCTGGCTGGAGTTGAAGGTCAGTGCGGACGGAACAGAGAGACAGAGAAAAAGCGATAAAACAGCTTTTTTGGCACGAAAAAAAAAAAACGAGCCGCCTGCAAGAAGAAGGGAGATACATCTGCAGCTTCAAGGTCTCCATGCAGCTCGTTACTCAGAGGAGCAACAATGTCGCAGCGTGGTTTGAGATGAGTGTGTAACCAGCTCAGGAGGGGGAGGAGCGGGAAGTAAAATAAATAAATAAATAACAGAGAATGAGGCCTTTGATTCATCAAGTGGAGGGAGAAGCGAGTCTTTTCATGAAGCTATTATTAGACACACTTTGTTTATCCAACGGAGTAAAGTGAGATAATGTTAAGATCCTTTAATTAAGAACAAGTAGCAATTAAAAAAACGTTCAAATGTTTCAAAAGTACAAGTGGTTATCGTGAAGGAGAAGGGTTTTATTCTACATTATTATTACAAGTAAACATTGCAGCTGTATGAACGGCTCCCCGCCCGCTCACCTGTTGAGCTTGAAGTCCGGAGAGAAGATGAGTTTTCCGGGATGGTCCACCGACCTCCAGATGAGGCCCAGCATGAGGATCTCCAGCCAGCAGCACTTCAGCAGGTGGATCTGGTCCGCGAGACTGAGATCGACGAAGCCTGAAGACGAACACCACAGAAGAAGAAAAGATGACCTTTGTATCCACATCAGCCTGGATTCAGGAGAGTATTTACAGCTCACAATGAAAGCACTTTTACACACTGATAAGCGATTGTCTGCAAAGCTATTCCCAAATTGTCTAAATCCCGATTAAACAGAAATAAGAGGAATTATATGAATTATATTTGTGTGCATTTAGTAAATAAATTCGACACAAAGACTTCGATGAATCAGCTTCTGAGGAGAAAAGAGTAAGAAGAAAAAAGAAAGGAGAAAAAAGTAAGAAGAAAGAAGAAAGGAGAAAAGAGTAAGAAGAAAGAAGAAAAGAGAAAAGAGTAAGGAGAAAGAGCAAGGAGAAAAGAGTAAGGAGAAAGAGCAAGGAGGAAATGGAAAGGAGAAAGGAGGAAGGAGGAAAGAGTAAGGAGGAAAGAGAAAGGAGAAAAGAGTAAGGAGGAAAGAGTAAGGAGAAAAGAGTAAGGAGAAAAGAGTAAGGAGAAAAGAGTAAGGAGAAAGGAGGAAGGAGAAAGGAGAGCTTCCTGAGATCTTTAAGGAAGCAGACAATGCACACTTATGTTCACTTAGGAAGAAAGAGTCTTTGTGAGCCCTTCATCTTCACACCTTTACAGGAGAGTTACCTGCTGGGCTGACAGGAGAGGAGGGGAGGGAAGGAGAGGAGGAAAGGAGTTAAGAGAGGAGAGAAGTTAAGGGAAGACACATAAAAAAGGAGGGGAAAGAGAAACAGGATCAGTCCAGGCAGAAAGAAGATGAGTGACAATGACCTCGTTTGTTTGTTTGTTTGTTTATCCGTCCACACGCTCAAGAAGCGGCGACATGAGCGACGAGCTGAAGTGAAACCTCGTGGACGCCGACGTTTCCCGTGACCTTTGACCCCGTCGGAGCCTCCGCTCTCGTTTGATTACACGCAAACTGGACGGCGGCGAAAAAACTTCTCGCGCTCGGTAAAGTCTACACGACCTTGATCAAAACAATACACACGCCAGATATATTATCACTTACCAACCCTCAACAAAGATGCAGATTGCATCATCATGTTCTCATTGTGTCGTGGTCCCAAGGAGGAAAACATGTTTCACCGAGTGGAAACGATTAAAGAGCCACAAAACATTCCAACGCAAACAGAACAATTCACGTCAACACACACAGACACACACACACACACACACTTACCCGGGATCTTTTTCGCCCAGCTGATCATGAGCACCAGCTCCTTGTCGGCCAGGTTGGTGAGTGACATCATCATGCTGGCCTGGGTGAAGGGCTTCTTCAGGTCCTCCATGAGGTAGATCTCCGGAGGCTCCGCCTCCATGATGCGGGAGATGAACTCCTCCGGGCTCATGGACGAGTGGCGCGCGTGGTTGGCCTGAGGCAGCGGGGCGAGCGGCGCCAGAGGCGCCTCCAGGTGGAGGTGCCGCTGGGCCCGAGGACCCAGACCCACCCGGACCAAACTCCTGCCGGCCGGGTCCCGAGACTGGAGGCCCCCCCGCCGGTGACGAGCTCCTCGATAGCTGCAGCGCTCACGCCTCACACCTGGTGACAGAAGGAAGGCGTCTTAAAGCTGCGTTCTCTCTCCAGACCACCAGGGGGCGACTCCTCTGGTTGTATAGAAGTCTATGCTTCATGTGTGAAAGCTGCATTCTCTCTCCTGACCACCAGGGGGCAACTGCTCTGGTTGTATAGAAGTCTATGCTTCATGTGTTAAAGCTGCATTCTCTCTCCTGCCCACCAGGGGGCGACTCCTCTGGTTGTATAGAAGTCTATGCTTCATGTGTTAAAGCTGCATTCTCTCTCCTGACCACCAGGGGGCGACTCCTCTGGTTGTATAGAAGTCTATATAAGTGACTCTACTTCTCTCTTGATGTATTCCCTCAGTAAACATTGTAAACATGAGTTTATGTCTCAATCTCTAGTTTCAAGTCTTCTTCTATACAGCATGATGTTCATTTAGTACTTTATGGTCATTTGGCGTCAAACAGACCATAAAGCGGGGGACGCTTTAGGGGCGGGGCTACGAGTTGATTGACAGATGTTGCCGCCACTCCTCCACATTCCAAATATGGTAATTTGGTTGTGAAAAAAAAACATGGCAACGGCCATAATCCAAGATGGCGACGGCGAAAACCCCAAATTACAAAGAAAAGGAAAAAAAAAAAGTGACAGCGCATCAGTGGCTACAAAACGGCTACAAAAACCAGACGGAGAACCTGACTCCACTGAGTTTCTTAAACACTGCGGCAGAGTCTGTACCGTAACAAACCAAGGTTTAATCAACACGGCTGGTTGTGTTGTGGCATCAAATACGACACACTCCACAGAAAGCCCAAGGCCAGAGACCCACTTCCTGCACAAGAGCGATAGCCCAAGTTTCCTGGAAATCTGTGGCGCCGAAGTTCGGCGCTTCCAAGGGCAGAAGGGCCGCTATCTGGAATCAGATAGACGAATCTAGAGGAGGACGGAGATTTAAAAGGTTCGCAAACTCCGGACACCAGAAAAGAACCGCATTGTTTGAGTCGTCTTTAAAAGACCATTTATTTAACTTTAAACTCATCATTTGAAGTAAATGTTGAAAAATTTTCATTTTTTTGGGCCTACGCTCGAAGATTGCATCCCCAAACTACGAAGAGTATATCTCAGCAACCACAAGGGCTATTTGAATAATTTTGGTGTTATAATAAAGGGAACACTTGTGAGATTGGTCCAGATGTGGAGATACTGGTAAATATGTTACTGGTTTAGAGTAAATGAAGATGGCACACAAGTTTTAGGTTCGCCGAAAACCCACAACCTCCAGGAGTAGAGAGCCGAGGGAATAAGTTGTCTTCAAGTGGGGGAAAACCTTTAAAATTGGTCGACGGCTCGAGGTTTTTCAAGTTTTTTGGGGCGAGATTAAAACCAACAAGTGAGTTTTACAGGTGCTTTTTGAGAGTGGTGTCCGTCTTCTCATCTCATCTCAGCTTTTACTGTAAGACATCTCTAAAAAATTAAAGAAAAAACAGAGCCCGTTTGCATTTCCCTGGAGAAATAAAGACTGAAATGTCTCCTAACTTTTTAATCTCAGAAGCAGCCAACACCCTGCATCTCTGCGTCCATCCTGATGAATTATCGCGCGTTGGTTTTTTTGCGTTTCCCACCAACGTGAGTCTGACTTTCAGCGTCAAACAGGCGAGCACCTACCGCACTTCATCATGCCCACTTCGTAGCATTTACGCAGGCGGCAGGCCTGGCAGCTTTTACGCCGGTTCTTGTCGATGGTGCACTGATTGGTGGCGGGGCAGATGTAGTCGTTGTGCCCTGAGAAGAAGAGAGAGGACGTGAGGATGGAGAGGGGGAGTGGAGACGGTGAAGTGACGGGCTGAAGGTGGAGCGAGAGAGAGAGACGCCGGCGGCACCTTGGATGCTCCTCTTGAAAAACGCCTTGCAGCCCTCGCAGGACCACACGCCGTAGTGGTAGCCCGAGGCGTAGTCGTGGCACACGGCGCAGAAGTGCATGTCGGCTTTCCCCGCCGCGGAGGAGCACAAGGAGGAGTTCACGCCATCTACTCCATCCCCGGGTCTCTTCCCCTGCGGCTTGTTACAGCTGATGAGCGAGCTGCAGGAGGAAGCACAGACAATGTGGGAGGGTTGGGGGGGGAAGGACAACTTGACATTTTTGGAATTTTATCCTGTCATTCAGTCGCCATTAGTCTCTTTGGCTGAAAGTGTCTTCACAGTCAACTGGGAAATTGCATCCGGAAAACTGCACGTCGGAAAAATAATGGCCTGCAAAAATAATGGCCGTATAAATATCCATCATCCATCATCTCGTGGCCCTGTGATTTTCAACTGGCACAGCAGCACAAGTAAAGACCGTAAATATAAAGTACCACTAACGGCGGAGGAGAGGAATCCCACAAAAATCAACAGTTATCGTTACGAATACGGAGACTTCTATTCATCGGATGCAAACGGGTCGAGCTCGAGGCTTCAGATCGTCGGTCCACAAACCAGCAACTATGTCCACCTCTATGCAGTCTGTGGTTTCCACTCCAACAACTCCACTGGTTTGAGCCTTCCCATCAGCCAGTGGACATCGTAGCTGAAGAACACTTAAACCATGATTGGTCCAGACAGCAGAGACTGCAGCAAAGCTGCGACACACACTTAGTTAGATTGCGCTATGTTTTAAGAAGCTACTGAAATCCCCAAAAACGAAGTCAACATTTTTGCCTCAGAGCGTGTTTCACGGCAGCCGACGGGCACAAAGCTGCTCGGCTCCTAGACGTCCATTTACAGCGCGGTAATGGTGGAAGCTTTTTTCAATTCCGACCATTTTCCCCTCACAGTCACCGACTGGCACTCACTGAACGATTGTATTATCACTTATATACAGTTACCGCTATAATCTGCCCGTCGGCGAACCTACCTGCCGGCCAGGCCGTGGGCTTTGGCCTCCAGCCAGGGGGCGTGCGCGCTGGGCTCGCTGTAGACGAGCGGCTGAGGGCAGCGCAGAGTCAACGAGGGCACGCTGGGGTGGCCGCCGGAGGGCCAGAAGGCCGACGGGCTCAGCGGCGAGCACAGGGCCGCCGGGCTGTCCACGGCGGGCGTCCGGGCGTAGCTCAGCACCGACGGGCTGTAGAAGGCGAGCGGCCCGTGGCCGTGGCCGTACTCGTGGCTACTGTCCGCGTACGGGGAGGGGATGCACACGGTCTGGCCGTCCATGCCCAGAGGGGGGCTGTACGCGGCGGGCGGCAGCGCGCGGGAGCTCGGCCTCTCGGCGGCCTTGCTGGAGTCCACCTCCTGCAGCTGCAGCAGCGGGTCGGCGTCCAGCCGGGGGGAGGAGGCCATGTCGGGCTGGAACCGGCGCTTCTCGGTACGACGACGGGGGGCGGCGGGTTCCTCTATTGCATGTTCTAGTGACGGCAGGTCCTGTGGGAGAAGAGGAGGAACGATATATAATATAGATGCAAGAAACAACACACAGACGGTTCGCTGATGAGGTGATTTTCAGGTATAAAAACTGAGGGAAATATGATTGAAAAGTCACATTTTTAGCACATTTCAGTGTGAAAGAGTCCTGCCTACATGTCCCAGTGGAATAAATCCTCTCTGATCCACTGCCACAAGGCAAATAAAAGTAGAGTATGACATCTCGCCAATGGCTGACATCAACGTTTCTTTGCACCTACGTGCTATCAGCATGCTAGCACTACTAATTGGATGGTTTCTCCAAAGGTTGGATTGTAATATCCCCGTCCAGCACCATCTAGTCAACCATAAAATGTGTCAAAGACTTGGATTCATCACCAAAATACCTGCAGAGCCGACGACGCAGTCAGATTCCTTTGTTTTGCGGCAGTTAGCAAACATTAGCGTGCTAGCACACTGAGCTAAGCTGGTGAAGATGGGATTGTAGCATACGAGCTAACATTAAGTACATAAACCCTTCTTAGTAATATTCTAATATTGCAAAACTTGCTGTATTATTTCTTACATTTCAAAATAAAACCACTTAAAGTCTGCAAAGACATTTAGTCTGATGAAAATCTTTTTTTTAAAAATACACAAAATGCTAAAAAGCATGACGGAGAATTGCTTTATAATTTGACTATTTGCCCCTCAGTAAACAAGGAAGCAGTTTGTATGTCTTCATCGGTGGAAAAAAGGACATATTTGTCATACAGGGAGTGCCAGGCATGAAATTGAACACACGGCTGAGTTTCCATGGAGGTCGTGGACGAAAACACTCACTTAAAAGATTTATGAATGGATGGATTTTCTGTGAAGTGAGAAAGACGTAAACGAGGCAGATCTTTGTTTCACGGGTGATTTCCCTTGATATTGACCCGCTGTGACTCAGCGCAGTTCATCGGGATTTAACGGGGTGCCGCACGAGAACACAAGATTATGGGATGTTTTCCTTTTGCCGAGTGCATCGCAGTCACAGATCCTGCAGACGAGATCCGAGGGAGAAAAAAAACACATTTATTGCTCGTTTTCCACCGAAAGCGTCTGTTCCAGGAAGCTTTCTGGGAACCGGAGAACTTCACCTGCATTTAAATGGAGCGGCCCGGAGGCCAAACGTCGTTCCAGGTTACAGGTTTAAAACCTAAAAGCACGGCAGGTAACCCGGGAAACACGCCGCGGTCACTGGAGCAGGAACCTCAGTGAGAACGACTCTGAAAATTAGGAACGTTCTGCAAATTAAGCGCCAAAGCCTCGACCACCTCCCGATATCACGAACATGCACCGGTTTATACGCGGGCGGCGTTCTTTTAAGTCTGAAATTAGCAATTTATTTATGACAAGAGTGTGCATTTGCAAAAAAAGAACGTAGAAAAAAAGCCTCACAGGGAACATCTAAGAGATCCGGAGAGGAGGAACAAAAGGTGTTCTTGTGCCATCGAGTGTGTGGTCTGTGGGGAAAAATACTTTTTGTTAAACTCTGTCTTTATTAATAACTGAAACCACTCAACATCACAGTAAGAGTTAACTACATGTGACCACGGTTGCTAAGAAATGAAAGCAACAAAGTGACAAGAAATATAAGTGATTAGATTAATTACTACGATGTAAATGGATTAAAAACAAAACCTTGTAGTTTAAAATTCATCAATTTTCTGATAAAATATTAAAGTTTGACTCGAATATAAAAAATTAATAACTAAATAATACCATAATGTACTATATAAAGGACTTCTATACAACCAGAGGAGTCGTCCCCTAGTGGCCAGTAGAGAAAATACAGCTTCAACACATGAAGCATAGACTTCTATACAACCAGAGGAGTCGCCCCCTGGTGGTCAGGAGAGAGAATGCAGCTTTAACACATGACGCATAGACTTCTATACAACCAGAGGCGTCGCCCCATAGTGGTCAGGAGAGAGAATGCAGCTTTAACACATGAAGCATAGACTTCTATACAACCAGAGGAGTCGCCCCCTGGTGGTCAGGAGAGAGAATTCAGCTTTAACACATGAAGCACACACTTCTATACAACCAGAGGAGTCGCCCCCTGGTGGTCAGTAGAGAGAATGCAGCTTTAACACATGAAGCACAGACTTCTATACAACCAGAGGAGACGATAACCCAAAGATAAATGTAAAACTTAAGTAATTGCTGATATAGATGTAATTCTGAGGTAATGAGAGGAGTTTTAAAGCTCTGATGATGTAATTCTGAACCTTCAGTATCTGAAGGAGACACCGAGCCAAACGGTCGCAAGGTCGATCCCATCCGCAGTCAACATGTGCATCACACATGTCAGGTCAAAGTGGCCTCAATAAACTAAATAATGCGCTCATTTACCCCTCTCCCTCTGAACGAATTAGACTCGTTTAGGGGCTGCAACTGGATTATAATTTTTGTGGAGATTGAAAACGTCAAAACGGGCCCAAAACATTTGTATTTTTTAAAAACGCTTCCCCGAAATCCATCAGAGAAACGCAGCCTGGTTTGACCTCACCATTGCAGTGTCCCACGAGTAATTGTGTGTTAAATCACCGCAGATAAAAGTAGACATTTGCTATTAACTTAATAATGACTCACTGAAAGGATTTATTGATTTTTCTGCAGCGTTTCTGTGAGGTGAGGAAGACGCAACGAGGCACATCTTCGTTTTACGGGGTGATTTCCTCTGGACCGCGTCCAATATTTCCTCCCATATGAGAGAGTTTTGACTTAACCCACCGTTGGAGACGTGACAGCTCGTACTGTAAGCTCAGGTTTCGCTGGAACATTTCCCCAGTTTCCGAGTGATTTGGAAGCTCTGAACGTTTGCATTTGGTGCATTTGTTTTGTCGAGCTCTTGAGACGCAGCTCGTATCGTCGGATAAGATTATCGGATAAGTCTGGGAGACGCTGAGAATGTGAAACGCCGGGGTGCGTTGTGGGCGCGCCACTTGTTCAGCCTGTCGCCACCATTCGCATCCATAAAAAACGCTTTTACGACTTCAAGCTTTGATTAGAGCACAAAGTTCGTCATGAATCCGGCCTCTGAGTTTTGCTCTCGACACCACATTGATGCATTCAACTTAAAAACCTCAAACCACCTCAAACCACCGTTATCCGCCAAATCCATTTTTTACAGGATTTATTCCACATGCAGAGTCCACCTGAGCTGCAGGATGAAGTGTGCACGTTTGTGTTGTTCTGGTAACTGACGTGTAAACATTAAATATTAAAAAGGTTAGAGAACGCTTTGTTTAAAGGAGGCGAGAACGATTATCGTTTAACCGAAGAGGAAAGAGACGAGGAAGCCGTGTTATTAGGTTTTATTTTGGTATCATTTCAAAAAGTTACTTAACTTTTGTTTTTGTTTATTAATAGCACATCTAAAACATGATGAATAACATTTTCTTGAGATATATATAATTTTGTTTAGGGATGAATAACATTTTGTAGAATTAATAAATAACATTTTTGTTGAGATAAATAATATTTTGGAGAGTTAAATAACATTTTTTTGAGAAATAACATTTTGTTTTGTTGAGATAAATAACATTTTGGAGAGATAAATAACATGTTATTGAGAAAAATCACATTTTGTAGAATTAAAAAATAACATTTTTGTTGAGATGAATATTCGTTTAGGCACAAATTCTCTGTTCCTGCGATCTGCAGTCGGGTCGCAATTGTTTGAAATCTCTAAAGTAAAAAGTGGATCCCCAGAAAACTAAAAGTTTGAGGTCTCACAGCACACTGTCTAAAGTCAGTACACATCTTTTGACCACGAAGGGGCTAAAAACAACAACAACAACTCACAATGACGACAACAGACCAACTTCCAAGCCAACAATCCTCCAACAACTCATGTGGGTCCACGTTTAAACTCTCGTTAGAACCTCGATGGAAGAAGCAAAACGTTGGTTAAAATCAATCACTAATCAATCAGAATCTTCAATAACATATTGAGACTATCCGCTAGTTCGATGAGCTTCTGTTATGAGCTAAAAGCTGAGTTTTTCAGTTATTTTTTGGCCTCCATTGGGTCCGACTGGTTTGTTGTCCAGCTCTTCTCGGCCGTCATTGTTCTGCTGCCGCTCTGATGTCTAAAAAGCACCGATAAGATTAATGGAAATGTTGTTGTGACCGTGGAGATTGAACTTTAATAGAGCTAAACTCACATAATCAAGGTTTATAAAACAGACGGGGAGAGTTCTGCAGACGGGCTGCGTGTCTGGAAATCAAACTACAATAATAGAAATAAAAGAAATAATTATGGTAATAAAAAAAATAAAAAAACACTTGCTGACAACCTGAATACCTTTTCAGATTTGCCAGAATCAAAACGCTCTGAGACGGTCTGGATTCACATAATTAGAGTCAGAGCCTGTGATTGACATGTTGGTTAAACAGCCCGACACACACACACACACACACACACACACACACACACACACATTTCACACAACCAAAAGCCTGAAAATTAAAACTGCACAACCAACTTAAGAAGATTTAACGCCTCACTTACTCTTATCCGACTGCGTGGCACAACAGGTGGGATTTTATATATCGACTGGGTTAAAAAAACAAAACTCTTTCGTCAGAAGGTTTTGAGCTTTGGACGCCGCTCGCCGCTCATGGCAGCCGTCCATGACCAACAAGCAGCGGGCCGGGGGCAAAGGGCAACTCCTGTCTCTCATTCCCCCGGATCCGTCGCCACGAATCTGATCTCCAAAAGATATAAAACCTCGTACTGGTGTACTAATATACGATGTACCGTCGTGTCAAGAGTACACTACGAGTCTGAAATGCCTCTTCTTGTAATCTCCTAGCTAAATAATAAAAACAACCTCCCACACAGTAAAACACTGTGAGGGAGGTTGTTCTGCTCTTTTATTTAAGTTTAAATGTCATTAAGTCTTAAGATCCTTCGTACTGTAACATTTGCTATTGGATTAAATACCATGAAGGCATATTTAAAAAGTATTTTTCTTTCATAAAAAGCTACTGAGAACCACGTTTAATTCACCGGTCTCCAACTTGTTCTTCAAACAGATGTTTTTCTTATTTACCGCAAAAGTTGTGTTACAAGCTGCTACTACCTTCAGTGGGTGTCCCCGCTGTAGCCAGCTAGCACTGCTGCTAGCTCCCCGCTGTAGCCAGCTAGCACTGCTGCTAGCTCCCCGCTGCAGCCAGCTAGCACTACTGCTCGTTCCCCGCTGTAGCCAGCTAGCACTGCTGCTAGCTCACCGTTGTAGCCAGCTAGCACTGCTGCTCACTCCCCGCTGTAGCAAGCTAGCGCTGCTGCTCACTCCCCGCTGTAGCAAGCTAGCGCTGCTGCTCGCTCCCCGCTACTTTTGTTGGTTGTCGGGGAACTAGCAGGGCTAGCAAGGAGCTAGCAAGGAACTAGCAAAACAAGGAACAAATCCATATTGGGAGATAGAAATATTTAAAACGGTTCATCTCGGCATGTGACTCTTCAAAGAAAACAAAAACCCTAATTTGTTTATTTGATTTATTTAAGTGACTTTTACACGCTAGTTGATGCGATTATTAAATGATTATACGGCATTAATCTAAAACACTGCATATTCGTACAGATTATATATTTCTGGCACAACCTGGTGGTCGGTACGTACGGGGTGAACGGTTCACGTGGCTCGCGGTTCTAGCAGCCGACCCGCTTCAGTCTCCACGGCGTGAGCTCGGCTTTGGTCGGAGAGCGCCGCTGCGTCCGCAACCACGAGGAGATGAACGCTGGGTCTCGGCTCCGAGGTGTGCAACATGGCGCGACAGCTCTGGAGGAAGAGGAGGAAGAGGAGGAAGAAAACGTTGAGAATTGAGTTTTAAATTTCAGATGAGTTTCCTGCATCGAGTCACAATCGTTTAAGACAATGTCTCATTGAAGGTGGGCGTGTCTCATTGAAGGTGGGCGTGTCTCATTGAAGGTGGGCGTGTCTCTTTGTAGGTGGGCGTGTCTCATTGAAGGTGGGCGTGTCTCATTGAAGGTGGGCGTGTCTCTCTGCTTCAATCCCTGTTTTTTTCATAGAACAAGACTCACATGTGGACCAAAGAACAAGTTCATAGCTCCTTTATTTATATTTATATATTTTTTTTATTACAATTCCCTCGGTTTTGAGCCTTTTTTAGGGTCCCCCCCTCCCATGATACCTGTCTTTAGTTTTATTAGAAGTTCTATAAGGTAAAACAAAAGAAGAGTACTTCAACTTGCTGTATTGTTGTATTTTAATATATTTATAAAAGTATATTTTATCAGGTACACTATTTTTAACGTTGGGGTTTAAGAAACTATAAATAATGAAAAAAAATGCAACTTGTTTTGTCCTACTCTGGCACATTTAACATCGTCTGTGGTATAAACGTAGATGCTGGATGAGTTATTCGTCCATTTTAGTGAATTCACTTCCAAATATGTTGGAACGAACCGGCACTGCATTGTGATTCATGAATGAACAACAATGACAGACCAGAGAGAGAGAGAGAGAGAGAGAGAGAGACCAGATAACGCTGCAGAAATATCAAACAGATATCACACACACACACACATTCATACACACACATGACATGAAGAAGAACACGTTGCTGAGGTCGGGAGCTCAGAGGGCGCGATGCCTTCAGGCTCCAACAAAGAGAGACTCAGCAACATGAAAAATATCAGGAAGGAGGTGCAGGAAAAGCAAAATGAATGAAAAATAGAAAGATGTTTCACCGGAGGGGGAGAGAGAGAGAGAGAGAGAGAGAGAGAGAGAGAGAGAGAGAGAGAGAGAGAGAGAGAGAGAGAGAGAGAGAGAGAGAGAGAGAGAGAGAGAGAGAGAGAGAGAAAGACTCGCAGGCCAGTGTATTAAAAACTTGTGTATTTCTTGTGTATAATTTGAGAATGGAGCCCTCCTCTCCTCAGAATGGGGCTGCGAGCCAACAACACATACCGAGAGACACAAAGACCAGCACCACCAACACCACCTCCTCCTCCTCCCAGTGAAACCATTAGCCAGGCCCAGCTCCTCCATTCTCTAGGCCTAACAAAGCCAGCAATGAGCTGCTGGAGGAGGAGAGCTGAAATGAAGAGGTGGACAGATCAGAGGAGAGGAGGAGGAGGAGGAGGAGGAGGAGAAGGAGATGAAGGTGGTGAAGGAGGAGGTGAAGGAGGAAGAGGAGTGAGAGGCTTCAGCAGCGTCGACAGGCCGATTACAGTGTCAAGATTTGGAGTAATTGTACCGTCAATGCTGCTGCAGCGTCGACCCGACAGACAGGAAGCGCTCTACTCAAGATACACAACACACAAGGTACACACCATGCGAGACACACACCACACGAGATACACACAACATAAGACACACACAAAAGGTCTTTCATACGCGGATATGATATATAAATATATGTGCACTATTAGAATTGGAGAAAAAAGGTCTTTGTAACGTGGGTCAGAAGTGTGTTCACACACACACACACACACACACACTTCAGGTGTGTTTCACGTCTATTCTTCTCCACGGCGCAGAAAAAGGGTGCGTTCATGTAGAGCCACGTCTGAACGTGAAGCTCTTTGGTTTCTCCTCAATAAAAGCAGCACATCTCCTGCACAGCGCCTCTCAGCTTCAATAGACTCCTCATCTCCTGAAGTTTACAGGCTGCAGAAGATCGAGGGATGCGTTCAGGCGCAGCTCGTAAACTCTGAGGAACTCCAGCTGCGGTTGTGGAGTTTCCTCCTTCCACTGAAGTGGATCCTCTTCTGGATGCTGTGTTTCCAGTCGATGTGGCTCGTTATTTAGGAGCAGTGTAGTTATTGTTCTGACATATTAAATCCATGACTTTCACTTCAGCAGATGGACTTCCCAAAGAAGTTTTCATAAAACAAGTACGGATGTTTACGTTCATCTGTTTCTCATTGAAAACCGTGTGCACCCTTAAAGGGTTTAGAACATTTGCTGAATGGACTTTTTGCAACGTCTTTCTTTAGAAACCGAATCTTTAAAATCCGCCGTTCAGTCTGCAGAAATGTGCGTCATGAAATGTGCATCATCATCATCATCATCAAGTCACAGTTTCATCTCATCTTTAACGCAAACGTTCCACATTTTCTTTTGTAAAATACACACTCGTTCTTCACTGAATAAAAACGGTTGAAAAATCTCGACGGGAGATTTCAGAAGGAATCAGAAGCATCGGCGCCGTTGCTTCTACCGTCAACGTCTCCGTGCTGAACATCGAGAGAGTTCAAAGGTCACGCGGTGGACACGATGCTCTCGAGTCCCGACAGGAAGCGCCGGAGAGCACCGAAGTTCACGCCGACCGCCGGACGAGAGCTTCACGAGCGAGCCCGACGTCGAATACCGGCAAACTGACGAGGTGTCAGACCCCCGGCTCAGAAACGCCGCGGCTCGGGGCGAGCACCTCTGGGTGCTCGCGGGGTGACGGACAGGCCGGCGGGCGGAGCAGGAGGAGGAATCCGGAGTCTTTCCGAGCAGCGTGACCTTCGACGAGGCGCCGGAATGCTTCTTCGACGTGGGCGAAACCCGGCGGACGGAAGGAGACGAGCTCGGAGCCCGACTTCTTATTTCTGGTAACGGCAGGACTTCCCTCCATCCTCCCATCCTGCCTCCCCACCATCCTCCTCCTCTTCCTCCTCCTTCATCCGTGCACACGCAGATACTTTCGACTCCCCCTCAGCTCAGTTATTCGCAAAGTGAAGGAGAGAAGAAAAAAAGGAATCTGGTATTTACGGCAACAGGCAGATTGTGATTACAGCGCGAGCGGTGTCAAGGCTGTGGGGCCGAGCAGCAGCAGCAGATAGAGACGCTTTGTGGATGAGATAAAATAATCACCAGCGGCGTCAAAAGATTAGAGCGCAAACCAAATATGCATCTCAAAAACAACGACAACAACAACAAAAGCGACAGCAACTGCGACGGGGCCGTCACGCGGGGAAAAACTCCAATAAAATTAGACTGAAAAAAAAAAAACACTTCAGAAGTTTCGCGGACGGATTTCTGGGAATCAATCTGAACGTTTCACTGCTCGGTGTCGGGAAGGAAATCGAGCCGACGGGTCCGGTTCTGCCGCTTCAGCTCCTGGACGACGATCGGCTGGGAGAGGAAGACGAGGTTTAGAGCTCGTCTTCCTCACGCTTATGATTATTATATTGCAACTTCTATACAGGAAGCTGCTTCCTATGAAATTATCCCAATTAAAACAATATATTTTCAACCATTTACAAGTCAGATTCTGTCTGAATTGTGGATTTTAGATATTAAAAGTGTGAGCGAGAGATTAAAGCGTTCAGCACTCTGATCGTCCCGACTCTCTTTTCACTCGGCGAGTTTCTGGAGAACAAAAAAACTGAAATAAAAATATATTCTCCGTTCAGCTGGAGGAACCTCGGAGGTCCGGACTCACGTACAGAGCGAGGCTGATGTCGGACTCTCGGGAAAGACATTTCTGCACAAGTACACAAGTACACGTATGTAGTGTGTGTTTCAGGGGGACACGGAGGAGAAGTGTTCATACAAACAGACATTTTAACACCTTCCTTCATCCTGATGAGGAAGAGGAGGAGGGTCCGACTACAGGATCCAGAACGGAGACCAGATGTTTTTTTTTATGTTTTTTTTTTATTCTCTATGTTGAGGGTTATAGTGTCTTTAATCACACACACACACACACACACACACACACACACACACACACACACACACACACACACACACACATTAATTTCCCTGTTAGTGCTGGAATAATCTACACAGAAATTGTAAAAAGAACAGATTGATTTTATGAAGATCTCTTCATTCCAGGGCGGGTTCGGCTCCGCTTCGTCTCCGGAGTCTTTGTGCTTTCTCTCCAGGACCAGGAGGGGGGTCCAGATAAGTACCGGAACAGCGGGTCCCGGTCCTATCTGGACCCCCTGGTTCTGGTTTCAGCTGGACCCCCACTGCCATTATTCTTGCTATAAGTTGCATTGCTATTCGTATTGCCGACACCATTATTATTAGCATTATTGTTGTAACGTCTTTATCATGCTACTCATTGTATGAATAGAATATGCTGTAACATGTTACATTGTTCTCTGGTCACGTGACACCTATTGTACTTCTGTCCATCCTGATAGATAGAGGATCCTCTTCTGTCGCTCTGTGAAGTTTTCTGCCCCTTTTACTCCTCTTAAAAAGGGTTTTTGAGACTTTTTCCTAAACCGACGTGAGGGTCAAAGGTCAGGGGATGTGTGTGTGTGTGTGTGTGTGTGTGTGTGTGTGTGTGTACAGATGGAGAAGCCCTTTAGGGAACATTTTACATTGAACATGTTGAGCTATACTAAATAAATTGAAATGAATTGAATGAACGTTGTTTCTGCACACCTGCAGCTGCTACACACACGTAGGCTGTGTGCACGCGCCACAGTGAACAGTTAACACATAAAGCAGAGCCACAGCAGCGTTATAACCGACGCAGAGCCCGCGGTGCACACAGTGAAGCAGCAGGGACACCTGTCGGAGTGGAAAACGAGCGCTCCTCTCCGCTTCCCTTCAGGGAAAAGTGAAGACAGAAAGAAGAGAAAGAAGGAAACAAGAAAACACATGCGCTCCTGTCACGAACCTGTATGTCGGAGGCAGGAAGGTGAGCAGCGGGGTCCGCTGGCCCCGGGGCTTCCCGTCGTGTTCGCCGCCGCCGCCGCAGAGAGTCCGTCAGGCGGCCGGAGAAGAACCGCGAGCCCGCGGCGCGTAAAAGTGTAACGACACGCGGTTATTCCCCCGCGTTAGTCCGCTCCATTCCCGGCGTGTCATTCATATGTCCCCCTCGTGCCCTCTGCGGTTCTCAAAAAGTGCCAGGTTTGAGGTTTGGCCCCGTTTGGAGACGTCACTGGCCACGCCCCTCTCTGGAGAGCTGCCCAGCGGCGCTGCGCACAGGAGGAGGGTCACAAACTTTCAGTGAGACGTGTTGAAGCCCCACGAGAACACAACATGAAATATGAAATACTACGCTCCCCCCAGGAGACGTGTGTCATATAATAACACCTGTAATTGTTTAAAATGGCAATGCAATCAGGTGTGTAGGGCTTTAATCTCCTGGCGGGACTTCCCTCATCCCTCATCCGGGTCATTAATGATTAAACGAGATGGAACATAATCAAACCCACTCGGGGCCAAAAGGCCCGAAAGCACGACCTGTATCCACAGAGGACTTTTATGTTCTTATAAAACTCTAGTAAATTTAACACAATGAGAAAAGAGCCAAGCGGAGCTGACAAGTGGAATAAGAAAATATAATAAAATCCTCGACGTGTTTCCTGCTGCTGAGTCTTCGCTTTGGACTCAATTCTGCCTCTTTTCTTTCCTTGTGCTTCAGTTTATGGCAACATGTGAGCCACAGGAATGCATTCAGATTAAGTAAATGCACAAAAAGAACACAATAGACAGGGTTTTATATATATAGCTGTCTATTATGTGGATCGCAGCTACTTTGTTCATTGTCGTTCCCTGCAGTCAACTATCGCTCACTGTGTACATGTTGATGTGATATATGTATATATGTATATATATATATATATATATATATATATATATATATATATATATATATATATATATATATATATATATACACACACACACACACACTTTATGTATATATACACATATATTTATATGTAAAGTTCATCCACAGTTGAGGGAGAATTTGGCAATATGATGGCGGCCATATTGGAGGCCATTGTTGACGGCCACGTCGGCGGCCATGTTGGCGTTTATTTAAATATCTTGCTGTGGATATTTGCATTGCCATGTTTCGGTTGCGCGGCCATTTTAGGAGCTGTCTTTTGTTTCGTTTCAATCACGTTTGAATCTTTTTGTGTAGAGTTTATGATTTTAATAATAAACTTTTTTAAACTGTCAAATATTAGCCCCGCCCACACTGATATTCAAGACTTTTAATTGTTCATAACGTACGAGCGAGGCCAATCCACGCACATGCGAGCATCAGTAACATCTTGTCGAGAGTTTTTTAGATGCAAAGAAAGAGGATAATGAGATGTGAGTCTGAGGTTTGTGGTGTTTTTGTGCAGCATTGTGAGCGTTGGGAGGAGTTCGTTACAACAACAGTATTAAGACAAAGGCTCGTCAAACACAAATACATCTTTCAGTGAGAGTGTTGAGTCTCCAACCACGTTGTCTGGAAGGATTTACAGCGTCTCATTGGTCCTTTTTGATTACATTTCCAGCGTTGATTTATATTTTCTAACCTCTCTCGGGCGCTATAAGGTCACCCAGTTTTATTTCAGAGTTGCACCGTCGAATATTTCACAGCTTGAAATGGGCTCATTTAACTGAGAAGAGTTGCAAAAGCTTGTTTGACATTTTTAAAATAGTTTCTAAAGCCACGAAAAAAAAGTGACAAAAGGGTAAGTCGGACTGATTTCTGTCTTTTTGCTGAAAGTCTTTTGTCAATTTATTAAATATTTGTAATACCAACAATTTAACCTTTTTATGAGCCCTTTGATACTAAATTACAAGAAAGTGACGCAAAACAACTACAAAGAGACACAAAACCACGACAAAGAGACACAAAACCACTATAAAGAGACACACAATAACTACAAAGAGACACAAAACTACAACAGACACAAAACCACTACAAAGAGACACAAAACCACTACAAAGAGACACAAAACCATGACAAAGAGATACAAAACCACCACAAAGTCACACAAAACTACAACAAAGAGACACAAAATCACTTCAAAGCGACATAAAACAACTACAAAGAGACACAAAACCACTACAGAGAGACACTAAACCACCACAAAGTGACGCACAATAACTACAAAGAGACACAAAACCACTACAAAGAGACACAAAATAATTACAAAGAGACACTACATAACCACGAAGAGACAGAAAACTACAAATATACACAAAATAACCACAAAAAGACACACAAACCACTACAAAGAGACACAAAACAACCACAAAAAAACACAATAAATGGAAAACAAGCAGCCAAAAAAATACAAAAAGACCAAAACAAAAAGTTCCAAAGAGACACAAAGCGACAACAAAAGGCTGAACAGAGGTCATGTGTGTTGATGGGGTGTCGTTGTCTCTCAACACGCCACTGGAGCCGCGGCCATGTTGAGAGCCATGTGGAGTCAATGGAGGTGTTTTCCTCCTTCGTGCAGGTGTTAGCGACCCGGACGCTATCGCTGCGCTAATGGCTAATGGAGCGGACATTTTGATCTACTGGCAGAATAATGACTTCTTTCAATTATAATTTGTTTTCCGAAACTAAAAGTCACATCAAACCGAGATGGAGGAAAGAAATTAAAAACACATTTAAGTTGAATAAACAACCGATTCTTGCAGCAGCTGCAGGTTTGTTTTGAGGAGTGTTTGAATACTTTAAACGTGACGTATTGAACAAAACCCTCTGCAGAGAGAGAGAGAGAGAGAGAGAGAGAGAGAGAGAGAGAGAGAGAGAGAGAGAGAGAGAGAGAGCGGAGCAGCAACAAACAGAGTTGTGAAAGGAACCATCTTTGTTTCCTTCCTCAGATGATTCATTCACGATCCTTCAGAAATGCTGAATGCTGGTTCTGATTCATGGATTCTTTCTCTGCCCACTTCAATTATCTTCTGATAATTCTGTTCGCCGTGCTGTTCGATCTCCTGACACACACACACACACACACACACACACACACACACACACACACACGGTGAAGCACCAGCGGACCATTTCCTTTCTGAAATGTCCTGAGTGAAGGGAGGAACTGTGTGTTCCCTCTTGTGTCCTCTCCTTTAGCCTTTGCTCCAGTAGCATGGAGACCATGGAGGGAGGGGGTGGGAGGGTGGGGGGGGGGGGAGAGAGAGAGAGAGAGAAGAGTGCCCACCACTTCAAACTGGTGTGTGTGTTTGCACTTGTGTGTATATGTGTGTGTGGGCCTGTGTGTGTGTGTGTGTGTGTGGGCCTGTGTGTATGTGTGTGTCTTTGTGTCTGTGTCTGTGTGTATATGTATATATGGTTTTGTGTGTGTATGTGTGTGTGGGCCTGTGTGTGTGTGTGTGTGTGTGTGTGTGTGGGCCTGTGTGTATGTGTGTGTCTGTATGTCTGTGTCTGTGTGTATATGTATATATGGTTTTGTGTGTGTGTGTGTGTGTGTGTGTGTGTGTGTGTGTGTGTGTGTGTGTGTATGTATATATATGTGTGTGTGTGTGTATATGAGTGTATGTGTGTATATGTCTGTGTGTGTGTGTGTGTGTGTGTGTTATAATCTCAGTAAAAACTGCCTCTCTTAATAATCTCTTAATAATCTCAGAATGTTCTCTGCTGGTCGTCGCCTCTGTGATGACGGACTGGGAGAAGCGGCCCTGCTCCCAGTGCTCCCAGTGCTCCCAGTGCTCCCAGCGCTCCCAGTGCTCCCAGTGCTCCCAGTGCTCCCAGCGCTCCCAGTGCTCCCAGTGCTCCCAGTGCTCCCAGCGCTCCCAGTGCTCCCAGTGCTCCCAGTGCTCCCAGCGCTCCCAGCGCTCCCAGCGCTCCCAGTGCTCCCAGTGCTCCCAGCGCTCCCAGTAACAGAGCGCATATTTCCGCTGCATTGGAGGTGAAGCGCAGGTGAGGAGGAGCCGCTGGCTCCGAGTTCAAAAGAAGAGCCGCATATCTTCTGGAGGAGGAAGAGCAGCTGCGTGTAAATCTCTGCTGGATCATAATTACATCCTGGATTTATTTTGAGGGGGAAAACAAGCAGAAATAATTTGGATTTAAGTCGTATTTCATTTCATTGGAATTCATTAATTCCTCCTGCTCCTATAATCCACCTTCACTGGCCCGTTCTGAGGTAAAGTAAACACACTGATCCTTATGTTCAGCTGATATTACACTAAAGAAAACATATTGATAACATTATATCCCACTAAACGCTGCACGCTGGCCCTTTAAATCTCCCATGATTATCTGTTTTAAGTGTTTTAATATCTTTATAAGGCAGAGATTAAATACCTCAATGCAGCTTCAAAACCTCTGCAACTTTATACAACTTTTAACAGCTTTATAAAAATCGTCTATCATGTCAAATTAAATATTAAAATCTTTATTTCATTATGTTAAAAGTAAGGTCATTATGAGATAGAAAGTGAAAATTATGAGCTAGAAATTAGAAATTATGAGATAAAAAGACACATTTATGAGTTGGAAAGTTAAACTTATGTGATAAAAAGTAGAATTTAACATAGAAAGTCAAAATTATGACATAAAATGTCAACATTATGAGATAGAAACTTGAAATTATGACATAAAAAGGCACAATTATGAGATAAAAACTCAACATTATGACATAAAAAGTTGAAATTATGACATAAAAAGTTGAAATTATGACATAAAAAATCAAAATTATGAGATAAAAAGTAGAAATTATGAGATAAAAGTTAAAATTATGACATAAAAAGTTGAAATTATGACATAAAAAGTCGAAATTAAGACATAAAAAGTTGAAATTATGAGATTGAAAGTTGAAATTATGAGATAAAAAGTCGACATTATGAGATAAAAAGTTAAAATGATGACTTAAAAGCTGAAATTATGACATAAAAAGTCGAAATTATGAGATAAAAAGTTGAAATTATGAGATTGAAAGTTGAAATTATGAGATTGAAAATTGAAATTATGACATAAAAAGTTGAAATTATGACATAAAAAGTTGAAATTCTGAGATTGAAAGTTGAAATTATGAGATAAAAAGTCGACATTATGAGATAAAAAGTTAAAATTATGACATAAAAAGTTGAAATTATGAGATAAAAAGTCGAAATTATGAGATAAAAAGTTGAAATTATGAGATTGAAAGTTGAAATTATGAGATAAAATGTCGACATTATGAGATGAAAAGTTAAAATTATGACATAAAAAGTTGAAATTATGACATGAAAAGTCGAAATTATGACATAAATAGTTGAAGTTATGAGATTAAAAGTCAAAGTAATGAGATAGAAAGTGTGCATCTACTTTATTTTCTTAGTTTTGGGAAATAGAGCTTCTTTACATTCTGAAGCGATCGTTGTTGTGAATCGTTGTTGTTTCGTATCTTGTCGTCGCTCACGCGAGACGCGAACATGTGAAGCCGCGTAACACGCGAAGCCGCGTAACACGCGAAGCCGCGTGACGTCGGCTTGGAAGCGTCTCTGAGCTCCCGCCGGACTTTTAATTGTGCGTTTGGAGCGGAGCCGCGTGGGAGACGAGAGGTTACCTTGAACTCTGCCTCCAGTCTGTGGAAATCCTGCTTGTCTGCGAAATTTAGGGCTTTTCTTCCCTGAATTCTCTGGCAGCACACGCGCTGCTTTCAGGTCCTCGACCACGAGACACCAAGCGCCGACGGCAGCTCTTCATGAGGAAGACTCCCCGACAGCGAGAGCCCAGAACACGCTACACGAGCTGCATGACACCAACAACACGCTACACGAGCTGCATGACATAAACAACACGCTACACTAGCTGCATGACATAAACAACACGCTACACGAGCTGCATGACAGAAACAACATGCTACATGAGCTGCATGACAGAAACAACATGCTACATGAGCTGCATGACAGAAACAACACGCTACATGAGCTGCATGACAGAAACAACACGCTACACGAGCTGCATGACAGAAACAACACACTACACGAGCAGCATGACAGAAACAACACGCTACATGAGCTGCATGACAGAAACAACACGCTACACTAGCTGCATGACAGAAACAACATGCTACATGAGCTACATGACAAGAACACGCTATGCTACACAAGCTAAGCTCCATGACAAGAACACGCTACACTAGCTGCAAGACAGAAACAACACGCGACATGAGCTCCATGACAGAAACAACATGCTACACAAGCTGAGCTTCATGACAAGAACACGCTACACAAGCTACATGATAGAAACAACATGCTACACGAGCTCCATGATAGAAACATGCTACACAAGCTACATGACAGAAACAACACGCTACATTAGCTGCATGATAGAAACAACACGCTACACGAGCTAAGCTTCATGACAAGAACATGCTCCACAAGCTGCATGACAAGAACATGCTACATGAGCTGCATGATAGAAACAACATGCTACACAAGCTCCATGACAGAAACATGCTACACAAGCTTTATAACATAAACATGCTACACAAGCAAGCTCCATGACAGAAACATGCTACATGAGCTCAATGACAGAAAGATGCTACACAAGCTTTATAACATAAACATGCTACACAAGCTTTATAACAGAAACATGCTACACAAGCTTCATAACATAAACATGCTACATGAGCTCCATGACAGAAACGATGTTCTGGAGCAAAAATTGTCACTTTGAATAAATGCGCCAGCTAAATAAAATGTAACACACATGATCTTTGGCGTGTGGGGGGAAGAAGAAACATGTGCACTTCCTGCTTACAGCGCATCAAACATGTTATGGAATATTTTGGATCTCGACGGTTAAAAAACATTCAGGAAAACGAACGCATTTATTTGTATAAAAGTTTATCTTTTCATGACAGCGCACACCGTCCTGCTGCCACCAAATGTGGATCAATCCGCCGCTGAAAGTAGTTCCCGACAAACGCACCGTTTCTTCCTGTTTAAATATCCGTGGAGCTGATCCTGGATCTGTCAACGATTTACCAAATAACGATAATGTCTATGAGACACAAGGCAACTGAGTTTTGTTTATAAACTACTTAAGGAGGCAAATATTTGACTCACATCCCCATAAATAATCCTAATAATTTCATATGAGACGACTCTCATTTGAAATTAATCAAAAAAGCAAAAGAGACAGGGAAGGAAATGTCAACTAAAACTCTCAGGTAGAAAAAGTCAATATGAAGATTTATTTCACCTCACACACACACACACACACACACATGCTGGAGGAAAAAAAAAGACAAAGTGAGCCGTCGTATTTTATTTTATATTCAGAACGCATCCAGTGAGCTTTCTGCCATCTGATGCGCAGCCACAGAGTTTATCTTCCTCTCTGGAGGGAGATTTAAAGAGATGCTGTCAGAGGATGAAGACGAGTGTTTCTTCGTCCTCTGCAGGCGGCGTAACCCGGTCCAGCTTTATCGATCGTCTTCACCGACGAAACACGAGCGCCGTCAACGCGTTCACGACCGACGTGCCGCATTTAGAATAAACAAAAAAAAAATGGACGCGAGGGCCCACAGCTGGTTAGCTTAGCTTAGCTTAGCATAGCGAGCAGCAACAGGGAGGAAGCGTCATCTCAGTGTCTTTACCGGCAGATGCAGAGATGGAACAAACACAATCTGGCTCGTTCACAAGCGTCAGATGTCTCGTATTTATCGCACGCCGGCTCGCTCAGGGAAGATGCAAAGCCCCACGTTTAGAGCCGAGGGTGAAGACACAAAAAATCGCCGCAAAGACACAAAAGAGACAACGGAGAGACAACGGAGAGACAACGGAGAGACACAAAGAGACGAACACGGACTATAAAAGGGGCAAAATAACTGCAAAGAGACACAAGGCAACTGCAGATAAACACAATGCAACTACAAAGAGACACAAGGCAACTGCAAAGAGACACAATATTACTACAAAGAGACACAAGGCAACTGCAAAGAGACACAATGACGACTGCAAAGAGACACAATATTACTGCAAAGAGACACAATATTACTGCAAAGAGACACAATATTACTGCAAAGAGACACAAGACAACTACAAAGAGACACAATGACGACTGCAAAGAGACACAAGGCAACTGCAAAGAGACACAATATGACTGCAAAGAGACACAAGGCAACTGCAAAGAGGCGCATGGTGAACGGGTCGTCACTGATCGCCGGCTCGCTCAGAATAGAAGCAAACCTCCACGTTTAGAGCCGAGGATGTTGTTTTTTTTGCTTTTGCGTCGTCGCGGCGCTGCTCGCTGCACTCTGCTGCCATGGAGACGAGGAGGTTGTTTACGGAGCCGGGCCTCGGGCGCCGAGGACACAGAGACTTCTCCACTGCACGTAAACACCTTTATTTTTGCCTCTCAACACGACGTGAGCTTCACTCTTTCTGCCGCGTCAGACGTCATGTGAAAGCTGACGTTTGAAGCGTGAAGCTGCAGCTTGAGTCTGAGGCCCGACCGGCTGGACGCAAAGAGTCGACCTGCAGGCGTCTCCAGGAAGAAGGTAGGACCCGAGTTTGTGTTTCAAAAGCAAAACAAGGAGATGGTTTGTGTTGAGTGCCGATCTCACTGAGTTCCTGCAGCATCTGGATGGAAGAAGAGACTCAAAGTGAGCATGAAGACACAAAAAAGACAACAGAGAGACACAAAAAGACGCAAAGAGACACAATTACTGCAAAGAGACACAATAAGATTCACAATTAATATGAAAAGAGTGTGTGTGTGTGTGTGTGTGTGTGTGTGTGTGTGTGTGTGTGTGTGTGTGTGTGTGTGTGTGTGTGTGTGTGTGTTCTCCAGAGGATGAATGAATCAGAGCTGCAGTCCACTGCTTAAAGGGCCAGTGCAGGTTTTACCGCCATCTGGTGGCGAGGATTCAGATTGCACCCAATGGAAACTTACACCAAGCGTGTGTGTGTGTGTGTGTGTGTATGTGTGTGTGTGTGTGTGTGTGTGTGTGTGTGTGTGTGTGTGTGTGTGTGTGTACTGTATAAGTCTGCATACAGCTGCAGAAAATGCTGAGAAGCCTCTTCTGAAGACACAAGAGAGAGCGAGAGAGAGAGAGAGCGAGAGAGAGAGAGAGAGAGAGAGAGAGAGAGAGAGAGAGAGAGAGAGAGAGAGAGAGAGAGAGAGAGAGAGAGAGAGAGCATGTTGTGTAGAGATACTTGATCAGAAACTGGGAGACATTGCTAGATTTTTATAAATGTATAAATCATCCGATGCGTTCAGGGGCTGCAGGATTCCTCAGCGGTCGCGTCGCGCTGCAGCTGCAGGTGCAGGACTCGTAAAATAATCCCGATTTACAGCCGCAATAAAACAAACAGATTAAACCTCTTTTTACAAGGAACACGGTCACGCTCAGGATCCAGCTCGGCCTCGACGCGTCAGGGAGACGTCCATCTCCTTAGTCTATCTGTAAGGCCGAGCCCAAACTCATCTCCTTAGTCTATCTGTAAGGCTGAGCCCAAACT
This sequence comes from Clinocottus analis, assembly GCF_023055335.1. Lineage (NCBI taxonomy): Eukaryota > Metazoa > Chordata > Actinopteri > Perciformes > Cottidae > Clinocottus > Clinocottus analis. The sequence goes on along the minus strand of NW_027176207.1, from coordinate 21,003,461 downwards.
CATCTCCTTAGTCTATCTGTAAGGCTAAGCCCAAACTCATCTCCTTAGTCTATCTGTAAGGCCGAGCCCAAACTCATCTCCTTAGTCTATCTGTAAGGCTGAGCCCAAACTCATCTCCTTAGTCTATCTGTAAGGCTGAGCTCTAGAGAAGAAACTCATCTCCTTAGTCTATCTGTAAGGCTGAGCCCTACAGATGAAACTCATCTCCTTACTCTATCTTTAAGGCTGAGCCCCAGGAAGTAAACTCATCTCCTTACTCTATCTGTAAGGCTGAGCCTAAACTCATCTCCTTACTCTATCTGTAAGGCTGAGCCCAAACTCATCTCCTTACTCTATTTGTAAGGCTGAGCCCTAGGGAGGAAACTCATCTCCTTACTCTGTCTCTAAGGCTGAGCTCTAGAGAAGAAACTCATCTCCTTACTCTATTTGTAAGGCTGAGCCCTAGGGAGGAAACTCATCTCCTTACTCTGTCTCTAAGGCTGAGCTCTAGAGAAGAAACTCATCTCCTTAGTCTATCTGTAAGGCTGAGCCCTACAGATGAAACTCATCTCCTTACTCTATCTTTAAGGCTGAGCCCCAGGAAGTAAACTCATCTCCTTACTCTATCTGTAAGGCTGAGCCTAAACTCATCTCCTTACTCTATCTGTAAGGCTGAGCCCAAACTCATCTCCTTACTCTATTTGTAAGGCCGAGCCCTAGGGAGGAAACTCATCTCCTTACTCTATCTCTAAGGCTGAGCCTCACAGAGTTCAGTGTCTGAACTCCGACATCTTCATGAGGATTTTAAATCCACGTGAACTTTTTGAAACGTGAAACATTCCCTGAAAAAAAAAAACTTTTTAACGTCTCTTCCAACAAATTCAGACGAATTTAGAGCCGAGTCGTAACTTTTTTCTTACTTCGTGATCGACAGTCACGAAACTTTGTAAGGTTTTCTTCCGCGGGCGGCTTTACCTCCTCTTCACCTCCTCTTCATCTCCTCTTCACCTCCTCTTCATCTCTCTTCACCTCTCTTCACCTCTCTTCACCTCCCCTTCATCTCCTCTTCATCTCCTCTTCATCTCCGCTTCACCTCCTCTTCATCGCTCTTCATCTCTCTTCACCTCCTCTTCATCTCTCCTCATCTCCTCTTCATTGCTCTTCACCTCCTCTTTATCTCTTTTTATCTCTCTTCATCTCCTCTTCATCGCTCTTCATCTCTCTTCACCTCCTCTTCATCTCCTCTTCACCTCCTCTTCATCTCTCTTCACCTCCTCCTCACCTCTTCTTCATCTCCTCTTCATCTCTCTTCACCTCCTCTTCATCTCCTCTTCACCTCCTCCTCACCTCCTCTTCATCGCTCTTCATCTCGGCTCATAAACTCACCATTTAGCCTCATTAATTCGAGGGCGCTGACACAGTAAACACAGTTTATTGCAGTAACCGGAGAGGAATGTTTGCTCACTTTTAATAAACGCCGTCTTAAAATAAATAATAAGAGGATCCGGGGGCTTTACGGGGAGGCGGCGGTTCAATACCCGTGCAAGCAGAGCAGGCGTCTGGAGCTAATACCCTTCGTTTGACTGCGGCTTTGCCGCTGAACCCTCCCCGTCAGAAAGGTAGAGTTTCCTTTGTTTTCTGTTTAATCTCTGTGGATTTCTTTTATGAGACGTTTCTCTTTCTGATTCCTTCCCAAATAACCGTCTTCGCTCGGCGCCGACGGACGCTTTAAACGCGGCGAGCGGGCGCCTCGTCTCCGGCGTTGACCTCTTGTTGGCAGCGTCTCACACGATGGAAGCAAAGAGAGGAGGCGAGGAGGTTAATGTAAGTTTGGCGGAGTGGAAAGTGTATTAAAAAAAAGGGAAAAAAGGGTTGGAACTCGTCTTCCTCCTCCTCTTCCTCCCCGTCCTCCTCTCCGCCTCGGCATTGTTCTCTCGTGCACAAAAGGGGGTTTCTCTTTGTCGGCGCCCGGGAGCGATGGAGATTGAAATCCGGAGTGAAATGCGAGCAACAAAAGGAGGAGGCCGTTCAATCAGGAGGAGGCGTCCCGGTGCCGTCTCCTCCTCCTGGAGGCCGCATGGCGTCCAGCGGCGCCACGGCGAGGAGGAAACGTGGCGCGAGCGTGGACGCGGAAACGGCGAGTTCAGACGAAGCGGAGACGGAGAAACAGATTCATTGGTGTGTGTCGACGTGTGTGTGTGTGTGTGTGTGTGTGTGTGTGTGTGTGTGTGTGTGTGTGTGTGTGTGTGTGTGTGTGTTGTAGCGTAGGTTTGGAGAAGAGTTTCACTTCTTTCATGTTAATAATTTAACTGGTTTTTAGAGGATGGTAGCTTAGCGGGATTAGCGCGGTTAGCTGCTAACCTCGCTAACAAAAGGGCGGAGATTCATTATCAAATACATTTTCATCCACTTTTTTTTGCTGCCGTGTCTTTCAAAATCTAAATGATAGTGTGTAGACTCAATACGCACAAAGATACACACAAACACACAAGCAATCAAATGTCCTATAATAAAGTAATGAAGTTAATTAAGTTGAAATGTTGATTAAGCAAACTCACATTTATCTCTTTTTTTTATATACTGAATTATTTTCATGAAGAAAACTCACATAGTCTCCTGAGTGTGTGTGTGTGTGTGTGTGTGTGTGTGTGTGTATGTGTGTGTGTGTGTAAGAGAGAGGAGGGTTTTTTTTTAATTCATCCTCTATATGACAAAGTAATTTATTAGGTTTTAGTTGAGTGACAGACTGTTTAATAATAGTAATAATAATAATACTTATTCTTTATTATAAATCAATATTTAGTTGGATGTGTGTTTTAAGTTGTTCTTATGTTTTGTCTCTTTAAATCTGTGTTACTTTTGCCTTTAATTGTTACCTACAGCTGTTTTTTATTAATAATACAGATAAATATTGACCCCACATTTCTACATTTAACTATATTTTCAGTTTATATTTCACACAAACTCACGCTGGACTTTTACTTTGAATCGCTACAGTTTTGTATTTTAATCAAATTCTCAAACTCTTAAAAGTCGTGTTTTTTCCTGTCATATGAATACTTATACTTCTTTTTCATTTCTCCACATTAAAGTCCGTGAAAGAGACGCGTCGCTGCTTTGAGTGGCAGCTCAGAGGCGACTGATGGCTGTGAAATGAAACAGTTTGTCTGAACGACTCAGACAGCACGTGATGAAGAGCGTGATGAAGAGCGTGATGAAGAGCGTGAGACGTCTCATTTCTTCTCCTCTCTCCAGAAAATGACGGCCAGCATTATGTTTATTATTTCCCTCTGCCGCCGCCGCTGCGTCCTCTTCCTCTCTGGATCTTCATCCTCGCTGTCAGAGAGCAGCGGCTCTGAGTGATTCGAGGAAATCTCCTCTCAGCTTCCCAGAAGCTCCCTGCAGCGCGCAGAGTTCATACATATCCACCTGCGCTTCTCTGAACTACTGACAGAAACAGTCATTTTCATCATCATCATCATCATCGTCGTCATCATCATCGTCAGAAGGAGCTTCAGGTTCAATTAGGATCATTTGCTCCAGTGCATTTTAGATTTTATATATTTAGTCACTAAATATGTTAAAATAGCAAAAACAACAATGGAGGTTGCTTCTGATAAGTGTTGTTTGTGTGTTTGACAGGTCAGTGAACGCGTCCCTGGTCCTCACCCGCAAAATATATGAACGCAAATAATTCTACACAGAGACCGAAATAACTACAGAAATGCAAAACAGCTGCAAAAAGACACAACACAACTGCAAAAAGACACAAAACAGCTACAAAAAGACACAAAAAGCTACACACAGAGACTCACCAATAAGAAGAGGCACAAAACAGCTACAAAAAGACACAAAACAGCTACAAAAAGACACAAAAAGCTACACACAGAGACTCACCAATAAGAAGAGGCACAAAACAGCTACAAAAAGACACAAAACAGCTACAAAAAGACACAAAACAGCTGCAAATAGACGCAAAACAGCTGCAAAAAGACACAAAACAGCTACAAAGAGACACAACAAAGCCACAAAGAGACACTACATAACGTCTCACTGAGCCGCTGTGTTTTACAGACTCCTCTCGTCGGGCGGAGCCTGAAGGCATCTCGTGGTGCCTTCAGGCTCATCATCTCTGCAGCTTTTAATCACCGGAGCAATCAAACCAAACCAAACAAATCTATTTCTCCTCTGAACTTTCACCAACGAGTTTAATAATGTTGCAGCAGAGTGTGTGTGTGTGTGTGTGTGTGTGTGTGTGTGTGTGTGTGTGTGTGTGTGTGTGTGTGTGTGTGTGTGTGTGTGTGGAGTTTACGAGCTCTCCAGTAACAGCTGGGATCGCTCTGTGTGTTGCCGGTTGCTGCCAGCAGGTGGAGACATTGAGCAACTTTCTTTCTTTTTTTATTTTTAATAATATGCAGATGCACTAATATTTAAAATCCCTGTGACTGCTCTTCTGGCGAGGTTCATTTAAATGTTTCAACAACTACATGGGGTGTCATGACATTTGTGTTACACATTTTATATTCAAGGTCAGAGGAAGTGTCAAAAAATATGTAAACCGGAGAGATTCACATCACATCAGCGTGTAATCAAATTAGCAAACATGAGCATGCTCACCTGAGAGGGAACAAAGTATTTTTAGCAGCGCATATGAATAAGATTTTACGTTTATGGGATAGTGTTCATTTGTATCCCTCACATGAAAGTCTGAAGTCTGCTCTCTGGTGACACCTGCTGGTCAAACACAACATTGTACTGTTCATAAGAAGTCTGCTCTCTGGTGACACCTGCTGGTCAAACACAACATTTTACTGTTCATAAGAAGTCTGCTCTCTGGTGACACCTGCTGGTCAAACACAACATTGTACTGTTCATAAGAAGTCTGCTCTCTGGTGACACCTGCTGGTCAAACACAACATTGTACTGTTCATAAGAAGTCTGCTCTCTGGTGACACCTGCTGGTCAAACACAACACAACACTCTGGTCGTGTTCAGACGCTCCTGTTCGCTAGTGACGTCATGCACTTGTTTAAGTTTTTACAGAGGGCAAAAAAACACAACATTAATATTGTTTAATTTTTTTTGAAGTACTTTATGAAAAGTGTGCACATTATTTATTTCCATTTTCTGCTACTTTATACTTTTAGTTTCCACTATTTAACAATAAAATGCTTTATGCCGCTACTTTTTAATGTCAAGTTATCAACAATTTGACAAATAATAAGTGAGAGAGGTTCCTCTCCCATTGCAAAGAGATCAACAATCTGTAAAGTGTGATAATAAATACACTTTTCTTTCTAATGTTATGATATTAAACCAGTGCTGGAGGGAGAGGAAAACATCAGGAAGAGGAAAAGAAGAAAAGAAGTATTATTTTACAATTTCACTTTTGTTCTACTTATTGACTTAAAGCCGTGTTATATATTCAGATATATATTCAGAAATGTACAATTGTTGGTGTCAGAGAGAAGACATGTCTGAGATAAAGTGACAATAACGAGCACAACGTGAGGCAGAGCGATGGGCTCTGTGGCGACACCTGCCGGTGGGAAATAGCATCTACTCTTTAAAATCAATGTAATCAATCCTCTTATCAGAATGGGACTGATTGGCTCTCCACCAGTACTCATCATCCTCAACATGAACTGGGGTTACATTGCACTTCCAGAGTTGTAAAACGTGCAAAAACAATTTCGACGATCAGATTTAAAAAATGAATAATCTGATTAATTGATAATTGAGCTTCCACCTTTTCAGTCTGTGTTGTGTATCAGTGGCTTTACTTATTGTATTGTGTGTAATGATGGACTGAATAAAACACATACCACTAGAAAAAAAACTCACATAATAAACACAAATCTAAATAATCCAACAAAGCTTTGCACGAATCACGAGCGAGGACGTTTTCCACCTTGAAGTCACGCGCCATTCATCCTAACTCCTAAACAAGCCGCGGTGTGTTTGCAGAGGGTTTGTCGAGGGGCTTGAAGCCGCGTCTCGTATCTCCTCCAGGGGCAAAGTGCACTTCAACTTCCAGAGGGATTCAGCGCGATGCTGCGGTTCTGATCGTCGAGCTGCAGCCGGAGGAGCATCAGGACCGAGCCGCCGGTCCAGACCCGGGATGACAGCACCGAGGGGCCCGCGCGCGGCGCCGCGTCTGGATGAAGTCATCAAGCGGTGAGACGTCGTGTGTTCGGTTTGTGTTTGTTTACAGACAAGCGACTGTTTTCCGGTCGAAGGTCCTTCCTGAGCCTCTTGTCTCTTACGTGTAGATGTTTTGCAGAGTGCGTTTTGTTGCAGTCAGTTTATAATATCAAAAAAGAGACAACAAGGTGCAGGTAATTTATTCATTTTGCTTTTAGTGGTTATTTTAAAAGGTGTACTTTTTAAAATGCTTATCTGAGTGGCCTCTATGTGTCTTATTTTATACAATGAGAAGCTTATTTTGCTCAGTCCTCCTAATCACAATAAACTTAAGGTAATAAATAAATAAAAAATAAGGCACAACAAATAACATATATAACAAAATATAACAGTATTGCACAACAATATGATCAAAGTATTGCTATGATATGATAAATCTGATATTCTTGTATATATACGGGTAGTTTGCTCTAAAGATATTCCTTCATGTTGTGTTAGTTGGTTATATTTGAAGTATCTTAAGTTTTTAAATACATGCAGATCAAACAGAACAACTGTGAGGTGTAGAGGATAGAAGCACGAAGGAAACAGTCATACTCTAATAAAGTATAACACATCTTTCCTCCAGAGATGACAGTGAAGCAGCTCATGTGTCTCTTGTCATGACGTGTCACGGTGTGTTGCGTAACGTTACACCTTTATGTGCACAAACAATTATCTCACTCTTCATAGTTGTTTACTTTAAGTCACGTGGTTGTTGGTCTCTGAAACGACGTGCAGTCAATGTGACTGATGCATGAAACATTATTTAATTTTAAAAAAAAGTGTATAAAGTCAAACTGCGTGAACACATGGGCGTGGCCTAACGCTACACGTCATCACTCAAGGTATAGGAGCTTCCTATACCTTTAAGGATGCTGCTTTGTGTGACATGTTTGGTTAACAAGTCTGGGCTGCGTGTGTGTGTGTGTGTGTGAGAGAGAGAGAGAGAGAGAGAGAGAGAGAGTTGGCCACACCCAGTAGTGACAGCACACTTGTATCAATAGATTTATAGTCTTAATAAACCTCAGTCTGAAGAATATCACCTGTCAGAGTCGCTTCATTCCGCATAACGGGAGCTCCGCACAGAGGATCTGCGTGATGTGGATTTGCGGGATGCAACACGTCACGCGTCATGAAAATCACCTTTTGATTTCATTTTCTGAACGAGTCCCGCACGGGTTTGACGTCCCGCTGCATGCCGGGTAAACGACGCAGGTGCGACTGAGCAGCTCTTAACGCGCGAGAGCCCGTCCGCGTGCCTCGGACCTTCACCGCAGTGTGACGGTGCGGGAGTCTGACACCTGGACACCTCTTCTTCTTCTTCTTCTTCCTCTTCTTCTTCTTCTTCTTCTTCTTCTTCTTCTCTGTGAGTATGTTTCATTCATGTCGACATCAAAGTGAATGCCGCGGCGTCTCGTGCAGGTTTATTTAGCATTTCTTCCTTCATATTGACTCAATGTTCGCTGTTAATGTTCCGTTATCGTTTTAGATTATCTTGTGAAACTTAACGGTTCTGGTTTGTGATTAAGGAAGAAGTAAATCATTTACTCACACAACAGTTTGCACATATTTCATTTTAAGTCCTGCAAAAAGTTGACTGAAGTAAATACAACACGATGTACTCAAAGTATTTAAAGTGCAGAGGTATTAATGTATTAAATGTGACTCGACTTTATATGCTTTTGGTAGTTTAATCTGTTACAATGCAGCTTATTTTGTGTTTTCTATATAAAATATAGCTCTTAAATGAATGTATGAGAGTACAGTACAAGGCTTCTCTGTAATGTGCAGTAGAAGTACAAAGTAGCATGAAATGGAGCCTCGAAATACAACTTCAATTATATATCTGAGTAAATGTACCTTGTTCTTTTCCACTATGTATTGGAATCCTTAAATCTGTGTTCTCTGTGTACTTTATCAGTGTAATACTACTACCAATACTTCAACCATCCTTCATACTGCAAAAGTAAACTGTTCTCATTTCCATTACGCGGCCTCGAGTTATTGTTAAGTGTTGTTCGACCACATCCTTGCACTGCAGAGTGCATTGCTTTGTGTGTGTGTGTGTGTGTGTGTGTGTGTGTGTGTGTGTGTGTGTGTGTGTGTGACATCGTTCACTACGCAGCTTGTTAGTTTCGAGGCGACGGCTCTGCTCCATCTTCTGTCGTGTTGATATGAAAGATATTTTTGAAGTCGACGGTGTTTCCTGTTTTTTAGAAACGACCCAGTTAATTCCTGTCGGGTCGAGGTTACAGGAAGGTTTAGTTTTGGCAGGATCCTCTTGTGTGAGGACACAAACCAGATCTTCATCGTGTGTGTGTAGCCGCTGCTTGCTGTGTCTTGTGTTGTGTTGTCGATACCTAATGTAGAAAACTCGCAGTGGGTTTTATTGCAAATGGAAACCGTTCATTTCTGGTCGGCCCGAGTGTGAATGTTTTCCTTATCTCTGGTAGCCAGGCGCCAGTCACGGGTGCACCCTCCCTTCTTTGCCTCTTTAATAATAATAATAACAATTATAATAATAATGAACCTGAGAAAAACTTATCGTCACATTTCAAATAAAACAATACTTCATAGAATATCTAAAAAGGCACAAAGAATAGATAAAAACTTGCATGTTTGGTCCAGTTCTCAATGTCTGCAGGTTGAGATGTGTAGAAAACTTGTGGCGTGTCTGTATCGTACAAACCAAAACACGAAGAGAGGCTTCAAGAACATAAAAGACCTTGAAGGTGACAGAAAATGGTGGACACAACCTTCCTCTTGTGTTAGCTTTCTGTTAGCACCTCTTGTGTTAGCTTTCTGTTAGCATTTATGTCTTAAATGAGCTGTAAAATACACTTAAAACAATGATCTATTATCCAAAAAGCTTCTCATCTCTTGGTTACGTTGTTAGGCTTCCTTATCCATGAACATATTGTTTTATTTTAATATTTTTGCTGTGGGCCTTTAACTTGTCAGGATATCCTCCATTTCAATCTTAAAAAAATGGTAAAATGAACCTCAAGAGAATCATATAAATAAGTAAATATTACCTGACTGTTACTGAGGGGTATTAGAACACATCTCTTAAATAAATGTGTTTTATTTATTTGTTCATTTTAATAATATTACCTATAGTAACAGCCCTGTCACTTTGGTTTGTGTGGAGCCTTTCCTAGTTTCCTTGTTTCCTTGTTTCCTTGCAGCTGTTGTTTGGGGGGGTTGGCATGGCAGAGGGTCCTCGGTGAAGAGGCCACACCCGAGCCCATGAGCAACACTTTCCTCTTTTTTTTATTCTAGTTGACGGTTTATTCCCAGCAGTGCAGCCTGAATTGCGACACTCTAAGAGGGGTTGTGTCAAAAATGACACAACGTGTTGAATTGTAACACATCAGAGTGTGCACACAGGGACAACCCATGTTGTGTTAATTTCAACACAGTAACTGTGTTCTACACACCAGTTGTGTTGCATATCTGGCTTAACACACACATGTGTGTTTAACACATTGTGTGTAACCCAGATAAACACATAATTGTGTTATTGTAGTGACTGTAATGAATATTTTTCTTTCAATAATAATGAAAAACAAGGATACAACCATGAGCCTTTATTAAATGTTTCATTTCTTTTCAAAGGCATTTGTAAAACATGACGGTGTCTGAACCACACCTACACAATCTTGCACCTCGGATTGTGTTGCAGTTTGTCATCGCTAAAATTTGACATGGTGTCAAGAGGTCGTCGTGTCATATTTATACACACACACACGTACAGTCTTATGAGTGTGAGGATGCGCCAGCTTCTAATAAGTAATTATTATTAATTATAATGTAAAATAAAAATGTCCCAGCGTGTGAATCACCATCCTTCCTTCCTGCTGCTGTCAGGCTGCACAACAAGCGTTGCTCAGACCACAAGAACACACTTTAATCACATAAATACATTGTATCCTCTATGTATAAATAATATTGTTATTGTGGATTAATACTGTTTTATTTATATGTGTGTGTGTGTGTCTCTTGTTTGCACTTCTGAAATCCTGCAACTGTCCTAATAAAGAAATATCTCATTGTTTGCCTTAGAAAAATTCACTCGACCGCCTCGGAGTAAAATCCTTAAAACAGGAACATTTATTCGTGGCAGAGTCAGAAGTACAAGGTGATAGACACATTGCATATCAGACTGCTCAAAGAACCAGCTCTTAAATACTCATCATGACCACGAACAGAAGCCCTCATGACGTCTTCGGCCTAATCGGGAACCTTTCCCCTCGTCCCACAGAGCGGTCTGTGAGAAATGGTCGTATGATATCAAAGGAACTGCTCGTTCTTTCAGACAGAAACATACAGATTCAGCCTCACTGCTATCAGGAGACATGCTGAGTCTGTGTGTGAGATAAAACAGAGACAGAAAGATGAGAAGTCTGAATAGCACAGTGAAACAGTAACTGATTAAGTGTGACTCTTTCTTTTCTCCAAGCATTGAAGTGACTCAGTAACCCAGTGTGTGTCTAACGGTACTTCTGTGTCAACATGACGGAAGAACAAAAAACCAAATGGACAAACTTCTGATCAAATAGCCGGGTGGTACGAACTAAAGGTGGACGGCGGTGCCTTTAGAAGTCGTAGACGTCTCTGCCCAGCTTTTGTTTAAATGTCTTCATATCTGTTCCTCAGGTTGGGACTCTGTGGCTGGATGGACAAGCCTAAACGAATCAAAGGGAAGTTCTTCTTCCTCTTCATCGTCACCCTGGTCTTCATCCTCTGCATCGCGGCGAGAACGCGCAGGACCTACGGGTCCGTGCCGCGGCCGCAATTGGCTCCGGACGCCTGCCCCTCGCGGATCTCCGAGCGGACCATCACCCCCCTCGGCGACACCAAGCACTTCCTGGTGTCGGCCTACATGGACCAGAGGGAGGCCGGCTTCGACGTGCGCATCATCGGCATCTTTAAGATCGACTCCATCCGACCCCTTAGCTGCGCTTTCTGCTGCGCGGGCCGGTTGTCAAGCACCGCTCCAGGAACCATTCTGCAACACCCGGACCGCTTTGGTTTCCCTTACGTCACGACGGACGTCATGTGTCGGATTCCTCCAAAATGCAGCGCTACGCATGTCCGTCTCCTCACTGAGCCAGGCAAAGGGAATCAATCCAACCAGACCTGGCTCCCCATAAGGAACCAGAAAACCAAGAGCAAAGAGGACAAGTTCCAGTTCAACTTCACCGTCTGCGTCTCCAACCTGTTTGGAGACTACAACAACGTCCTTCAGTTTGCACAGACCCTGGAGATGTACAGGTCAGCGCAGCGGCAACGCCACAAACCCCCATGTGAGTTGGGTAAACCAACCATTTACCTCTTCTTTTTCCTTCCCCTCCCCTTGCTGCAGGTTGCTGGGTGTGAACCGGGTGGTGATCTACAACACCAGCTGCGGCCCGGACCTGGACCGCCTGCTGCAGGGCTACAGCCGGGAGGGCTTCGTGGAGATGGTCCCCTGGCCCATCGACCAGCACCTGAACCCGTCTCGCGGCTGGCTCTTCTCGGAGAGCGGTGGGGACGTGCACTACTTCGGCCAGCTGACCACGCTCAACGAGTGCGTCTACAGGTCCATGGAGCGCTCGCGCTACGTCCTGTTGAACGACATCGACGAGATCATCATGCCGTACCGACACGACGACCTGCCGGCTCTGATGGACGCGCTCCAGCGGCAGCATCCAGACGTAGGGACACTCTGGACAAATATTACAGATCTGCAGCAAGCCCTGTTTCGCCTCCTTATTCCGCAAAAAAAAGAGTGAAAATATATAAAAGTCGGATTACAAGCCGCTACTACCCTCGGTGGGTGTCCCCCCTGTAGCCAGCTAGCGCTGCTGCTAGCTAGCTCCCCACTGCTGCTAGTTTCCCGCTGCCACTGCCCGTGTCCCTACTGTAGCCAGCTAGTGCTGCTGCTAGCTAGCTCCCCGCTGCTGCTGCTGCTGCTGCTGCTGCCCGCGTCCCTACTGTAGCAAGCTAGTGCTGCTGCTAGCTAGCTCCCCGCTGCTGCTAGCTCCCCGCTGCTGCTGCTGCTGCTGCTGCTGCTACTGCCCGCGTCCCTACTGTAGCAAGCTAGCGCTGCTGCTAGCTAGCTCCCCGCTGCTGCTGCTGCCCCCGTCACCACACTCCTGGTGCTGGGCACTACACTAAATTGAATGCTGCTCAGTTGCGAATGTTTCAAGAATGACAATTAATCAGGTTACAAGCCGCTCCTACTATCGGTGGGTGTCCCCGCTGTAGCAAGCTAGCGCTGCTGCTAGCTCCCTGCTGCTGCTAGCTCCCCGCTGCTGCTAGCTCCCCGCTGCTGCTGCTGCTGCTAGCTCCCCCACGTCGAGTCGGGGCTGGTCCCACTACCCGCGGTAGTTGTTGGGGGAACTAGCGGGGAGCTAGTACAAACTAGTGGGGTGGGCTAGCAACAGCGCTAGCTGGCTACAGCAGGAAGCTAGCAGCAGCGCGAGCTTGCTACAGCGGGGACACCCACCGAAGGTACTAGCGGCTTGTAACCCCACTTTTTTATTGTGTGTGTGTGTGTGTGTGTGTGTGTGTGTGTGTGTGTGTGTGTGTGAGAAAAATGTAAATAATCCTTTTTTTTGAGACACCTTGCTCATGCTGGATGTTCATAGTTATGATCAAAATATTTTTTAATTTTTTTTGCAGATAAACATTTTTTGATGACTCAAACAGAGAAAAACCTCTCGGGTTTTGAACAGTAACTAGCTAACCTTAAGATTATATTTAATGCTAATTTTGCATGTATATCCTCTCTCTCTCCCTCTCGCTCCTTCTTTCCCATCGTCCGTGCGGTACGACATCTCGTAGACGGGAGTGTTCCTCATCGAGAACCACATCTTCCCCAAGACGCATTTTGAGCCCAGCGGGAGGTTCCACCTGCCTCAGTGGGACGGCGTGCCGGGCGTCAACATCCTGGAGCACATCTACCGGGAGGACCCCGACCGGAAGGTGTACCACCCGCACAAGATGATCGTCCAGCCGAGGTACGCGGCCGCCGTGCGCTTAGCTTCAGGTCCTGGTTTGCGAAGCACTATTGGGGGTGTGAAGATCTCGCACAACGCGCCGTGCACGTGTTCCTCAAAGGCCGCTGTGTGTGTTTTTATGTTGTGCGTCGCAGGTCGGTGGTGTGGACCTCGGTGCACGAGGTGCTCCGGAATTACGGCTTGCATCTGAAGGTGCCGATGGACGTCTGTCGGATCGTCCACGTCCGCGTGGCCCTGCGGCGCTCGCTGGCGCTGGAGCAGCTCACCGAGGACAAGCGGCTCTGGGACTTCCAGGAGAAGCTGATCCCCGGCGTGGACGCGGCGCTGAGGAGAGCCGGGATGCTGAGCGAGGAGGGGCGGAGCTGAAGGACGGGGAGGACGGACGCCATGCGGGGGCAGAGGGGAGGAGGGGGGGGGGGGGGCGGGGGGGCAATGCTACCATTGTTTTCTAAAGAATGCGACAATATTTGCACTGAAAGGGGGGAGTCGCCACACTGCTGGAGCCGAGGACCGCACTGAAAGAAATGCTGCTCAGTCAGTGCGAATGTTTCAAAAATGACAATTTTGTAAAACACAGACGTGGCCAACGTGTTGCAATCCCCTCTTGTTCTCTCTCACTCTGAGAATGAAACTTCTTCCTTCTTCTACTACTACTCCTTCTACTAATCCCTTTTCTTCTGCTTCCTCTTCTTCTTCTCCTTCTCTTTCCTCTTCTTCCTTCGTCTTCTTCTTCTACTCCTTCTACTACTCATTATTCTTCTGCTTCCTCTTCTTCTCCTCCTTCTCTTACTCCCTTTTCTTCTGCTTCCTCTTCTCCTCTTCCTCTTTCTTTTTCTTCTCCCTTTTCTTCTGCTTCTCCTCCATCCTTCTTCTCCCTTTTCTTCTGCTTCCTCTTCTCCTCTTCCTCCACTCCCTTTTCTTCTGCTCCTCCTCCTTCTTCTCCTACTCCCTTTTGTTCTGCTTCCTCTTCTCCTCTTCCTCCTTCTTCTACTACTCCCTTTTCTTCTGCTTCTCCTCCATCCTTCTTCTCCCTTTTCTTCTGCTTCCTCTTCTCCTCTTCCTCCACTCCATTTTCTTCTGCTCCTCCTCCTTCTTCTCCTACTCCCTTTTCTTCTGCTTCCTCTTCCTCCTTCTTCTACTACTCCCTTTTCTTCTGCTTCTCCTCCATCCTTCTTCTCCCTTTTCTTCTGCTTCCTCTTCTCCACTCCCTTTTCTTCTGCTGCTCCTCGTCCTCCTTCTTTTCCTCCTCCCTTTTCTTCTGCTTCCTCTTTTTCTCCTCCTCTTTCCTCTTCCTCCTTCTTCTACAACTTCTTCTCCGGTGAACGAGAGGTCGAGTGTGAGCGGCTCGACGTCGTCGGCGTTGGAGGATCTTCACGGTTGCTAAATATACTTTTCCGGTCTGGACCCAAATCTGTCGCGAGGGGCCCGATTTATCGAGGCGACGCGACAAAAACACACCTTGTAAAATAAATGATGAATAAAACCAAACGTGTGTGCAGTCGAGTACACGGAGCTGCCAGATGGAGGACGATGATTCGCTGCTGTGGTCTCGACACATTTCAGGATGATTGCAACAACAAAAAACGCAGGCGGGTGTCACCGCAAGACGACACACAACGACGACTTTTAACTCTGAACAATGAGCTCTGGAGACTGAAGTCTGCAGGATGTTTTCTTTGCTTCAGTCCTGTTTGATCATGTGTTTAACTGCTGAATCTGGAGGTGGAAACAAACCCTGTCTAATCCTGTTAAGTGTTCAAAACATGTTGGACGATTCCTCTTGAACTCGCGGGAGTTTAAATCACATGTGATGCACATTACAGTCACACCTGTGTAGCTCCGGCCTCGTGTGTTGAAAGGTGGAGGCTGTGTGTGTCGTCGGACACGTTTACGTCAAACAAACGGGGGATTAATCACTCAATGTGGACGTTGAGCAAACAGACGGCTCTTCTTACAGCTGGATAGATCCGATGACCTCAGGGGCGTGCGTCTGTTCTTTTATAAACATTTGTGTTCACACGTTGCCGGCACATTGTGGAATAAACAGCTTTATGTAAATTTGAGTAAATCACTTTTTTCTTTGTGCTGCGACGTCAAACTATTGGCTGCCAATGCAACAACTTCCAAAAGCGACTGCATCAAGCAAGAAGAGGCAGAATGACGTGAGATTACAGATTACAGCCACAACGCTGCAGCTGCAATGAATGATTTTTTTTTTGTAGTTGGACCTGAAACCTTTTAATTTCTTCCTGTGTGTCATCTTCATTTCCTCTGAACCACAACATCCAGACTGATATTTACACATCTGAACATCTCACGTGTCTTTTATTGGAACACGTGATGCAAACAGCCCTCGTGGCTGCAGAGATGCTCTGTTTAGTTTTTAGTTTGGGGACATTTTCGAGCGGTTTTGAACCCGTGTTGTGACGCTACTGGTGGACCTTCATGTGCACATGTTGCTTGCAGGAAACTGGCGTCGAAGGAAACGAGGGCGGGGCAAGGAAGCATCTGCTGGCGAGGAAGTGCACGCGCATCAGACGACAGGAAGCCATGTTCCAGATGAACGGGAGAACTTTACAAAATAAAACCACAGCGAAATAGGAATGTGTGTCAGCGAGGGTATTTTTTCACGTTCTTGTAGGTCGGTGGTTCTCGACCTTTTCGCAGTGAAATGTTTTTCAGCCAAGTTCACACGGAGGAATGAAGGCGCCACCGAGAACCAGAAATGGTCCATAGAGGAACCATTTGGGTTCTTTAAAGAACCATTCACACCGGGGATCTTTGAAGAACCATTTCCTTAAACAGTTCTTTATAGAACCTATAAAGGAGCCTCATAAAACCTTCAGAAAATGGTTCTTCAAGGCACCTTTTCTGGTTCTTTAAAGAACCTTTCAAACCAGAACCTTTCCCTAAATAGTTCCTCAGAGAACCTATAAAGGCCTCAAAGAACCTTAAAAAGGCACCATTTTTGAAGAACCTTTCAAACCAGGGTTTTTTTTTTAAATAGTTCTTCAGAGAACCTATAAAGGTGCTTCAAAGAACCTTTAAAATGTTGTTGGCACCATTTCTGGTTCTTTAAATTACAATTTTCTTAAATAATTCTTCATAGAACCCATAAAGGTGCCTCAGAGAACCTTCAACAAATGGTTCTTTAAGGCACCTATTCTGGTTCCACAAAGAACCTTTTACTTAAACAGTTCTTTAAAGAACCTATAAAGGTTCCCCAAAGAACCTTCAGAAAATGGTTCTTCAAGGCACCTTTTCTGGTTCTTTGAAGAACCTTTCAAACCAGAACCTTTTCCCTAAATAGTTCGTCAGAGAGGCCATAAAGGCCTCAAAGAACCTTAAAATGGTTCTTTAAGGCAACATTTTTGAAGAACCTTTTACTTAAATAGTTCTTCAGAGAACCTATAAAGGTGCTTCAGAGAACCTTCAACAAATGGTTCTTTAAGGCACCTTTTCTGGTTCTTTGAAGAACCTTTCAAACCGGGGTTCTCTAAAGATCCATTTCACGAAATAGTTCTTCAGAGAACCGTTAAAAGGAGGGGACCCCTGACCAGCGCAAAGCATTATGGGTTGAAAAAACAATGCAACACACATTGTTGTGCCGTCAGTGTGTGATTTGATATTTAATACAAGATTCAGGTTAAGAAGGAACATTTATATTGTTGAACATTTATTAGAGAACTATTTGTAACGTTCCCCCATCGGAGGAACCAATGTTCAGGTACCGATAACTTCCTTTTTAGTGCTTTTGGGGCACAAAGTGAAACGTTTCAGTTTGTGCGTCTCATATATTTCCACTACACTCAGACACACAACTCTCGCTCCGTGTGTCACAGGAAAAGCAACACAACTTCCTCACGCCTACGTACACACACACACACACACACACACATATTGGACTCGGACGCATTTAAAAAAGCATCATCATTTGGAAACTATTTATTGAACATTTGCAACCAGATATCAGTTAAATACAGAACTCGTTTCTCTCTCTGCCCCCCCCCCCCCCCCCCAGCAGGAGGGGGGGGGGGGTCTGGCTCCGCTTCACTACACTGAGAGGAGGGAATGTTACAGGACTTGGTAAGGCGCACACTGTGCTGGAAGTCATTTGGCTTTCTGTCTTCTGATAATCAAGAGAAACACAAAAAAAAAAAAAAAAAAAAAAAGTCTTGCTTCTCCAATGTCCGACGCCGCTGCCGCGTCCTCTGGATCAGACTCGTGGCAAAATGACACAGAGAGGAGCCGAGAAGAGAAGAAGAAACAACCAGTACAGACGCCTGGGACACACACACACACACACACACACACACACACACTCACACACTCCTCTGCTGAGGTGTGCAGCCGGGTTTTTTTTGTTTTTTTTTGAGAGAGAAAAGCTAAAAAGTAAAATGATCAACGTGAATATATTAGAAAAAAAAAATGGCAATTAGTCTTTAATAAACGCGTCGCCTCACCTCCTCCCAAACGAGACCAGGGGGTTATAAATTAAAACCAAAATCAAATCGAGCGAGACTTTTTGGGGCCCATCGAGTTCCATCTTCAAGACTGTAAAATCCTCATTGACGAAACAAAATGGCACTTTTCAGTCTCTTGAACTGGAATCTAGAATAATGGACATCGACCCCTTTCCCCCCTCCCAACCCTAAAATCAACTCTTTCTAATTTACATATATGGGTCAGGCGCTCTTCCAAGCTTTTCCCACCGGCCGGGCGGCTTGTGCTCCACCCGCGGTGCGACAAAAAAAAACTAAACACAAAAAAAAGGGGGAGGGGCCTCCGTGGTGTCTGGAGGGGGCTAGGCCACGGTCTTAAAGGTCTGCAGGATGAGGTTGGTTTGGTGGATGAGCCGGTTCGCGCTGATGAAGACGTTTATTGCCCTGCGGAGAACACACACACACACACACACACACACACACACACACACACACACACACACACACACACACACACACACACACACACACACACACACACACACACACACACACACACACACACACACACACACACATGAGGAAACAGAACTGAAAGGTTCTCAAACACACTCAAAGTTAACAAAAAGGGCCAGCTGAGTCTCTGCAAACACTCTTTCTCTTTCCTCTTCTTCGTACAATCGAGGAGAAGAAGACCTCTAAAACCTTTTGGAAACTGTGGGAAAATCCTCCCGCGCCCATTTTAAGTCCCAGCATGCCCCATTCAGACAATCTTTTGGCATGAAATATGTAATTTTCCCATTTTTGAACAGTGTTTTGACTGAAACTCCTTCCTAACAGACCAATTCTTTAATTTATTGTGATTTTTGTTGCAGATTCTGATTCTTTAGGTCCTAATCTTTCCATAAAGGTGTCTTATTGACGCTCCAGAAGGCGTTTTTGGGGAATCTGGCTCATATCACGCTGGATGTTCATAGTTATTATCAAAATATCTTTTAAAAGTGTTTTTTTTTTGCAGATAAACATTTTTTTCTAAGACGTTGCTGAACAAATACATTCAATAAACACAAGTATTGGAATGATTTTGGGGTTCCTACGACGACTCAAACACAAGGTCGCGGCTTCGCTTACTTTCCGTCTTTGAAGTATGTTTTGAGGGTGTCGCTGAAGCTTTTGGAGTATTTCACAAACTCCTTTTTCTGGTGCTCCAGAGCCTGAAAGGAGGAGACACAGCACACAGAGGACGTCATGTCAGGGGGAGGAAACGAGGCGGAGGCGGAGACGCGGGTCGCTGTTCACGTTACTCACTCTGCGGTTCTGGTACTGGTATTTCTTTATGACGTTGTTGACCGTGTCCAGCAGCTCTTTTATGGCGCTGGCGATGTCTCTGTGGGAAAGAGACACGAGAGAGGACGTCACAACGGGTTCAACACAGAAGACCAACTCATTAAACTTTCTAACCAGGACAGCGCCGTGTGCAGGGTCCATACACATTCTGACCAACGGACTTCCAGGACTTCAAAGCACATTTTCAGGATTTTAAACCACATTTCCATGACTTTAAACCAAATGTCCATGAGCAAACATTGTGTGAAATGTGTGTGTGAACAGTAAAAGTGATAAAATGTAGTATTTAAACTAACAATGAGGATTCAAACATACAGTAAACCTTAAATGACTCAAATGAATGAGAGACAATAGTTTGATTAAAAGAATAAACATTTATATAGATGTATGTATGTATGCTGCTGATATTTTGAGCCTCTTTCTTTTAAAAGTATTTCAAACTCAGTGTGAATGAACGACATGAACACATGAATATAACACATTTACAGGACTTTTACTACACTTTTGGGACTTTTTAGGACTTTTCCAGGCCTGGAAAAAACCATGACCGTATGAACCCTGTGTCCATGTGTCCATGTGTCCGTGTGTCCGTGTGTCCATGTGTCCATGTGTGTGTGTGTGTGTGGGCTCTCACTTGATAGTCTGTAGGAAGCGTACTCTGTCGTTGATCTCGTCAGGGATTTTGCTCAGGATGTGTTTCAGAGCTCTGGCTTTCTCGTTCAGGTCCTGGAACTCCTGCTCAGGCCGGTCGATCATGAACTCTGAAGGAAGAGAGAGAGTTCAGCACCTTCCCAGAGACCTCCAGGACTTTTTCCTCTTCCTCTCTCACACACAGACACACACACCTTCCACGTCGTCGGCCGCCATGCGCAGTAGGGATTCGGTGAAGTTGATCTGCACGTTCTTTTTCTCCAGGATCTTCATGATGATGTCCTGAGTCAGGCCGGGGTTCTCTCTCTCCGCCTGACCGGAGAGGAGAGGAGCGAGCGAGGGTGAGGAGCAGAGGACTCAGACGTTCACACATAACGTCACATTCAGGTGACGCTGTTTATCCAGAGCGGCTTACAGTCAGTACATTCAACCATGAGGACAAACTCACAACGACAAGAACCAAGAAAGTACAACTTCTCCAAGAAGGTCAGTCAGTAAGTGCTACTTTCTTTATTCAAGCTATAGTTGTGTGTTTAAAAGATGTGTTTTTACGTATAGATGGATGGATGGATGGATGGATTTGTCATCCTGAATCTCTCACTGAGTCCTTTAAACACAGTTTAGTGGATGGCTTTCAGAGGAAACTATGTTTTTTAGCTCAACCTATGATCTCTCTTTTAGTTATCGGTGGAAGGTGAAGAGCCTTCCTGCTGTCCTGATGTCAACGGGGAGCTTGTTCCTCTATCGAGGAGCCGGGACAGCAACCGCTCCTGACTTTTGTTGAGTGTTTAATGAGTCGGAGAACTCAAAGGAGACGCTTTCGAGCTGCAGGATCTCTGCTGGATGTCGGACCAGATGCCGTTCAGCGAGACCAGAGAACAAAAGACCTGCACGCGTCTCCTGAAGACGAAGATGCTTCTCCCCTCATTATTATTTCATCGCAGAGTAGAGTAATCCATCCATCATCTTAATCAATGTCAACGTTTTGACGGCTTCATACACGTAAAAAGGTCACTGGATACCCGTCAATGCTTCAAGACGAGGGACAGGGTCCATGTTTTTTGGGGCCCTGAAGTGGCACAGAAGGCTCATGCTAACGAGGAAGTGGCGCGATAACATTCCTCAGTTGGAGGACGATTGAAGATTGCTTTTATTTATGTTTCCACATTGAATCAGCAGCAGCGCAAGAAGCCTGCGCTTTATTACAGCTCGGGATCTATCTACCTGCAGCAATAAACTCTAATGCACGAGCAGATAACAGTGACCTCGCCCCTCGACTGAGCGCCAAGACCTCTGAGCGTGTCTGAGCGCGGTCCAACAGGGCAACGACACGATTACTGGAGATCACGACCCTCCCGCGGGTTGTAAATGGAGCTGGCAGCTTTCCAAGGTGATCGCTGCCCGATTACCTGGAGGCTCTGGAGAGCCGGAAGCCTCATTTGCATAAGAAATACTGTAGTGCTGGAAGTTAAAAGGTGGCTGAGGAAGCTGTGTGGGGTTCAGACCTCGATCAAGAGGAAACAAACGGCCACTATAATGAGGTTTTATCATGAATCAGGTTAAAATGAGGAAAGTTTGCTGATTCCAGCTTTATAAATGTGAGGATTTGTTGCTTTTGTCTCTTCCTGAGGTTGAACTGAATGCCTTCTGATATCACGTAAAGCTCTTGGATATTATATTTGTCCATATCCATAGTTAAAACAATTAAATAATAATCAGTAAAGCGATCGAGAGAGAGAAGAATCGCTCGTTGCAGAAACAGTTCCTTCTCAGATCCTCAGATATATTTTAAATTCAATGTGTTTTAGGTATTTTAAAAAGGAGAACTGGGTCTCAATTCAAACCATGTGAGAAGTAGTGAAAGGTCGTGGGAATGAAAACCTTAATAATAGCACGGTCGTACCTTGATGAAGGCCGCTCGGAGCGTCTGCGCTGCTGACAGGTTGATCCTCTCCAACTAATGAAGAAGAAATAAAAAGGAGAGAAAACACACATCATCTGTTTCATCTTGTTTCACTTCTTGCTTTCATTTTTTGCCTCAGTTTTTTGTGTCACAACGTTTGATGTGTTTTTTTTACCTCGTTGAAAACCGGGTACATCACAGCGTACAGCGTCATGGATACCATGGAGTTTGTCTCCGCTTCATTCTTCATCTCCTCCATTGTCATCCTCCAGGGGAGGAGCTGCTCTTGGTGAAAAAAAGGTGGGAGCTCACGCACACTCACACATACACGCACACACACTCTCACCCACTCACACACACTCTGAAAACCACACGAGCTCCAGAGTGACAAGAGTCTGCAGGAAAGACATTAAAAGAAAGAAGACGGATTAATCTGAGTTCGATTGAACGGCAAGACATATTCTAATAGGGTTATTTTAAATTTGGTTATGAGGGGGAACGCCCTGATTTGATCAACCGTATCAGTTTTGGTTCTGATCCTAACGCGATGACGTGGATCGGGTATCGGCTGCGATGTGACCGCTCCACATGAAACTCGGCTCCCTCTGCGGTTATAAAATGCAGAGTTTCAGCCATCGGTGACATCCATTCAGTCACAGATGGCGCATTGATCGCTGGCTTCATGTTGCGTTGCCAAAACTAAAGACGACATTGACTTCCAGTCAAGTTTATGCGTTGAAATCAGAATTAAGGCGAATAAAATGTAATATCTGTCCGTAATGAGCAAGACGTTACGCAGTTATAAAACACATCAACGCTCTCTGATGCACAAACCACGACACTGTCACGTACAATTCATAGCTTTGCTCTGCTTGTACTGTGTTGTTACTCATCACCCAACATAGCCTGACAGCAACCAAGGCTGCATATCTACATAGTCAAACTCTAGGTATGTTTCCAGGAATGGGTGACATGGTGACTGCTTCATGGGAGTGGCACAGCTATGCGTTACCAGGCAAATGTGACCAAACAGCAACTTCAAAGTGTCATTATGACATTGCATGAAGTACGTATGAAGCAAACAAACAGCTACTGCAAGCAAGACCCCTTTCATATCCGTTGTTGTTGTTGTTTTTAAACATATTTAGGCCAAATTAAGGAACAAGAACACATCAATGACAGAGAAACGGTTGTCAGTGCAACTCAGGTTTTAGCTGTTACTGAATTGTGAGGCATTTTGGGGGCATTTTGCTAGCTTTACTGTCTGCTCGTGTCAGCCACGACCTGTCCAGTGAGACCCCCGGTGAGCCGTGTGTCAGCCACGGTGTCTGACGCGATGGCAGCGCTAAAGACAGGTAACAGCTAGCTGGACGGCTAGCTAGCCAGAGCTAACAAAAGTGGCTGATGTGACGTTAACTGACGTTTGGAGTCGTGTTAAAAAGCGACTCGTTTTCTAAATTAATCGTCGGAGCGACAACTCGCTGTTTATGGCGACCGACTGATCGCGATCTAACCGCAAAAGAGACTCAATCGAGGCCTTCTAGCGGCTAACAGCGCAGCAGCTTACGCGCTAGCTTCAGGACATTGAAGATTTCTATTCGCTGACGGGCTAAAACGCGTCATCAAACTGCTTTAAAAAACACGCGCGCGCGTCCGCGCGTGCGTGTTCAAGGTGTACTTGTATCTACCTGCGGTCCGACTTCTTAAATCGGTTGGTTACGCCGTCGATTGCCTTTTAGCTGCTATGTTTTCTTTACAAGTTAAGGCGGAAGTTTTTTAGGACTGGCCTGAGCGACAACTTCCGGTCCGGAAGGCGTTCACGTTGCTACGTCACCGTGTACGTCCTCCAATCAGAGGGCGGAGGGATATCGCGACCGTATAAAAGCAAAGTCGGATAAAATAGTCACCTTTCTGTTCTTCTGACTTTGTGGGTCTACGTTTATGGACGCTCACTTCCGCCACTGTGATTAAAAAAATAAAGATCCAGCGAGTCATTATAATGAGATGCTATTTTATAATAATTATGATTTAGGAGATTATCTAATTATGACTTATTATCTCATAATTATGAGTATGACTGGCCTTATGTCAACTGATGTCAGTCATTCTAACCCAAAGTCTCGAATCAATCTGCCAAACATTGCATATGTTTATAATATATCAATTTAAGCTAAAGTAACTTACAAAACTCAAAAGCATAGTAGAGAATTAAAACATCAGTTGCAGTAAATACAACTACTCATTCTGTATAGCTTTGTTTGCCTCTATTAGAAATAAACTAAGTTATGCTCAGCAATTACTATTTTTTTCAACTGGTGAGTGACATTGTTTCTTTTCAGCCCCATGAACATCTCTTTATCTCATCTCTTTATCTCCCTATTACATTCTTCACATGTCAAGAGGTCAAGGGTCTAATTATTTTCTTCGAGGAATGTAGAGATCATCTTGTCAGCTAAGTATCTGGTTATAGTCGGTGGAGTGGAGGCTCCAGGTGGATGAAGCCTGGAGGCAATATGTTTAAAAGCATTCTGGAGATGAAATCTGCTCTGTTGTTCATTTTGAAAAAGTCATGCCAGCTGGTCTCGTCCCAGAAAAGCACATTTAATCCATGTCACGATGAGGTGTATGTTGATATTAACATGGGGGCTCAAGGTCGTTTCTGTGCTAAGCTGGCACGAAAAAGCAAAGTATTCATACAGTAAACCATCTTGTTTTAAATATTAAGGTGTGGAGCATCTCTGCCCGTGATCGCAACAAATGTTGAATAAAGGGGGAAAAAAAAATCACCTTTAAAATAGAGCCATCTGAAAATAGCTCATAGAAACGATGCCAGCTGGAACTTATGTCTCACATTTATTTTTTTTCCAGCAGAGCGACTGCAGAGAGGTGGAGCGCTCATTAAGTCTGTGTGAAAGAAGTTTTGTTCTCTGCAGCTCGGAGCCTCTTCCCGCTTTCCTTGGAGACGACTTTCTACGTCTGAAATAAATACAATAACTCCTTTTATTTTAAAGTTGGTTTTGGAAGCTTTACATATTATTTATATTATTGTTATTATTGATTTTCAACCCGTATTTCATGGGTGCCAGTTGCGCTTCAATTGTGTGGCAAATATCTTTTAACTTGTGTGTGATACAAAGTGATCTGAAACCCGATTTGATGTGTTATGTTTATAAACACTTCATATACACATGTTTTACATTGTTGAACTTTCTCTATTGTTTAAATGTAATTTCCTAAATCAATACACTGCTGTTTCGTTGTACACATTGAGTTTTACCTATACCTACCTACCTACCTACCTCTATGTCTCTATGTCCCCTCAGATAAACTGGCGCCCTGTCCATGTGAACTCTGCCTGAACCCGATGTCAGCTGAGATCGTCTCCAGCGCCCATGAACAGGATCAGTCTGGGTTGAAGAATGATGAGTTATTTGGCTTTGGGTCAAGATAAGCACTCCTAGTATTGTATATTTATGTGTCACCTGCCTCGCAATAGTTGGACTGTACTGTCGTCAGTTAAAAGATGTTTGCTTTCCCAACACCATGTGGCACTTGGTGTGCATAAGATGACTAGAAGATGAATCGGCCATGAGTGTGAAGTGTGCACCTGGAACGTTGAAGCGTTTACAAAGAGTCCAGATCACAGGTTGGTGGAACCACTGCTTGCAATGAAAATAAAACTACTCTGTCTTTCAAGGGGATCAAACAGCAGAGTATATTCAGTGTTCTGTTTTGCACATGGTGTCATTATTGGATGATGCAGCTTTAAGTTTGGAACATGACATTATGAAAGCTATTCTGCAAAGTTTGGTATGGAAAATGAAACACCTCAAGGTATAGCCAGTCCAATATTCTCCATGATAATAAAAGAGTGGTCATATAAATGGAGTTTTACATTTTTCAGTAAGACAAAGACAATGGTGTTGGTAGTGAAGTAAAATCAACACTACACAATGGTGAATTGGAGAGAGTGACACTTTGTGGTTTGACGATATATATATATATATATATATATATATATATATATATATATATATATATATATATATATATATATATATATATATATATATATATATATATATGTATATATATATATATGTATATATATATATATATGTATATATATACAGTATGTGTTATCAGGTATCTTAAACTAGTATTATTGATAAAAAATATAAGTGTTTTTTTAAAATTAAATAATCTAAGTACTAGACAATCCCACTCATCGCCAGCTGGTGGCGGTAATGCACCAATTCCTCTTTTGACAACCGCCAATAAAGAAGAAGAAGAAGAACGAGCTGAGTGGGCGGTTCCTATTGGGCATCGCTGTCATGTGTGACACAGACAGACTCATATATATATATATATATATATATATATATATATATATATATATATATATATATATATATATATATATATATATATATATATATATATATAATTTAACCATTTATTTAACAATTGCACATGTCAAATTCACACAGTCAATAAGAAAAGGCAAAATACATTTAAACAAGCCAGAGGGGAAACCATAGAAAAAAAAAGACATTAGACTAAAAAGACATTAGACAATGACAATTAAAATATAGAAAAAGGGGAATCTGAGGCATAACTCTGATTGTGTGATTACAAACATTAGAAGCAATGCATGCAATTACTGCTCTCAAGGCGTTTTGGTTGAAAAGACATCTAAGAGTTTTTAGATACATTTCAAACTATTTGTTTTTTCAAAAGGTCTTTGGCTTGTAAACGTACATTTACGAATAAAGCATTTATCAAAAATAATAAATACATGTATGATACACGTCCTTAGACCTGTTCCCCTAACTTCTTAAGAATACTGACATTGCAAACAAAAAAAAGAAAAAAAAGATAAAGCACAGTTTCAGGTTGAACTGTGCAAAAAGTACAATTCATATAATTTTTTTTAACATGCTTTGCTGGATGACCCTTGTGCATGCTCTCAAAGGAAACCTCTCCAACCTCTTTATTCGTGATACAATCTTTGTGGAGCTGTGAGACAGGAACAGACCCGTCTCCATTGCCCCGCCCAGAGAAACCTGACAGCCTGCCAGTCGCCACGCGGGGTTTAAAGCTCTCTTTTCCGGGTGACATTAGAGGAACGTGGCCGTCTGAGTGGTATTGAAAACCCCGAAAGAATAATAGCTTTTACGCAGTCAGACGAGACCTAGCTGGTACTTTTAGATTTAAAATACTTCCGTACTTCATTTTAAAGCGGTTAACGGCACAAACCGGGACCGGCCTCTTCTCCGTACTTGGACATCTTTACTCCGGTAAGTGTTTCCGGGTTTGTGTCGTTCATACGTTGTAATGAAACAGTTTTTTAGGGGCGGGGGTTTAAAATGACATAATATAGCCTGGGATGGAGAGGAACGGGGCTGCTGATCAATAATTAACTGGTTTTTTGTCGGTTAGCGAGTCGCTAAAGATTTAGTTTTTGCGGGCAACGCTGGTTTTGCGGGCAACAGGCCTCAAAGTCAGTGAGTGTGAGCATTGGGATTGAGTATGAGTCACATCACATGACTCAGGACTGTTTCCCAGCTTTCATTTAATAAGCCCTTGAACGTGTTGAGGAAATGCCGCATTATCGATAGTGCCAATTCCACACCAGAAGAAGTTGGGACCCATTGTTTCTCTCTCTCTCCACAGACTCTGCAGCCATGCCAGTCAACGTCCACATCAACAGCCCCAATGTGAAGTACACTGAGACACACATTGTGTCTCAGTATTCCTACCAGACCACATCGGTCCACAGAGATGGGAACAACGTAACAGTATGTGGACCTTTTTCTCCCATTTGTGTGTGTGTGTGTCCTTTGTATGACATCCCCTCTAATTTGACTGCTCTTTGGGGAACAGGTGACCCCGCGCACCACCGAGATGACTTTTTCCACAGAGAGACATGTGCCCAAGCTGGGTGTGATGCTGGTGGGCTGGGGAGGCAACAACGGCACCACGGTGACGGCTGCCGTCCTGGCCAACCAGCGAGGTCTCACCTGGAGAACCAAGACTGGAGTGAAGGTGAGTGACGCAGACAGACCAGGAATCACAGCTCAGACTGATAGTTTTCTTCATCTGTGTTTTGTTTAAATGTTGTTTTTGACCTACCGTAAAAGTCAGGTTACAAGCCGCTCTTGTGATGGACTTAAAATGTATTGTATTTTACATAAAATAAATCTAATAACTAACAACAACCTTCTGTAAGTTGATTTTGCTGCCTGCTTGACTCATGGCCATCCCATGTGTTCAAGCGTATGTTGTTAGTTTTACAGCTAAAACATGTAAACGCCACAATGATTCTTCTCTCCAAAAACATTCTAGATTATGAAGGCAGCAAATGGAGAACCTTCTGGTGCTGTTTTATAAATATAGTCTGGATACAGTGGTGGAGAGACTCATTAGAAGCTGGTTATGCTGACCTGTCCAGTCGAGTGTTAAGGGCTTCACTGACTCCGGTCTTGGTGAAATCTCCTTCTATGGGCATACATTGTTACCTCGATGAGCGATGTTCCCGTGATTTCCATTTCAGACATTTTTCTCTGGTTCAAAGGATTTAATACACTTCTAATAAATTTTAAAACCGTCTCAGGAGGGTGTGGGGGGAGTCTATAGATGGAATGAAATCTGTGTTTTACACTTCATGTTCTTCTTCTCACATTTTTCAGAAAGCAAACTACTTTGGCTCCCTCCTGCAAGCGTCGACTGTTTGTCTTGGGTCGGGGCCCGAGGGCGAGGTCAACGTGCCCATCTGCGACCTCTTACCCATGGTGCACCCCAACGATATAGTCTTTGACGGTACGGACGATCGCAGACCGCTTTGACTCGAGGCCTAAACTCCCATCCCGAAACTGAGAAGTGCAGTGTGTGTGTGTGTGTCAGACAAGAGCACAAGGAAGCTGTGAACATTGGTGTTTTTGTGTTGTTTTTCAGGCTGGGACATCTCCTCCATGGATCTGGGCAGCGCGATGGAGAGAGCCGAGGTGCTCGACTGGTCGCTGCAAGAGCAGCTGCGGCCGCACATGAGCCGCATGAAGCCCAGGCCGTCCATCTACATCCCCGACTTCATCGCCGCCAACCAAGAAAGTCGGGCGGACAACGTCCTCACGGGAAGCAAGGCGGAGCAGGTAGACCGCCTCTGCGCCGATTGTGTACTTCACTTTAGATTCATGTCGCGTTTTTCACAACCAGTTTCACAACCGTCCTCACCAGGTGGAGCGCATCAGAGCGGACATAAGAGACTTCCGTCAGTCCAGCGGCGTGGACAAAGTCATCGTCCTGTGGACCGCCAACACCGAGCGCTTCTGCGACGTCATCCCGGGGGTCAACGACACGGCCGAGAACCTGCTCGCCGCCATCCAGGTGAGAGGGGAGGAGCCCCGAACCCGAGAGAAAAAAAACCTTCCAGATCAGTGAAGCGTAGCTTTGTAAAGTGTCAGCTCTCAAGACACAAACCCTTTAGTGCTCAGCTGTTCAAGATATAGTTATCAGGGAGGAGAAAACTATGATTTTCCCCTGCTGTTTTATCTCCCGTCTTCAGCATGCTCGTGCAGCTGTCGGCAATGATAATGGCACATTTCAGATGAGTCATGATCTTCAGCAAACGGCTCACTTTTAGAGGTTGACGCTGTGGAGAGGGTCTCGCGGGGGATTGTGCGACTTGTGAGTCGAGCTGCGACGTGATGGCGGTGCACTCGGTAACGGTCGTGTCTCCATCAGGACGGGGCGGAGGTCTCCCCCTCCACTCTGTTCGCCGTGGCCAGCGTCCTGGAGGGCTGCGCCTACATCAACGGCTCGCCGCAGAACACCTTCGTGCCGGGCGCCGTCGAGCTCGCCGTGCAGAACAACGTGTTCATCGGGGGAGACGACTTCAAGTCCGGCCAGACCAAAGTGAAGTCTGTGCTGGTGGACTTCCTGGTCAGCTCGGGTATCAAGGTGAGAAGAGGTTGGGAAGGGAGGGATGGATGGAGGGAGAGAGAGAAAGAGAGAGAAAGAGAGAGAGAGAGAAAGAGAGAGAGAAAGAGAGAGAAAGAGAGAGAGAGAGAGAGAGAGAGAGAGAGAGAGAGAGAGAGAGAGAGAGAGAGAGAGGGAGAGGGAGAGGGGGATGGATGGATGGAGGGAGGGAGGGAGAGATGGATGGAGGGAGGGAGGGAGGGAGGGAGAGATGGATGGAGGGAGGGAGGGAGGGATGGAGAGATGGAGGGAGGGAGGGATGGATGGATGGATGGAGGGAGGGAGGGAGGGAGAGATGGATGGAGGGAGGGATGGATGGATGGATGGAGGAAGGGAGAGGGATGGATGGATGGATGGATGGAAAATCAGACGACGTCTTAAAACTCATTATATTTTCTCAACAAAGACGTTTTAAATGAGCTCCCCCTCTTCTCCCCTCTTCTCTTCTCTTCTCTTCTCTCCTCCTCAGCCGACCTCCATCGTCAGCTACAATCACCTCGGGAACAACGACGGGAAGAACCTGTCGGCGCCGCAGCAGTTTCACTCCAAAGAGATCTCCAAGAGCAACGTGGTGGACGACATGGTCCGGTCCAACCCGGTGCTGTACGGGCCGGGGGAGAAGCCCGACCACTGTGTGAGCTGCTCGCACGCAGAGGCACCGCCGGCGCCACGCCCACGCCCATGAAGATGTGTTTCAAACCCGCCTGTGTGTTGTTTCAGGTGGTGATTAAGTACGTCCCCCGTGTGGGAGACAGCAAGCGGGCCATGGACGAGTACACTTCTGAGATAATGATGGGCGGGACCAATACCGTCGCACTGCACAACACCTGCGAGGTCAGTGGAAAAGGGCAAATCTACCATATGAGGCTGCTAATCACTTGTTAAACACAACATTCGGCTCTGTTCTTCTTCTTTTCTGTGGAGCGAGAGGCTCTTGAGGGCCGGAGCTTTACTGCTAATCCTTCTTAATTTAAAGAGACGTCTTCAGGGTTTTGCTGGTCGAGCAGCTTTAAGCGACCAAACCTACACGTGAAATAACATCTCTGTCCGACCACAGTTATCTGGATTGTCCCAAAATAATCCAAAATGATCTGTAAAATGAAGCAATCGCACAAACAAACGGTGCTTTGACCTCCCAACATCGTCACATTTTCTACAAACAACTTTTTATATTTATATTTTGCTTTGGCGACACCTGGTGGTCGCGATTATACAACTTTATTTTTTCTTTTTAACACACTGGTATTGTATGAATGTAATTCCTGCATGTACAGGGGACTGCATTATGTTGTCCATGCATCAATGACAATATTTTTTGACCAATAACATTCTCATGTTCACGTCTATCTTCGCAACAGGACTCTCTCCTCGCCACCCCCATCATCCTGGACCTGGTGATCCTGACGGAGCTTTGTCAGCGCATCACCGTGCGGCCGCAGGGGGAGGAGGACTTCATGTCCTTCCACAGCGTCTTGGCGCTGCTCTCCTTCCTCTGCAAGGCGCCGCTGGTTCCAGCCGGGACACCGGTCATCAACTCCTTCTTCCGCCAGAGGACCAGCATAGAGAACATCATGAGGTACGAGACCAGAGCAGTGTTTTTCAAACTGTTTTTTTTTTTTGAGCTACGGCACATTTTCTACAATATTTTTTTTTTGAGTCACAATAAAGTTACAAAACGTATGCTATCGTAGCATAATACATCATATATGATAGGTTTACTGTATGCTTTGAATTGTCGTTGTTAGTTTAAATACTACATTTTATCACTTTTTACTGTTTACACAGATTTCATTACACGTTTGCTCATGGACATTTGGTTTAAAGTTATGAAGATTTGGTTTAAAGTCATGGAAATTTGGTCAAAAGTTATGGAAAATTGGTTTAACGTCATGGAGATCCATTGCTTAACGTGTATGAATCCTGATAAATGCCGAATTCACATTTAACTGAGTAAACCTGTGCGAGCAGTCAGCTCATGGATCCAACAACAGACAATATATGATGAGTAACTGTTGCGCTGCCTACTGGCATGGAAGAGTATTTAATCACTAGGACAGTCACTGTGTATTGCAGGCTCAGACGCTCAACAATGGCCAGTTATTCGCAGCAACAAAATCATATATTTAGGGACAGATTCAGTGAAATTGAGACATTTTCCCACGACACACCTGACGGCACAGTGGTTGAAAATCCCTGCACTGGATTACCACACAGAAAGTATCGCACATTTAACTGAAGAATTCAGATTTTTAAAGGCTTGTATGCAGGTGTGGCAGAAGCTGACGACACTCTCCTCCCCGGTGTTTTTTCAGAGCGTGCCTCGGCCTTCCTCCTCAGAATCACATGCTGCTGGAGCACAAGCTGCAGAGGGACTTCCTGCCGCCGCCGCACGCCGTCCACGTGAACGGCAACGCGGCCGCTTTGAAAAAGGCTCCGCTCACCAACGGGAACCACATACCTCTCACGAATGGTGTCCACGAACACAACGACGACGCGACTCGCGCGTTATGACCGTTATGAACGCGACACGACGGCCCCCAGATTGAACTCTACCTTTACACAATTGCTTGATAGCGTGTGTCATAAGAACAAACATTCTCTTTAATCATTATCATTGTAACAAAACAAAAATAACAACACTGGTTTGACAACTTTGCTGGGAATTCAGCAAGTCTTGGCGTGTTAAAACATAGTTTACATTTACATATCACACAGGCCAATGGCCTCTATTGCTACTGAGGGTCAACATGAATTAAGCGTCTATGAAGCCCATAAACGACACTAATGTCCATAGAGTGCAGCACTGTTCAACGCAGGCAATTCAAACAGGGCCTAATTCACTGTTTTGTTTAGATGTAGAATCTTTTAAAAAAACTGTTTTGCATTGTTACTGAAATAGTTTTGTGTGCAATGCATATGTACCACACACTGTTGCACAGTATAGTTCCCAAAAAAAAAAAAGGTTCAATATTGAATAAGCAGATACTGATTGTGCAGCTGTAAAGTAAACCGTTAAATGATTTGTTTGTTGTTTTGATCTTAACTTTATTTTGTGTCATTGTTTGGAGCGACGTTACAGGAGATAATGGTGCAGTTCTGACTGTTGTGTTTAACCGTAACCTGGGTTATTTATAGACAATAAACCTTTAAATATTGTTTGACCTTATCAAATGTGAAGGATTCTGTGTTTGTCTTTTTTTTAATTCTCCTATTTTGCCACCTATCAAGTACCTTGTAGTATATGTCACCAGACTAATAAGCATGCTAATTAAATTAGGAACAAGAACATAAGACCAATGTCATTTATTAATGGCAGATATTAGTCAAAACAGTCTTCTTTGTGCATGAATTGGACACTGAATATACTCAATACTTATTTATTTGACTAAATTGTGTCTCTTAACAGTAACACTCAGTATTACAAACTGGCTAGCTTGCTAGCTTCTACATACATTTCATCTGGACTACTTCTTGACGCGCATGCGCACTCGTCAGGCAGCGTTCCCTAGCAACCGGCAATGACGGAGCGGAGTGATTTCGCCACATTCATTTTCTGGCCATTTTGCTGACTGAATTAAAAAGGACCTACATATGAACTGTTTCCTGTCTCTCTCGACCGGTGTTGAATCACTTCCGCTGCCGTAGCTGCCTGCGACACACACACACACACACACGGGACGTCATCAGCTATGGCGGACAAGGAGAAGCGCCGGTCCGGGGCCGCCGCTCCGGGGATGCTGCCCGCCGAGGGCAAAGCCACCCGGGCGGACGGCGACCGGGAGTTCCTGTCGCAGGCCGGCGTGGGAGAGCTGCTGCGCGGCGCCGTCCTGAAGATGGTGGAGGCCAGGTCGGACGACCCCATCGGCTTCCTCGCCGACCACTTCTGCAACCTCGCCTCGGTGTCGGAGACCGCCACAGCTGGATGCCACCGGGACGGGGACAGCCTGAACAACGACGCGCAGAGCGCATGCGCGCAGGAGCAGCAGCACCTCAACCGCGCGCTGTGGCACCTGCGGCTGGCGCACCACTCCCAGAGGTCTGGACCACTGATAAAAAAAAAGCTGCCACCTATAGGGGTTGGACACATTTTGGCATATTACTATATTATATATATTACTATAACTAAATCATTGTTTTCTCTCATTTCAACCTCAGATCTGCCTTCAGCAACAATGTCCGTGTGGCCTATGACCTTTTGAACCTCACCGGGCCCCTCAGACGTTCAGGTGAGGCTCCTGAATGCCCCGATGGCTCCAGCACCAACAGCCCGACAGAGGGAGGAGGAGGAGGAGGAGGAGTGAAGGGAGGGCTCTACACACAGACCCTGCAGTGTCTGTGCAGTGAGGGCGGAGTGCCGGCCTCCACATCCGCTCCACTCCTCCAGCGCCTCCATTGCCAAGACCACGAGGCCGTCCCTTATGACATCTTTCGTCACGGCGTGCTCACATGCGCCGTGTTCTCAGACTACATCCGGCAGGCTCAGCGGCTCTACGCCGAAGTGTGCTGCCCGGACGAGGGCCCGGCCTCGCGGGCGCTGTGCGCGGCTGTGCTGGGGACCCTACAGGAGGCCTTGGAGACGTCCCGGGGCTGCGAGGCGAACTGCTGCGATAACGCTAACGCTAAAGGGAACGCCTGTCCGGAGGCTAACGCCAAGGCGCTGCGCTACCTGGAGGCCAGTGCCAAGATCTCGCCGTACCAGCTGGGGCAGGCCATGGCTGGGGCACGGACGAGGGGCCCCGGCGGCAACATGGACGCCAAGGAGTTTGAGAACGCCGCGGCGGAACTTTTTATCACTCGAGTGAAAATTGTGTCCTAGGTGTCACTTTCCACATAATTTATAAAGTATATGCTAGAGTAAATGAAAAGCTTATGTGTACAGTAGCTCCTCTAACCTCTCACAGATATTACCTCCTACCTCGACACTTTATCACATTATTTTTTTTTTTTGGAGGACAATAATTGTAGAACACATGTGGAAGAGATTAGAAATCAGCATCTGCTGTGACGGTGGAAAGGATCCTTTAGAAATCATCTTAGATCAGCATTTTTCCATTATTGTTCAGCCTTTTCCATAAAATCGTAACTCTGTACTGATCTGCCTCTAAAAATCCAACACAAAGTTGTAATGAGTATTTTTTTTTGGCCATATCAGAGGCTGCAGATTGTGATGCCGTTGCATTTTTAAGTTTTTTTCTTTCCTTTCAGCTACCAATTTACTAGATAATTTATTAATTTAACACCATTTCGACAGGAACCAATCTCATATATGCTGGTATATTGTAGAAGAACACATGTCTTAGGGAAATAAACATGCAATGTTCACTGATTTCTTGTATTTATTTTAAGTTCTCAATTCTGCCATTGTGTCATTGGAGCTGACTTTGAAGTCACTTTTCTCTCAAACTGTACAGTAAAATCTCAATCTCTTAATTTTACTCTACAAGTTTAAGGATCTGTTTTTAAAGCCGTTTGGAAATTGTGACATTTTGAATATCATTGTCATTGAAGCTGACTTTAAAGTCACTTTTCTCCAGAACTGTACAGTAAAATCTCATGTACATGGCAGAGGTCAGCATGAACAAGACTGCGTTGTAATTTTCATGAGTGCGGCTCACTCGGTGGATGAGGGCTCACTTGACCGCAGTTGAAGAACATCAGAGAATTAAAGCATTCATATTGTTCCGATTTGCAAACGTCTGGCTGAAACTGGATCAGAACCATTGCATAACATTAGACAGTGCAATAAATAGGAACATAATAATACATTCACAATATAATATTAAATTCAAATGAAGCGCATTGACAAACAGATGACACAGACGTGTAATGTAAACTGCTATTTCTACATAAGCATGTGAATGAAGTCTTAAGTAAAAGTTGCAATGTAATAAATATAAAAGTGGGTCTTTCGAGTGTAAATTACTCTGGCAGGAGCCTCCAAAGAGACAATCCAGATAAACCAGTAAAACTTTGCCAAATGGACTTTGAAACAGGAAAAAGTCAGCAACTGTATATGGATCAATGAGGAATAATGACCAACAATGAAGTCCAACCCCCATTTCCTATGTGCACGTGCATGGTCACGTGGGTTACAATCCGCCGCCACCAGCACCACCGAGGCTCGTGGGCCGACCGCGCGCGCCAGAGAGGAGAAACCGGAAGTATACTCCGCGCGCAGTTCTGCAGCTCGGAGGCCAAAACGTGACGTCGGAGGGCGCAAGAAACGACGTCACGTCACGCCTACGCGCCTCGTCGCGCGCTTAACTCGTCCGGGATGGAGGAAGAGGAGCAGCGGCGCTCCCTCGCGCTCCTCGTGACGTACGTGCTGCTGAAGCGCAGGAGGGAGCTGAACGCCGCGGACACCCAGAGGCGCAGCGAGGCGCAGCGGCGCGTCAGGCAGCGGCACTACTTCTTCCAGAGGCAGCGGAGGATGCTCATGGTCAGTGCTGCGCTCTCTGCCTTCTCTCTCGGGGCTCGTTCTCTAGTCTAGACCCCGTAGTGTAGCCACGGCCATGCGCATGCGCGAGCACGCTCTAAAAATTAGGACAAATAAATAAAAATAGGACCAAAAAAATCCTGAGAAAAAGATATGACTAATAAAAAAATCTTTAAAAAATTTTGACCAAAAAAAAATAAATATTTGGAGTCGACAAAAAAAAAAGTCTACGAAAAAAAAAGTTGATTGTGTAGCAGAAATGGGCTTCCATAGTTTTTAGTATGGAAGCCCATTTCCTACATAAAAAAATGAAGACTAAAAATTTAAAATTTGAACCCAAAAAATATGTTGTTTTTTTCCCGTTCACTTTTTAACTTTATGGAATCTATGGAAGCACATTTGCACAACAAAAAAATTTGAACCAAAAAAAAATGAATGACTGTTACGCCCCCTGATGGCTCTGAGTGGGACACAACATAAAGGCAGCAGGTGTTGGCAAATGAGGGTGCCGTCACACCAAAACCCAGGACACAAAAGTGATAAGAAAGTATTTACAAAAAAAGCAACGCCGGGATCAACAAGGACTTTCAGTGGCACCAAAGAAAACATAACAAACCAGCTCAACCAGCGCTCTGACTCAGCTCAGGCCAATGACAACTAACCAAAAGCAACCCACCCAACCCACTGAACAAACACAGGACTTTAAAGGGGAATGGTTGATTGGTGATCAGGAACAAGTGTGATGATGATGACTGGAACTAGGTGTGCACGTCTGTGAAGTATGAGAATGACAACAGGAGGGGGAGACAAAGCAACAACACAAAGCAACAACACAAAACAATACATATACAACACTGTACGTAACAAGGACAAAAAAACAAAATAATGACAAAAAATAAATGTATGACTAACTAACAAACAAAAAATATTTTGACAAAACCACAACACTCTGGAGCAGCTCCTTTGACATAGGTTACTCTCTATTTGACAAAGAAATGGATGTGAGTACATTGAAAACATCTTTTAACGTGGCTTTAGGACAGGTGAAATACTTCAAATGCTTGCTAATTCACATGGGATTGAACAAAGCAAACGCATCCGAGAAAGGATTTTAAGCAAGACGCTACTCTGGCGTAGAAAGGGCATGTGCACTTACTCATAATTTTGATTTTTTTGATTTTTTTGTTGATTTATTTTCTTTTAGGGACATAAAAAAAAGTCTACCAAAAAAAAAATTTTTTTCGATTTCTGCTACAAAAAAAATTACGACAAAAAAAAAAATTAGGAAAAAAGAAAATACTTTTTTTTTTTTTTCGCTGACTTTGTTTTTTTGACGACTTTTTTTGTGTCTACAAAAAAAATGCAACAAAAAAAAATTACTCTTTTTTTTTTTTTTCATCTTTTTTTTTTGTTGACCTATTTTTTTTTTGGTGGACATTAAAAAAAAAAGTCTACCAAAAAAAAAAAATTTTTTAGATTTCTGCTACAAAAAAAATTAGGACAAAAAAAAAATTTTTTTTTTTTGCTGACTTTGTTTTTTTGTGGACTTTTTTTGTGTCTACAAAAAAAAATGCAACGAAAAATATTACTCATAATTTTTTTTTTTTTCATGTTTTTTTTTGTTGACTTATTTTCTTTTGGGGGACATAAAAAAAAGTCTACCAAAAAAAAAAATTTTTAGATTTCCGCTACAAAAAAATTCGGACAAAAAAAAAATTCGGACAAAAAGAAAATACTTTTTTTTTTTTTTTCGCTGACTTTGTTTTTTTGTCGACTTTTTTTTGTGTCTACAAAAAAAATGCAACGAAAAATATTACTCCTAATTTTTTTTTTCCATCTTTTTTTTGTTGACTTATTTTTTTGGAGGGAAAAAAAAAAAAAGTCTACCAAAAAATTTTTGGGGGGGAGATTTCCGCTACAAAACAAATTAGGACAAAAAAAATTAGGACAAAAAGAAAATCCTTTTTTTTTTTCGCTGACTTTGTTTTTTTGTCGACTTTTTTTGTGTCTACAAAAGAAATGCACGAAAAAAAAAAAATTGCAATTTTTTTTTTTCTTTTTTTTTTTGTTGACTTATTTTCTTTTGGGAACATAAAAAAAAGTCTAAAAAAAAAAAAAATTTTAGATTTCCGCTACAAAAAAAATTAGGACAAAAAAAAATTAGGACAAAAAGAAAATACTTTTTTTTTTTTCGCTGACTTTGTTTTTTTGTGGACTTTTTTTGTGTCTACAAAAAAAAAATGCAACGAAAAACATTACTCATAATTTTTTTTTTTTCATCTTTTTTTTTGTTGACACCAGTTTCCGCCTGGCGCTGCCGGTGGAAAAAGTCTACCAAAAAAAAACATTTTTTAGATTTCTGCTACAAAAAAGATTAGGACAAAAAAAAAAAGTTTTTTTTTTCACTGACTTTTGTTTTTTTGTCGACTTCTTTTTGTGTCCACAAAAAAAATGCAACGAAAAAAAGATAATTCAGAATTATGAAAAAAAAAACACGAAAAAAAAAATCTGTAACTATTACATGCTGAAGCATAAAATAACTGAATAGTTAAAGTTGTATAACAAAGATTAAGAAAAATCCAGTCTGCAAAGATATGATATGTTGAGCCATTGTTCTGTATGCACTATTATTAAATTGTGTATTTCATGGGTATATTATTTGTTTAATTATAATACAAATGTATCAGATATAATGTGTCCTTTATGTTTCTTACTGTATAAACCCAAACAAACATTCCTCTCTTTAAGGAAGAAGGCGCGAGAGTGATGGTCGTAATGGATGTGAACGAATAGAAAGCCGATCTTTATTTTATTATTGCTCTTCCTCAGATGATGATAGCGGGCGGCCTCCGCTCCAACGGCTGCATCCGCACACGCCCCTGGACCACCACCCGCAGCACCGATTGGTGGGAGCGCGTGGCGATGACGGAGTTCCAGCCGTCCGATTGGCTGGACAAGTTCCGCATGAGCCGGGAGACGTTCTTCTACCTGTGCGGCGAGCTGAGGCCGCGCCTCGCTCGCCAGGACACCAGCTTCCGCCTGGCGCTGCCGGTGGAGAAGCGCGTGGCGGTGGCCCTGTGGCGCCTGGCGTCCAACGTGGAGTACCGCACCATCAGCGCGCTGTTCGGCGTGGGGAAGTCCACGGTGTGCCGCTGCGTGCGGGACATGTGCCACGCCATCGTGGCGCTCCTGGGCCCCGTGTACCTGCGGCCGCCCGGCGAGCGGGAGCTGGAGGCGTCGGCCCGGCTCTTCCTGTCCCGGTGGGGCTTCCCTCACTGCGTTGCTGCCGTCGCCACGCTGCACACCGCCATCATCACGCCATCCAGCAACGCGGCGGACTACGCCAACGCAGGAGGCTGGCTGTCAGTGCTGTCTCAGGTGGAGAGAGGACACACACACAGGCACACACACGTACACACACACACACACTCATACTCATATTAAAACTTGCACTTTACACATGCACACACGCATGCGCACGTAAACACTCACACGCAGATACACACATGTATTCAAACCTGCACTTTACACACTCACACACACACACACTCATATTCAAACCCGCACCTTACACACACACACACACACACACACACATATTCAAACACGCACTTTACACACGCTCACTCACACACACACATACGCACACACACACACACACACACACACACACACACACACACACACACACACACACACACACACACACACACACACACACTCACTCACAATGGTGTCTGTCTGCTTGTGTTGAGAGGTGGCGGTCAGCGGCAGAGGGCAGTTCTGGGACGTGTGTGCCAGCTTCCCCGGTGGGACGGACCCAGCAGACATCTTCCAGAGCTCGTCGCTGTGGGCGGCGGCTGCAGACGGCGGCCTGTCGCCTTCCCCGCCGCCCGCCTTCATGGGAAAACCACTCAGGTAGATGGACACCAATGGCGTGTTTAAGTCATTCAAATACATCGTACTTCCATCTCAAGGAAAGAAGTCAAATATAAATATACATTTTAAAAACCTGTTGCATTTTTAAAAGAAAACGCCTCTGAAAAGCTGGAGTGAATTAAGTGTTTAATTAGAACAAGTCAATCAAAATGACGTCACATGCTAGAGAATATAAAATAAAACAGTTTGAGCCAGAAAAGGCAACAGAACACACTTCCCCGTGCTCAGTAATAACATAACCAAACAGACATTCAGATACTGTACATTCCTATATTACCAAAAATGTACATCTCGTACAGCTGGTCTTCTCTACCAACCCATTTAAGGCTATTACGCTGAGGAGCCAAATATTTGCCTCCCAAGATGAACCTCAGACCAGTTAGTACTGCAACAAGCCTCAAAAAACACGTTTGCCTGTTCACAAGCGCAGTAGAACCGTTGCAAAGGCTGAGGCCTTTTGGGGATTTCCAGCTTTCTGAAGACCATCATGGTGTGTGTGTGTGTGTGTGTGTGTGTGTGTAGGTACGTGCTGCTGGGGGAGGCCTGCTACCCTCTTCAGAGCTGGCTGATGAAGGCCTATCCTGAGGACAGGAGCCACCCGACGGCGGCCGAGCCGCAGCGGCGCTTCAACCGCCGGCTCGCCCGAGCGCAGCGGGCCTCCGAGGAGGCGCTGCTGAGGCTGAGGGCCCGCTGGCAGTGCTTGAGCAAGAGGAACGACTGCGGCCTGGACGTGGTGCCCACCATGATTCTGGCCTGCTGTATCCTGCACAACGTGTGCGAGTCCCACGGGGACGCCTTCCGGGCCGAGTGGCGGGCCGAGGTGGCCGAGGCGGAGAACCCTCAGCCCGGCCACGAGCGTCACCCCTCCTCCTCCGCCGGCGAGGACCACGGCCGTGCCGAAGAGACCCGGAAACTCTTCTGTGACTATTTCGAGGCGCAGAATATGTGACGACGTTTTCCTGCACATAAAGACTAATGTTATTAAAATCCTGGGACAACATTTGTACTTTTTTTTAGCCACACAGGGCTAAAAAAGAAGCTAAATCCGACGTCCTCAAATCAAGTCTGAGATATTCTAAATACATAATACATATTGGGGAAAAAATATGTTGTTATTTAGGCAAGAACACATGTTTGCTTTGGTCCCTCCTTCTGGCCAATCGGCAAGTTCCAGCTTGTGGTAAAAGATGTCGAAACTCCAAGTTTTATATGTCTACTGTGTATTACGCATCACAGCCTAAAGGGGTACTATCACAGCACATTTCTCTGTGTTTTTCTGTGCTCTTTCATTTAGTTTTGTTCATTTTTATGCCGTGTATCATTGCATAAAGATTCCAGTTTTGTTTTAAGGTTTATTGCGTATGTTTTCATGTCATCTTTGATTCTGGTGGTTTGTAGCCAGTGTGTCATGTAGACATGTGTTACACAGCTGTTATAAAAATGTAAAGGAAAAGGTGGAAAATTCCTAGAAAACCAATATGGACTCATTAAATACTGTGAATAGGTGTTACATGCAATTCAGCTCCACGGCCACGAGATGCCGCTACAGCACACGGCCATCGCTTATAATTAGTCTGCTGCTTCTATGTGTATATCTACATGTATACTCTGCAGGTTATTAATAAGGATTGACTTATTATTTAAATGCTTTCCGTCTTGATACATTACCACACTTTGAAAAGCGGTGCAGTGCATGCAGCAGGTGTTGCCTGCATTAAAAAAAAGATGTATAAAAAACCTGAAGAAGAATTTTAAAGAAAGCCCAGCCTTCCTTATTCATATTGGGTTGTGCATCTTCTCAGCGAGCTAACGCAGGCGGATCCCACCCCGAGGACCCGCCTCGCCCGTTCATTTGGTCTGTCACAAACCGGTTTCACGCCAGCCTCCGCCTGTCACTCGCAGCCACAGCACCTCCTTCTCCTCCACCCCCTCCTCCTCCTCCTCCTCGCCTGGCATCAGACTTGGTGTGTGCGCCGACCTTGTTCCAGCGACGAGCCAACCCGAAAAGCCAGCTGTTTGCAGCGAATGCATTTTATGGCAAAAGCCACCGGGGCCGGCACGCATCTTAAACCCCCGTCCCCTCCTCTTTTTGAAGGCCGTGGTAGCAGCAGCAGCCTTTTATATATATACATATGTATATATGTATCTCCTCTTCTTTTTTTAACCGTCAAAATGAGCCGGGACGTGCTAGGATAGGGTGCTGCCCTGCCGTCGACAGCTAGCTAGGCGGACACATTCCTTCAACCAGCTCGCCGTTTCAATCACTGCGGGGGTTGGACACAACGTTAGCCGAGGCGTTGCTAGGTGAGCTAGCGGGCTTAGCAACGCTGCTCTCGTAGCCGTTACGCGCGTGCTGCGGCGGTTGATATCAGAAATAACGGTTATCTGTTTTAATTTGGACCACCGAATGACAACGAGAGAGGGGGGGTTAAGTGGCTAATCTGCAGCAGTTGCAGTCATTTATTATTAGTTTTTTGTTTTTTTTAACATTAAGTGTATTTTTAAAGACAGGAGCTTCTTGGGGAGGCCCCGCCGTCTCTTGACTCCTTCCCCCCACACCTCCCTATGTGTGAGTCTCCCGTGATTTGCCGTGAACACCCCGGGTGAAGTCGCAGTTGTCCTCGGCTGGGGGGACAACTTGACAGCGAGGCCCCTAGCTAGTCTCCCCTCCCCCAGTCCCGGCCGTCCACCCGTGCCCGCCCGGCCGTCCGTCCAGAACGACAGACCACCTTCTCGCCTGAGATTTGAAGCGGAGGGACGAAGGGAGGGAGGGTGGGTGGGGGGGATTTCGGGATACAGCTGAAAACCGTGTCCCGTCTCAACCGGGCCGCCGCAAACCAGAAGGGATGACTCTGGAGTCCATGATGGCTTGCTGCCTGAGCGAAGAGGCGAAGGAGTCGAAACGAATCAATGCAGAAATTGACAAACAACTCCGCCGAGACAAGCGCGACTCCAGGAGGGAGCTGAAATTACTTCTTCTCG
The DNA here is from genome assembly GCF_023055335.1 of Clinocottus analis. Classification (NCBI taxonomy): domain Eukaryota; kingdom Metazoa; phylum Chordata; class Actinopteri; order Perciformes; family Cottidae; genus Clinocottus; species Clinocottus analis. The sequence goes on along the minus strand of NW_027176207.1, from coordinate 20,960,612 downwards.
GTATGTGGCACGCTTACTCCTCAAAAACACACACACACGCTCATCGCCATGTCTTGTGTCGTTGTGTGGAAACACTCACGTTCATGGGGCCTTCTTGGCAAAGCTAGCAAATATGCTACTAGTTAAGGTTGCTAGCTGGCTGGTTTCACTATGAGAAACGTTATTGCATGATTTGGGGGAAATGCGTGGTCAGTCTTATCGCTTACTGAGTAATATAGTTATATATGTGTGTAGTTAGCTGGCTTGTTTAGGTGCATATCTGCAAGAGCTGGCTAGCTAGCCATAGTGTCTCTTTACTCAAAGTAACGTTATGTATTTGCATTGGTGTGCAGACATTATTTGACATGATTGGCTAGCTCTCAAGCTAATTAGTCGGCCGACACGGAAAAAAACCTGCCACTGTGGTTTGTTAGCTGGTGATGGTTGAAAGGCGGAGATGGCCACCTGATAATAGAAGCAGCAGCTTTAGATTGCTTTACACTGTTGCTTTCACCATGTTGCATAACATTGTTCAACTGGGTGAAGCTCCAGGTGCCTCAGTTGGACCTTTTTGCTTGGTGTCCATTCATTCATTTATAATTGTCTGATATGTATTGGTCTTCACCCAGTGTCACAAATCTACCCATCCAAAGGACAAGGATACTGTGGGATTTGCCCCCTCATCCTGGAGTCTAGCTGAGTAGGTTAATGTTAGCTATTTTTATAGCTTGTGTGTGGGCAAGTGGAAGCTGCTGTTGAATAAGTTGCTCTGTACTGCATTGATTCATTGTTCTCTGGACACAAAAAGGACCACTGGGCTATGCTTTATCACAGGCGGGCTTGCGTTGCTTTCACAATTTTGCAATAGGCAAACTATGATCCGTGTGTTCATGTTACCCGCCAGCATTTGTGAAAGCTCCTTGGAAAAAGGAAAGTGTCCATTTGTAGGACAATTAGAATTATCTAGGTTGCATCCTTAGTTTCAAAACGTTTGCTCCCATTTCTCGCCCACCAAAAGCAGCCCTGGTTATTTGACATGTGTGTCTCCTTTCATTTCCCTGCTGAATACCTCAGCTTGGATAAGTAGGCCACACTCGAGCCATATACCGTTGATGGGACATATTCTAGTCTCGCACAATTGAATTGCTACTGCACTCCATCCTACCTGGTGGCCAAGGTGAGCGGGTAAAAAGGGAGCGTTTTATTTTTCGTGTCGCAGTTTTGAAAGTGTTTGCTCGTGTGCTGCGATCAAATTTCTCTTGCCAGATGATCAATAAACGGTTGGGTTGACAGTGACTCCAGGATATTTAGAAAATATGATGATCATTTACACTCTGTATAAAACATTGCGCAACCATCTGGTGTTCGATTTTTCAGTATATCCCTGATTTTGACAGCAGACATTAAAAAAAAACACTGATGGAAGTGTCAGTGTGTGAAAGGCAGAGAGAGCAAGCAAGACCTGCCTTCAGTCATGGTGTAAGTGGCCCATCCTGTGTGATTTAAGGCTGTCAGTGGACGCCGGGATAAGGACGTGTAAGGCAGGATTAGTGTAGGTCTTAATAGGCTTGGTTAAACACATCCGCTGCTGAGACTTTGAGATGTCACTGACTCCTATTATCCCCCCTGGCATTATTCTCAGGCCCGCAGCCTTCAGTGAGCTGCCTGTCTCTCTCCACACATCACTGGAGAAAGAAGACAACCTCTGTTTCTGAGAGTTTCCTCCTCGAGGACAAATGATAAACCGTTTAAATCTATTTAACCACCGCAGTTCATCAAATGCATTTTAAAGGGGAAGGACGAGATAGTGAGCTCTATATCGAGCACTGGACATTAATCCATCTTAGTTGGAACGTGGGAGTCCGGTCATTAGCTTCCCTGCAGTTTAGTGCATCTACAGGCGATGGGTTTTACATTTCAGCTTCACTCCATGCAACGTGCCCAACCGCTCCTTCTGGCCAAGTATACTACAGTTCATGTGTATGGATTTATTTATTTATATATACATATTAGTACTGCAATATTTTGTGGAGGCATGTGATTCACATTTCTTTTTAAGGTATCATAATTCAGCTTTTATCTCGTCTTGGGTGTCCGGATTTGTTTTCAAAAGATTCACGTAGGGTAGAGCTAAAACTGTTAGTTGAGCAAAATAAATTGATTTAACAACACTCGTTATCTAAATGATTAAGTAATATATCAAACAAAAATGTCATTAGTTTCTAGTTCCAGGTCCTCCAGTCAGATGATATGGGTTTTAAATGGAACATTTCTGGGATTTAAATGTTTTTTTAATTAGTTGCATTACATAATAAACTCAATGTGACATTTTAAAATTGCTTGTCTTGTCAGTCATCTCCAAAATGCTTAAATGGGTTGATCTGTCGACAGATGTGTAAAACCATGAAACGACAAATTCTCCCATTTTGAGTGTCTTGAAGCACAGTGTTTGGCCTTTTCCACTTGAAAATGACTTGATTGAGGAAATCTCTTACCAAAAATAGTTGCAGACAGACTAATCAATTAATCTGCACATTTTTTACCTGTAGATGGACAGATCGTAGCTTTCCCCGAAGTGTTTTTCTCTCTCTAATTCAGACCCACCCTCCCTCAGCGTTCCTCTCCGTTCCTGGCAGGGTTCGCCATACGACCATGGTGCATTGGCAAAACCGCCACGTCTCGTCAATAAAACAGTTATGAGGTTTTATTTCATGCCGGGCACAGGCATGACGTTTCCAGACGAGGAAAGGGTGAATGGTAGGGGTTAGTTAGGCAGTTAAAAACTATTCAAAAAACATCATACTTAGCCACTTGGTCAGAAAATAACAACTCTGCCAGCGCTGCAGCATTGCCCACAGGCTGGCTGCCTGTGACTGAGGCCATATCGGGCCATACCGACAGCTTCCTGCTCCACAGACCAGTGGTTTGCCTCTACTTGGTCAAAACACGGTGGACCAGGAGCTGTGTGGCCTTTGCTGCATCGGGTAAATGAACTGCTGGAGCGAGCGAACGGTCAGTAAAGTGAGAGGGAAGGGCAAACACTTTAGGGTTTCCCAAAGTGCTGACCGGGACAAACTGAAGCCTCCCAGTGAAGCTGCCATTGTACCAGTTGGCATTCATGAATATGTGGGCTTCACATGAAATATGAGAAACTGAGTGTCGGGCCATCAGTAAAAACTCCTCGAATGACATCAAAAAAGCATTTTTGGTCATCAGAGAATTTGTCAAGCAGAGTTATTTTTTTAAAAAGGGCCAAGAGTCTGCTTAACGGCCAAAATGTTTTGGACGGCGCGGTAGCACAACGTCCCAGGTAGAGGATTAAAGTACAGACGTTTGCCAAGTGCTCATTGATTGAGTTGTTCTTGTTGATCCCTCCCACCTCAGCAGCACGTCTTGTTATCAGCTTCAGACATCCTATCGAGGAACGGGCCGATTGAACTAGGAAGAGGATCAGGGGGATCGGCTCAGATGTTTATTGCTGACCTTCCTTCTCCTGCCAAGTCCTCTTATTTTGATCATATATGGCAATAGGGATCTTCTAGCTTCTACTCCTCGGTGGTTGTGTGTGTTTCTGTGCGTGTGTGATACGCTACTTTTAATGCTTGCGAATGTGAGGAGCTATGCGGACGGCCGACTAGTTATTCCTGAAATCCACTTTATCCTGATCAGATCTAAATTTTTTTAATATGGAAAACCGTGGAATGGGCTTTTGCAATATTTTGAGAGATAAGAAAATCAAACACATGACATATTGACTTATTCTCTATAGGTACAGCCCCAACGAAACACTTTGACAACCGTATGGTCGTTTTGTGTGTTTCATTTAGTTGTGAATGCGGTTGCAGCATTTCTGTGAATAGAAATGTTTTATCAACAGTCGTCATTTATTAAGATTTCATCTTTCGGCTTTTGATTTTGTTAGGAAAATAATGTTTTGCGTGTGTGTGTGGCTGACGTTAACACAGCTGGCTGGAGGAAGATTCGCCAAGGACATGGAAATGTCTACTAACGACGTACTTGCCGTGGGCTCTGTTGTACATCATTTCTATTAAGTATTCAAATATGAAGCGTGTGCTCTCAGTTCATAACGTAGGAAGATGGCACGTAAGCTCATCTTTTCAGTGGTTACGTCTCCACTTTGATCGCGAGCACACAGATGATGAACACGCTGTTTGTCTACGTGACGGAGGTGTATCTAATGTTTTGCTACGTGATGCGATAGTCAAAACGTTAGGACGTTGTGTTTGTCAGTTAATTTGACAGGCAAACTACTTATTACACTAAAATTACCTTTGCTATTGCAGTACAACTACAGCAAAAAGGTTCTCTTTGGGTATTGTCAAAGTATTGCACCTTTTTAGATACCGGAAGGTTCGGCACTACACTGGTGGGTACTGGAACAGGTCTCCTTTTTTAATTTGAGTGTTTTTGGTGTGTTATTTCATGATTTTTCTTTTAAAAGGAAGTTGAAAGAAGAGACCCAACTCAATCAGGGGACATTGTCGTTCATGGCCCTTAAATCCTTCCAGGGCCCCCAACGAGTGTCTCTAATTGTAACTCTGGATACTCTAAAAACTAACTTATCTACGTAATGTTCTGCTGACATGACACGTGTGCATTTCTGTTGATTTGGTTTCGGTATCTTGGTGACTTCAAGCAGGCTTGAGATTTGTCTGAGAAGTCTGTGTGCCGTGCGTTAGGCCTCGGTAACACCGCGGCTACTTTGTGCGGCTCTCAAGTTTGTTTGGAAATGTTTTGTTACGAGAGTGTGATGGAGGCACTGTTTGTACAGCGGGGACCGACTCGACTCGCGGAGCACGATTGCAGCAGGTTATGTGGGTTTAATGCAGTCTACGTATTTCAGTCTTTATCACGTCAAACTATCGTATACAATTTAAAGCGTTTTGATTTCATTCCAAGTCACTTTTTAAGTCAAAGGTAATGAGTTGCGTCATTCATTTTGAAGTCACAGTGAATTAAGCACGCACCACACCGTGTGTTCTTCATCACAGAACATTCCAGTAAATGTTCAGGCAGTCAACCTCACTACACACACACACACACACACACACACACACACACACACACACACACACACACACACACACACACACACACTTTGTCTCTCTTTATGACACGGTGTCTATTACACAGTTGCTCATATTGCCCACCAGTGCACAGATGAACACATGCACTCGTACTTAAATGGGGTCACGGTTCACTCTCTGGGGATATGGGGGTGATCGAGGCTAGATGGTGACTGTCCCATATACCGCCGCTACCTCCGTCCCCACAGGACGGGGACACGGCCTCCTCGCTCACTGCCAGTATCTTCAGCCCTCTCTCTCTGTCTCTGTGTGCTGACAGGGTGGCATGTTCATTCCTGTTTACTCCCACCAGCTGCCGTGTACAGTAAAGCCCACTCGTCTCTGCGATCGTACCATTTTAACTCGTGTCACTTCATCTTTCAATTTCGAGTTTGGATTTAGAACGACAGGCCGCACTTTCACTTGTCGTTTTTTCTCGGAGGATGTTAGTGTTGCGTCGTGGTGGTGCTTTGGAGTGTGAAAACGTAACGTTTAGGCTCGGTGCAGAGGTCATCGTTGGCGGTGTTGCGTGGTGTTCAGACATGTTTGTTTTTTTGTTTGATGATGGAGGCTGCAATCATAAACTGAATGCATGTGCTCTGTGCAGCAGCGGCAGAGAGTAGCAGCAATCAGATTTCACTCACCACGAGACAAAAGTAATGAGTTGACCAATGACATGATGGCGAAGGATTTGGCCTCAGAGCAGAAGGCAAAAGCCTCTATCTGGTCTCTAATATTTTTTTAAAATTTAAATCTGATTGCATTAATGTGGCAATCCGCAAACTATGTCTTATGAAGGTGGCAGCATCTGGAAGCTACACCTCTAACCTACACATACATTTTCACACACAACCCCTGATCCTCGGCCGCTGGAGCAGATCACGGACATTCAGAAAAATGTCTGATCCGCTTAAGAAAACCTTTGCCCATAGCAGAAGCTCGACCAGAGAGACTAATGCGTAGCGCGATGCAGCGCTACAGAGGACTGTGGGCTCCATACACCCCCGCCAGGCTCTACGCCTGTAATTTAAATGATATATATTTTACGGTTCACTCAAGACTGTCTTTGACTGATTGCATGAGGTATAAACTTCATCAACGTCAAGTTGGGATGGCCAAATTGCCCAACTCAATACTTTATAACGTCAATAAACCAATGAGTGACGTCACTATGTATACGTCCACTTAATACAGTCTATGGATCCTCTACCGAAAAACAGACGGGAGGTATTTCTGTTCGTTTTCTTTGTTATCAAAAACAAAACCTGGAAATCACGCATTTGCCTTTCATGCTTCGTATTGTTCAGCTCTGACCCCGATACTTCAAATGCTTTCTCCAGAGACCAAAGCAGATGCCGTCATTTCCTGTAATTCATCACGTGACCCGAGCTTTGGCTTGTTTGCCGTCCCCCACATAAAAACATTAGCACAGCTTGTTGTTGCGCATCAAAACATAGACCTAGCTAATTGACGATCAAAGTTGTCGTCGACTATTTCTGTTGGAAGATTTAATCAGTAAGTTGTTGCAGTCCTTCCCCCGCTGCAGTGACGCAAAGCCTGTTGAACATCGGCAACCTTTCCTTGGAGTAAATTAGCCTCCTGCCTCATGGTTTTGGAAGGTTTTTGCCCACCGATACATCTACACACACGTCTCTTATCGCTCGCCATATTGCTCCATTAGCTAACTGCGAACCACAAACGACGAGGTCTTTATTTGATGGGATGAATTTCTGTTCACGCTTCTAAGTGCAGGATGAGTCATCAAACATTGATACTGTTTTACAGGAAGACAGCATGATTTTGTACGTAAAAATACTTTTTTTTAAAGAGATAAATGAACAATTTACACAGGATTAAAACTGGGGAAATGGCATTTTTACCTCGCCGGGTGTTTTAAAGATCAAAGACAGAGCTCAAATGATATAACGGATCACTAGCGAATATCTTCTCTTGTAAAATGTCCGTTGTAATTAACACCTTTGTTTCATCACATCCCTCGTGTGTACACGGGAGAAATTGTCATTTTCATGAAGAGATCATCTTAAATAAGATTTATCTTCAGAAATAATGTCCACGTCTAGTATTTGGCATGTGTTTTCAGTTTGCAGCGGCTCGCACAGTGTGTATTGCAGATGGAAATACTGCTGCTTACTCCAAACCTTTTGTAAAAGCCTGTATTTGATTTTATTTTTGCTCACCCACACCTACTCGACCAGAACGGCACTCGGCAGCACACTCACTGGTGAACAGACAATGCTATCCTAAGGTGGACAGATGAACTTGTGTGTATGTGTGTAATGTGCAGTGAGTAGTGCGAGCTATATCATGTACAGTATATTCAATTTACAGCTTCGACACCCACGCACATTGAGCACTCAGCAGATGCAGAGACATCGGCACAAAAGCAGTGGTGTTGAGCCCGGATCCTGACGGCAGGCAACGCATGTTGGAAAGCTGCAGTAGAGCTGAGAACGATTTATATATCTCGCCCTCTTTCTTTTGTCTTTTCTGCTGGAGTCCTGTACTCTGTGTTGCCCAAGTCATTGCAGGAAAAAAGGGGGAAAGAAAATGGGCCATCGCAAGTGAAGGTAACATCGATGCCTTGAGGTTGACCACAGGATCCGTGTGTGTCCACAGTTGGTTAGGCAGCTGGTGTGTGTGTTGTGTAGCTCCAGGCCGCCTTGGCTCAATCCCTTTCCTTTGTACGCCAGAAAGAGGCCAGTTTCTTAGATGAATTTAGTGAAAGATTTAGACCCCCACTCTAGAGTTTGGTTAGCCTTGTGACTGCCTGATTCTTACAGCATCTTTCTGGCAGGCGCTCCTAAAAAGGCCAACATCTGGTTTGATGTAAAATCTCAGCTGTGTCTATTCAAATTTCTTCTAGCCGTTGAGATTTGATTGTCTAACCCCGTCTAAATCCGACGTAAACCCAGATAAGTCCATGCCGATGGACCAAATTATATCTGTGTGTGAATTAGCATGCAGGTTAGCCGTGACGCTGATAACAGGAAAAGCCACAGTTAGCAGGTGATGGCCTTGCTTGAGCATGAGGCCTTTTTGTGGCCTGCACGGGAAGCACAATGAAAGAAATTCTGAGATATGAGCAGACCGTGCAATCAAAGCAGGCCCTGCACACACACACTCACTCACACTCACACACACAGATATAACCTGATAGACCGACGACCTCGGCTCAACCGAAACTGCTGCACTAAGACAGCGGCGTGTCAAGTCCACCAGGTGTTGTGTCACAAGCTGACATCAGTCGCATTATGTAAAGGCTTATAAAAGCTAGCCTTGGCAACGGAGGGCTACAGGTAAAAGTGGGCGGCGTCTTAACAAGATCACATGTTTTCATTTCACTGGTTCTTCTCAGTTGGCCTTTATTGCGTGCACATTGTAGTTTGGCTTCCACTGATTGAGGCGTCTTGCTCTCGTCCGAGGGATGCATCAGTTTTGCAAAAAAGTTGTGTGTGTGTGGACAATCTGAGCTCTTTTGTCTTTTTCTCTCTCACACCGTCACACTCCTAACTACCTGGCACAGAAAGCGTTATCAAACCCAAGTAGTGTGTGAGCTATTTAAAAGTGACCCCTTTTTTCTGGGTCATTTCCAAAAAAGAAATAGATGGATTCTGCTTATGAATATCCAAAATTCTTGACGGAGAGGGAGGAGAATGGAAGGGGCATATTTCTAGCCTAAAGGATGTTAGGAGGGGTTGTGAAAAAGAGGAGGGGAGAGAGAGAGGGAGTGTATTTGTGGGGGAGAGCTGGTGAGGACATGTAAACGGTCGTGGCTGGTGCTGGTGCAATGTGGAGAGAGAGAGAGAGAGAGAGAAAAAAGGGAAGACAGAGGCTCGTAGTGTGTTGGCTGGTGAAAGAGGGACACGATAGTTAAGAGAACACAACGGAGGGAGATCTTGTGACGGGGTCACGAGAAATAAATCAGACTTCAAGCTGGAGAGCGACGCTCCTGCTCCTTTTTTTGCTGAAGCAGTCATTACCAGGACATTAGTGCCGCAGCTCCAGTACAAAGAAGACGCTCCCCGTGTGCGACTCCTTTTATGTTGTTGTTTATTGGTGCAAGTTTCACAATCACAGATTTTTATTAGGTTGGCTCTGTAGCTTTTTGCTGCACATCAAAGTCCATCTATAGTCTCTGTTCTCCAAAATTGGGCATTTAGTTGGAAGCGATGGAAGGAGGGTCGGTTCCCCTTTATGGACAACGAGTGTGGAAACACACTTTCTATCTGAGATTAAGGCATTTCTTCTTGCATCAGCGGATAAGCGGCTCTCTATCTATCTCCCCGACATGTTCACGGTGCTGGGTGTTAGGTACTGACCTCAGATCAGCCCACCTTTTAAAAAGTCTCGGTGGAGAGCCGAGGCCCTTCGTCTTCAGAAGATGAAGAGCACAGAACCGGCCTGAAGGGCTCGCAGTTATATTTACTGTCTGCTACGAAAGAGTGGAGAGAGAGAGAGAGAGAGAGAGAGAGAGAGAGAGGAGGGGAGAGAGAGAGAAAGAGAAGGGGTGGATGGGAGTTTTTCTTTCTTTCTTTCTTTTTTTTTAAAGAAGGAACTAAAAAAGAGAGGCAGACAGAGGAGGGGTTGCTATAGTAACAGAAATATGGCTGCTCTTCAAAAACCTTGAATGTAGGTGGTGGTGAGATGAGAGTGTGTGTGTGTGTGTGTGTGTGTGTGTGTGTGTGTGTGTGTTTTCCTCCTCGTCTTTCCCTTTCATTTTTGCAGATATTATGGATGTGCTGGATCCCTTTTTGATTTCACTGAGGACTGAAAAGCCATCAGCTCTTTGTGTGTGTGTGTGTGTGTGTGTGTGTGTGTGTGTGTGTGTGTGTGTGTGTGTGTGTGTGTGTGTGTGTGTGTGTGTGTGTGTGTGTGTGTGGCCTGAGGGTGGTGTTTCTGGGCATGTAGAACATAGAGGGCTAGTGTGAAATGTGGGTTAGACCCAACAGACCAAGCCAAGTGGGGGGGTTTATTTGGCAGTCGCCGTCGGTCTTGAAAAGCTTAAAAAACGTAGCGTTTCCCTCAATGCATTGATTGTGTTAATTCCCTTTTTAAATTAATGGTGTTTTGGTGAAATAGATGCAGAATAAATCTTTCCAAGTACACGTCCGTTATCCCACCGCCTCTTCTCGGGCTCCTTTTATGCGTAAATCTCGGAAACCCGACACCGCTCGATGATCTTACAGCCCGATATGGACTCAGGAGGGCAGAGGAGGATCACTGCAGGAATGCAGCCTTTTTGACAACGACCCCTGCTGTCACCTTTTGGCAGAGGCCGTTTAGGGCTGGATCCTGAATGTAGGCCAAGTTGTCATTGTCATATTTACTAAATTAGCCTGTATTTCCTCCCATCACACACACAGACACACACACTTACTCGCCTCTTCTCCTTTTCCTGGAAGTAGTTTTTGATTCGCTCATGCTCGATAACACGCTGACGTCGGACAAAGAAGCTTTGGAGTAAATTTGCTCGTAACCAGTTTAGTTAACAATCTTGGAATTGAGGAAGAGGGATTTCATAAAGCGTAAAACTGACTTGGATCAACACCCCCGTTTTTTTTTCTTCTTCCCCCTGGGTTTTAAAAGACCATTACTGGCTTTATTTCTCACCAGCCGGTAATGAATGAATCACTAATAAAACATCAGATGCACAAACGGGGCCGCGGCGTGTTTTCTTGGATCTCTTCAACTGGCATCAAAAGTTTTCTGCCATTTTCTTTTGCCTTTCATGGAGCATCTGTCTCGGATCACAGACTTGGCGCGTCGTGAATCCGTCTTTGCACAAATGAGAAATCAGATTTTTTTTTTTTTTAAAATGAGTTATCCTCTAATTGGAGGGGATGGTAAGACGAGCGCCTAATGGGAGAGAGCAATATGAATCAAACCCTCATCACAGTGAATGTCATTTCAATGAATGTTGTGACGTAGTAAATGTTGTGTTGGTTGTGTTACATCTACGGAAGGGTATTTGCGGTTTTTGTGTGTATAAAAATCCAACATTTCCATGAAGTTCAGGTCACTGCTTTAAGGGAATGGATATAAACGTGATGGGAAAATAATTTTATACAATAACCAAACTAAATTCGTTGTAGTTTGCTTCTGTTTTTTGTATTAAAACACAAACTACAGCATAATTTTACGCACTAATGCTCATGCAGCGTTCCAACAATATTTAAAGATCACTAATGCGACACATTTATTTATAGCCGTGCACCGTCGCTGTGTGCTGATCTTATTTTTTTTCTTTTTTATATGTTAAGGCCAAGAATTGGTTGCCAATTCCTGAAAATGGTTGCCAGTAAACATCGTCATACTGCTTCTGGTGTACAAGGACAATGAATACACGGAGTAGTACTTCTTACCCTTAGATTCCTTTCAAATGCAATAAATCCTTTTACATAATGTTATTTACATCACGAGGCTACAGCAGCGCGACCTGAACAACACTGAGTCAGCTTTCTGACACTTGATGCCTATAGATGATTGGAAAGTGGCCGATAACTTAACTTTGCTAAAGAATGGTGTTTTTCTTTAGATATTTCCCCCCAAATCTCATCCTGTGAGGCAGAAATTCTCACAAAACCTTTTCCTCCCATTTTCTTGGCATCCCTGATAAAAGAATGTAGTTTGTTTGGAGCATGTTACGCTAATGGTCATAAACAAGACTACGCAGGCCTTCGTCACGCCGTCTCACTCACTTTATTGACTACATGTCGTCCTTTTTTTTCCTCTTCAGGTACAGGAGAAAGTGGCAAGAGCACCTTCATCAAGCAGATGAGGATCATCCATGGAGCCGGCTACTCAGACGAAGACAAGAGAGGTTTCATCCGGCTTGTTTACCAGAACATTTTCACCTCCATGCAGGCCATGATCCGCGCCACCGAGACCCTGAAGATCCCCTACAAATTTGAACAGAATCGGGTAAGGAAATATCCTCCCTCCTTCCATCCCTCCTTCCCTTCCACCCACCAGTCACCTGTTCCAGAGTCGCCTTTGGTTATGTGAACGGTGGGATTTCTGAACTGAACACTGATATTGAGCCTCTTTTGGATGTCGTGTGTGTGTGTGTGTGTGTGTGTGTGTGTGTGTGTGTGTGTGTGTGTGTGTGTGTGTGTGTGTGTGTGTGTGTGTGTGTGTGTGTGTGTGTGTGTTGAGCATTAAACATGTACAGCATCATCCTGGTCTCATGTCCGTCGTGTCTGAAAAGATGGCGTGGGCGGCGATCGTCTCGGGGTCTGCGCTCCAACAAAAAACAACAACGAATCCAAACACGAGTGTAGCAAAAGTTCATGGGAGCGACTGCCACTCATCTTCATCCTCATCCTACAACCTCTTCATCAGTTCCCAGTTAGAGCAGCGGTGTTTAATTCCTAGGAAAGAAAATGTTCAGTTGCATTGAAGTTGTCTCGCAGAAAGCTTGTTGTGGGTCATCGCGAAGACACGTCTTCAGAAACAAGTTCATCATTGTCTCGATTCCTCTCAACTCGTTCCCATCGCGTGTGTTTTGTTCCAGTCCAACGCCATGCTCGTGAAGGAAGTAGACATCGAGAAGATCAACGGGTTCGACTTCCACTTCATCGCAGCGATCAAAAGCCTGTGGTCCGACCCCGGGATCCTGGAGGCCTACGACCGCCGCCGAGAGTACCAGCTCTCCGACTCCACGAAATAGTACGTCCGTCTGTTTCGCTGTCTGCGTGTGTGTTGAAATGTGTGTGTTGAAATGTAGGATTTAAGAGTGGAAAGTGTGTGAGTGACTCGTGTGGACGCTGGTTTGGGAACTGATGCACATTTATCCTTGATTCTTAACGATCCTGAGCTTATACGAGCGAATATCTTGTATATTTTAGCGCTCGTCAAGCAAAATTCTGAATTTAAAATTACAATATAATTGTCTTGTAATATAATAGTAATGTCCAAGTTCCCAAACCCATGTATGACCGTCTGGTTTAACTTTATACACTAATGGATTATGTGGAAAAGCATTGGCTGTGTGCTTTAATGAATGTGACCGTTAACTAAGATGCTATTTAAAGGGTCCGTTCACCATCAGGAGAAGAAGAAAACGTTTTCCCTCCACAGACATGTCGCTGACAAATGTTTTTAAAAACCTTTATTTACTTGTCGTTTAACAAAACTATCTGCTTAGCGAGATAACGCCCGAGGTAAGTTGAAAAGGAAATTGACCCTTTATTTCTTGCGTGGCAGGGAAACGGAGTGTGTTTGCTTGTGTTTAATGAGTGTAATTACCTGTGTATAATTACCTTGTTAGGCTGCTGAATTTTGCCATATGTCAACAGCATGTGGACAAAAAGCCACAATTTAACAACCCGATGTGAAACATCTACACGCCACAGCAGCAATAGACACTTTCTCTACGTTAGTTATTGCTACCATAGATGTTTATCTCTCTCTATATGATCATTGTTGGAAAGTTTATTCAGTTCATGCAGTTTCAGATATCAACACGGTGACATTAAAGCCGTCCTCCACCCTGTCATTTCACCACAATCCAGTTGAATGTCTGAATGAATGAAGTTAAGATGCACGCCTAACCTGGGATTAAAGATAATTGATGCGGTGTACACTCACTGTTGCACGTGGTGTCACAGGATATGAGGCTATTTGCTGTAATTCTGTTCTAATAACCTGTGACCTGAGGCTAAAAGGGACTTAGCTCACTGCGCCCCCTGGATGTGGACTCGCTGTACTGCAGTTTAACGATGCCTCCAGTCAGTGTGCGTGCGGGGTGTGTCTGCTATGTTGAGAAATATGTATGTCATTGTGAATATGTTTTGCTTTGTGTTTTGTTTTTGATGTGAGAAAAAAAAGCATTGCATCCGACTTCATTTCAGTGTTCATACTGTTCATGTATATCTCCAGTTACCTTAGCGATTTAGACCGTGTGACCGCAGAGGGATATGTTCCCACCCAGCAGGATGTGCTGAGGGTCCGTGTTCCCACCACGGGTATAATAGAGTACCCGTTTGACCTGGAGAACGTCATCTTCAGGTACCCTCCATGTCACCGGGGCGAGAGGACAGAAACCACTGATGCCGTCAGGCTGGATGCAAAGTGCTCAAATTACAACTGTATGGTCAAAAAAACAAACAAGAATAGACCCAGTTGTGTCCTGTAGAGTTAAAAAATAAAGGTTATGTTTAGATCAAACGAGCCCGAGGGCCACGTTGCACAACCCGACTAAGATATCAGTGGTTTGTGTTCAGATGTGTGCGAATGTTCTGGCTCCGGGATCACGACTCGAGGGCCAGACGTGGTGCACGGTAGCGTTTTTTTTGGAGAGCAGCCACTAAATACTAGATGAAGAAGGGGTCGGCGAGGTCAAAGATTCACTGGAGGAAAGTTTCCGAGCACAATTTGGAAACCTTAAATCATTTAAACTTTAAAAAAAACTACAAGTTGAACATGGTAAGGAATCTGCTCCTCCGCTATCCTCTACCACACCCGTCCGAACCTTCTTTATCTAAAAACACTGCTACTACTGTCACTGACGCCACCTCACTGTCTCCACCTCCAAAGTACTCAAAGTCACGTAAACTAAAAGCTTCAGTTGCAAGTTAACCGATCCTGAAAGTCTGGATGGTGTTGGTGGAGCAGTGACACGGACTAACACCCTTTATGTTTCTGAGATGTCGCCTTTTTTTCTGTAAAGCTTCCTCAACAGGACTGATCCACACTTCCTGGAATGAGGGGGGGGGGGGGGGGGTTGCGATAATTGCCTGTCACGCTTTATATAACTGTTTTTCTGTCTTTTTTCTCTCTCTTCATCTCTCCTCTTTCCCCTCCTCCTCCTCCACGACCGGCCTGCCTGTAGTTATCTTTCCGATCTGGATCGTATTGCAGATCCTGGCTATCTTCCCACTCAGCAGGATGTGCTCAGGGTGCGCATCCCCACGACAGGAATCATAGAGTACCCGTTCGACTTGCAGAGCATCATCTTCAGGTAGAAAGATGGCCGCTTTCGCCTCAACCCATGTTCACCATCAACCCTCATACGTCCTCTCATGTGTTTTTTTTGTCCCAAAGCGCCGAATAAACCCGTGTTTTTGTCCTCCAATTCAACTGGAAGAATCCAATTGATGCATTGATAAGTGTCTGTATCTATCCCATAACGCTTCCCCCCCTTTGCGATCCAAGAAATAAAAAAGCCATTCCCATTTTTGCATCCTACACTTTCTTTTACCACACACACACACACACACACACACACACACACACACACACCACAACCCCCTGATGAACACAAAGTCCTACATTCTGGTGCCCGGTCTCTGTAAATGGGTCACCTCCTCTCCTCTTCCTTCTCCTCCTCCTCCTCTCTCCTCCTCTCTGGCTGGCAGAAGAAACGAGGTCGTCCTCTCCGCGGTAGAGGAATGTTATTTTGGGCGTCGGGTCCTGCAGGGCCTGTATATTGGCCCTGGGTCTCTGCGGACACCTCAAGCGGACTGGGCCACCACCAGGGGGCGCCCCTCCCTTTAAGCATTGTGAATCCATATTAGCTTCTTGTGCAGCTCTCTGAGGACACCGGGTCTTGAGCTTTGCACCCCGGCGTGTCCGGGGGTCCGACAGGGTTCGGGGAAGTGTTAAGCATTAAATAGCGACGATGCCCTTTTTTTTTTTTTTGGTGTGACGGCTTTTGACCGGAAAAGATTCTACTGAATCGGTTTGATGGTGATGGCTTTAATGAAACTGGGACCTGAACTCCCTGACGAGTGAAGGGTGACCTTGTCGAGGAGAAGCTCGGGGAAAGCGGGAACCTTATGAGGATTCGGCTTCGGGGGCCGTTAATGAACGGCTTCATATATCCATCGTGCATACGCCGTTTCCACTTGTGCTGCAGTCTCCTCGGCTCGTAGTTTCTCATTCGGCGTTCCTCGACCACGAACGAAAGGATCCCGCCATCCGAGGTGCCCTCTGTGTCTCACATGTAAACTCTGCCTCCTGTCCTCCATCTTTGTCTTCCTCTCCGTCTCATCTTTGTCCTCCATGTTATGTTTCCCCGTTTGTCCTCTACAAGTGCGTTTTAGTTCTCTCAAAACTTCACAACTTGTTTGCGTGCGGTGCTTTATTACACACACACACACACACACCTGGGAAGGTTGAGCTGCTGTCTAGTAGAGAAATGAATGCTTTCTGACCTTCCACAGTACAGACTGATCTAGTATCAGATGTGATGTATGAGCACACGGATGCCACTCAGTTTGAGAACTCCAGCAACACATTTCTTTAGTTCCTCGTGAGATAAAGTGCACAATCAGATAGAACATCTTCTACACAGCTTCCTGTGTATTCCAGTGCAGGTTTTTTATTTAATTCATTACTATAAAACCATTGATTCTCATTCATTATCCACGAGGAAGATGCAATTAATGATTTATTACAAGTAACTGTAGTTTCTGGCTTGCAGCTCCGACATTGAGGCTGAAAGTAACACAATGTCCTAAACTGAGTGGCATTGGGTGTTTAAACCTGATCCTAGATCCGTCTCCAACAGGAAGCCTTCGTCTTTGTGGCGTGCATGACTCTCCTGTTCACAAGGACAGACGCACAATCACACCGCACAGTTGTTTGTTTTTAGCTACGTCTCAAACATAGAGAGCTCCTCTGAAAACACACAAATAGGATTTTAAATCTCTTCTCAAGGTGTTGAGTCCATCAGGTTGTGTGTTGTTTTAACCAAATGTTTAATAAAATATAGTTAACGGGACAAACGACCTCCTTTAATGATCGGCACCCAAAAATAAAGGCTAGTAGAAACGAGTTATGGCCGTCGTTGGCTCGCAGGATGAGAATATCTCTTTATTTGGGTCAAGTGCTGACACTTTAAGGAAGACGTCTTCACCTGAAACTGGTCTGTTCCTCTTTTTGTAAAGTTCTTCTGCGATATTCACAGGATGTAATGTAAAATGAACAACTTGATACCACAAATAAATACATCCTGATGGATTCAAAACCTTTTTTTTTTAAAGTGCTGTCTATCTAGACATGAGAGTACGGAGACTGAGCCACCAGGAGGTGGAGGTGTATGCTAATGTGTCTTTTCTTCTTCTCGCTCCTCCACCTCGTCCTCTTCACCGTCCACGTCAGGATGGTGGATGTCGGAGGTCAGAGGTCAGAGCGGAGGAAGTGGATCCACTGCTTCGAGAACGTCACCTCCATCATGTTTCTGGTGGCGCTGAGCGAGTACGACCAGGTGCTGGTGGAGTCCGACAACGAGGTGGGTGGACCCTGACGCTCATGAAAGGTTTTCTACGAGCACGTTTGAGCGCTGACGTGCAAAAACAATTGGTTATAACGTTGTCTTTTGATTCTACGGATGTTTAATATATCAGTATTTAACTGAGAACAAGAAAAAAAGATAATTTGACAAAGAATTGTGTTTTTTTTTTAACTGAAAAACTCACTAATGTGTGTTTTACCTCCTCTATGGATTCTAGAAGATGTGGCAGCTCATTTGCTGCTAAATTACCTCCACATCAGAACTATTTCAAAGCATTACTGTGTATTTTTGACTCAATCCTCCACTTTTTCCTTTTAAACGTGTGTGTGCACGCAGCCCTGCAGGCTTATGCCCTTTTATGGGGTCATTTTGTGTTCTGGCACATGCTTCTAGTATGTTAGTAACAGTATTTATCATCGTAAAAACAGAAGGATTTAGACTTTTATTCGGGCCGGTCTGAAGAAGAAAAGCAAGAAGCAGAAGTAAACAAACCGTGTGTGATGCTGGTGGATGAGTCCCGCTGTTCTTCACACACCAACGCAGACCTCCAGTAATGTCAGGTGACGCTCATCCGTCTCTTCTCTCTGTTCTTCCTCTCTGCTGCAGAACCGCATGGAGGAGAGTAAAGCTTTGTTCAGGACGATCATCACCTACCCCTGGTTTCAGAACTCCTCCGTCATCCTCTTCCTCAACAAGAAGGACCTGCTCGAGGAGAAAATCTCCTACTCGCACTTGGTGGACTATTTCCCAGAGTTTGATGGTGAGAGTGTGTGTGCGTTAGTGTGTATGTGTGTGTTACTTATCTAGTAGACTGTCTGAAGCCGCCTCTTTACATGCAGCTAATGTGAATGTGTTATCTAAAACTTCCACTTTCCACCAATCTATCATCGGATATCTCCTTTTGTGACAAAGGATGTGTAACATGGGCACAGAGCGACTGCATTTTAAAGTTGAACATTTACACCTATAAATGTGGAGCTTTTGCCCGGTAGCAGATACTTAGCATACCAACAGGAAGCAGCTCGACCGGCTCTCCACAAAGTCATAAACCACAGACACACTGGTGTTCACTAACATGAAGGAAACGCCACAATAGTGTGTGTTTTTCTGGTCATGTTAGCTGTTTCGCAGTCATTATGCTAAGCTAATGCTCCATACTAAATGCACAGACACAACATAAGATAATCCTTTACTAGTCCCTCAGTGGGGAAATTACAGGATTACAGCAGCACTGCTCACAAGTAAATCAAGTAATATAAATAAACAGTAGAACTGTAATAAAACATTAAAAATGAATAGTAAGAAGAATGTTAAATATACAGATGGAATAAAAATGTGTATAAAAGTACTTGAACATACTTGAAAATGTGTATAAAAGTACTTAAACATACTTTAAAATGTGTATGAAAGTACTTAAACACGTAAAAATATGTATAAATACTTCAACATACTTAAATATGTGTATAAAAGTACTTGAACATACTCATAAATGTGTATAAAAGTACTTGGACATACTTAAAAATGTGTATAAAAGTATTTGAACATACTTAAATGTGTATAAAGGTACTCTAACACACTTACATGTGTATGAAAGTGCTCTAACACACTTACATGTGTATGAAAGTGCTCTAACACACTTACATGTGTATAAAAGTGCTCTAACACACTTACATGTGTATAAAAGTGCTCTAACACACTTACATGTGTATAAAAGTGCTCTAACACACTTACATGTGTATGAAAGTGCTCTAACACACTTGAAGGTGATGGACGTTGCACCAGGAGATGATCAAAGTGATCACATGGCGTCCGTCAGTTGGTTTCTTCCTGCGTTCCTATAAAGACATAAACGTCTTCGTGTTCTCTGCTCCGTCCTTCAGGTCCTCAGAGAGACGCGCAGGCGGCGCGGGAGTTCATCCTGAAGATGTTCGTGGACTTAAACCCCGACAGCGATAAGATCATCTACTCTCACTTCACGTGTGCCACGGACACTGAGAACATCCGCTTTGTGTTCGCCGCCGTCAAAGACACCATCCTCCAGCTCAACCTCAAAGAGTACAATCTGGTGTGAGGCGGCACAAAGCGCACGCCTCTCTGGGAGCGTGCGCTCCCAAGCTCACATGCATTACACACAGCGCACCGGCTCACACACACATACACACACACACACACACACACAATAACAGAACCCGTCCCCTTTTTTGTTCTTTCTGCAGTACATTCACAAATCCGCCCCGACGCTTCCCCTTCTTCTCCGTCGCTCGGCAGCTTGTTTTGGACTGTACAGTGACTGAAGGGGACTTTGGTGTGTGCGTGTGTGTGTGTGTGTGTGTGTGTGTGTGTGTATTTGGGGCTAGCGAGGAGAATAGCGGCATCGAACACCTCCCCTCCCCCCTCCGGAGTCGACCCCCAGCGGTGTGAGATCAGATCCTCCGCCGTGTCCCTCGCTGAGCTCCCATCAGTGTCCCAAAAAACCACAACGGGGAACCAGCGGGGCGTGGCTTCACGTCTTCACGGGACAGGAAGTGACACACCGGAGACACACAAAAGGGGGCGGGGCCGAGGATTCTGTCTCCATCCAGCGTCTATGAATGTACACCACCAGTGTGAGCATCAAAAAAAGATATATATTATGAAGTAAATGCATAAATTAACACACTTTAAGTTGAAAAAAAACAAAAAAGCACGAGAGGGGCAAGACATAGCTAATCAAAATATGTTAATTGCTGAGTTTAAAAATGTTTTTAATGATAAAATTTGTTCTTACGTCGACTTCTATTCAACACGCGATGGCTGAAAGGTGATGAGAAAATCTATCAAAAACTAAAACTTGACTAAGTATCCTTTAAAGATTTTTGTGTTTTTACATATTTTTTTTAAGTTAATCGCATTGCTTCTCTCCTTCAGATGTGTTTCTGTCCGGCTCCACTGACGCACGCCTCACGTTTTATTAACACTCGAACACTAGCGGAGCGAGAGGCTCTGATTGGTGGAGGGAGGTGGGGCAAGCGTGATGTCATCGCTGTTTTTAATCAGCGCCACACCTGCAAGCTCGCTCAACAAAATTAGAAACACCTCTGATGACATCACACCCCGGGGGTCGCTCAGCCGTCCAATCAGACGACACTTCCTGACATCAGGACGCGTCTTTTTATTTTAATTTTTTTTACTGTATAGTCACTTTGTTGATATTTAGATTGCTTACTGTTGAGAGGAGGAGGAGGAGGAGTATGAACCTTTCACAGACACTCTGAAGTTTGTGTATATTTGTTTGTAAATACATATACACAAAACACTCCTGTACAAAAACTAAAATCGCTCTGTGGTACACCATCTTTGGCACAAAAAAAAAAAAAAATCAACTTCTTTCATTAGCATACAGTTTTTTTCCCTTTATGAATTTATGGTAGTAGTAATACTGTGATTATGGATTTATTTTTTTTGTTGACTTGATACACGGAGCCGGCAGACGTCTTCACAGATGGTTTCTAAGAGTAATTAAAGTTTGTTTTTTTTATTTATCTAATTTATGGACCAGGTTTTTGAAGGTGTTGATAATTTGATTGCTTTTGAGTCCGTCATGTCGAAGCTCTTTTCTCTCCCGGCGGAGCTGCTTGAGTCTGAACTGCTGTAAAAGAAAACACACAAAAAAACCTTTTAAAGAAACAAAAAAAAAAACCTGAATGTCTGGTATAGTAAGGACTTTATCTCTGCTTTCTATTTCTTATCGAGACATTTCCAGTTGTACTTTTTCGCCATCACGACTCCATCCACGATGATACCGTTTTTCTTTAGGAGCCCTCGCACTTGTTTTTTGATTTTAAGAAAAAAAAAGAAGAAAACGCAACAAAAAAAGGAGAGAGAACTTGTATTTCCTCTCCGTTTATAGACGCTGTAATGCAAACCTAGAAAATCATGTACGGAGCGAACGTAGGTGGAGTTTTTTTAAATTGATTGCAGTCCGTGCTTGCTCTTTGTAATTTAACACAAACATTCAGTTGTTGCATTGTTGATTTCCAGTTTCTTTGAGGCTTGCGTTGATAGTGCCAGTGAAGTGCAGATATACTTTTATTTTGGCGGGGAAGAGGGGGGGGGTCTTTGACCTTTTTTTTTTCCTACAGGTGACTTATTTTCCATCCTCCATTTAAGGGCTATCACAGTGCATCAGACGGTACAGGACGGCAGTGAAGGAGGCCTCCACTGCTGCGGGTGCAGGGCGGGTGCAGGGCGGGTGCAGGGCGGGTGCAGGGCGGGTGCAGGGCGGGTGCAGAGTTTACCAACACTAAAGCGGCTCTCGTTGTCTATTTATTTTACGTTTGAACTGGGTGGACCTCGTCTCTTGACTCTCCACCTCTAAAGACACTACCAGGACAAGTATTCCCTCCACCACCCCAAAGTATGTTGGACTTGATGGCCATGCTTTGTGGCTTTTGCATGTTTTTAACCCATTAACTACACTTTTTTGATGACTATTTCGTCCGTTTTTTAAAATTGATTTCCTCGTCTGCCTCTTCACGCTCGAGGGGTCTGAGGAGGAGCTCGCAGAGAGTTCGAAGTCGATCATGAGGGAATTCTGAGTTGACACGCACACGTTTCTTTGTCACGCTGCTTCAAAACTCCCTCTATCGCATTTAAATGAGCTCAGAGGGGACGCACACAATCCAGGAGTTCCTCCTGATGGAGGACTGTGCTCTCGTCCAGATGTAAGACATCTATCCCTCACTGTGTGGAGCTCTCTGGGTCAAAAACAAACCCTAAAAGTCGTTTTTCCCGCCTGTTTTCTCTCAGACGAGCAGAAACAAAAGGCCGCAGAAAAAAAGACAGAAATCAATTTAAAAAAACCTGAAATGTTTGCTTTTAATAAACTAAAAGGGGGAAGCGTTGGCGTTAAGGTTGAACACTAGGTTAACGGGGCCAACGTATACTTTTTAAAACACGCATGGCCCTTAAATGAACTACGACACTACCATCAGAACCATCGACCGGTTCCAGTATTGTAAGCGCGGAGCGACAAACCAGGACGGACCACCGAGTGTTTTCCAGCTCGTTGAGGTTTCCCGTGTTGAACGGTGGCGAGTCACGTCGTGTTTTTCACACTCGGCGCTTCGGGGGCCTGAAGGTGCCGACCGGCGCTTCTCGGTCGAGTGTTTGTGTGTTTGTTCACGCGTCATCGAGCCGCAGAGCGTCCACTAAAAGAGTTCTGACGCCCGGTGAGCGGCTGCATCGGTTCCTCACCACTACGCACTCTTATTGTTTTGCCTTTTCATTGCCTTTTTTTTTTTTTTTCGAATAATGAAAGATGGCGGTTTATTTTCGGGGGTGTGTGACCGTGGTTGTGTGGTGTCTCTTCCGGTGGACGTATCTTTTGGAGTATTCAAAACTTAAAATCTTGTTCCTTTTTTTTCCGTCTGTGTGTTTTTCTCCATTTCCTGTACGATAAAAAAACATTACCAGAACTTTATTATTTAGGACCACTTGATTTGTTTGATTCGTCCTCACTCCAATGAAACCTGAAGGTCAATTGTGTAGTGGCGTGTGTGTGTGTGCGCGTGTGTGCGTGTGTGTGTGTATAAAACACTTCTTCTTTTTTTTTTCTTTTGTATGTAAACCAAATGTAAATGATGTATTATACTGAGTGTGCCAACCCCACTCTCTCTAGAGCCCGGCTCTCTCTAAGTGCCAACGCTGTGGTCGCCATCAAAGACCACCGGAGACGCCCTCCTCCCTCCCTCCCTCCCTCCCTCCCCCTCTTTTTAACACCAGAGACTAAACGGATAGATGATTAAGTACACACAAAGACTTTATTCTGTATTTAAGATTGAAGATTTAAAAAGATAATCTGTTTTTTAAGGAAACTTGTAATTATAATTGCATGTCGCTGTTTTTATTTTGCGTCTGATGCTTCGACGTCTTCATCGACGAGCGAAAGCCCTCGACGAAGAAGAAGAAGATGGGGGGAGGGGGGTTCAATCAGTTGGTTATTATCGATTATTGATTTACATAACTCTTGCCATATTTTTTTATGTGTTTCATGTATTTGTTTTTCAACCACTGTTGCCTGATCCTCATTCAAACATGACTTATGATCATTGCCGCCTTCTAAGAGAGAAACATAATGACAAGGTATCTGTTTTAAATTGAAATAAATTTGTTCCTATACTTGCTTCATGGTGTGTGCGTTGAGTGGGTTTTATGATTTTTTTATTTTAAATATTTATTCAAAGTCACAGCTGTTGAAAGGTAATCGTGAAGTATATTACAATTATTCTTCCGTGAAACTAAAGTTTTGACTTTAAACAGTGAGAGCACATTTCTTGGCGGACCGGGTCTAGATTATCATACTTCTTCTCTCCTTTTTTAAAATATGTCGTTAACATTTATTATGGCGGCGATAGAGGCGTAAGCATCAAGCAGCCACCACAGGAATTTATAATGCAATTTATTTATTTATTTAGGAGACCTAATAGCAACTGCAAGAACAGATCATTTGGGGGCGTGGCCTCACTCTGCCCCGCCTCCAGCTGGGCGTACCTCTGGGAACATGTTCAGGGTTTAGGATGTTCTATGAAACAGTTTGGCATTATCAAAAAATAAAAATGTTTGTGGGCCACTCGTGTTAATCTTGTGATTATTTTTAACACAAAATAGTGGATTTTCTTTTTCTTCTGAAAAACCGCCATGTTTTAGAGTTTTAACATGTCTCAGTGGTTGTATGCTGAAGGCAGAAATGCATGCTGATGCTCCAAGTGAACTTATTTTTTTCTCTCTGACAGTTGGAATCAATAGTTTCTTTGCATATTAAGAGTTTACAACAAAACACAAGTAATAAAACATGAAGTTCTGGAGGAAACTCTTATATATAAAGTATTTAAATGTGTCTCCACCGCCAACAGCTGTAACACTTTTTTTTAATGGTAATATTATGATAGATAAATACAAAATATATAACTCTGAAAGGGGCCATTCTCCTCAAGAAGTAATTTTACTTTAATACCTTATTTAGTTAATACTTTTATACTCTACAAATACTCGTGGAATAACTGCATCCAAGATTAGGTTAGAGTATTGCTCTACAAAAATACAGAAATACCATGTTCGTTAAAATGCAAATCCCTCTTTTGTTTTTTGTTTTGTTTTTTTGAAGAGAGACGCAAAGCACGACATGTGACCCGGAAGTGCGATTATTTCAAAAATAAAATTTTCATAAAATAAAAGCCAAAGCAATAATAGAACGATCGTATGCAAGATAATGGTATATATAGATCATGACGCACGCTCACACCTGCCAGAAAATATATGAATAAATATAAATAAATAATAGGAATATATCCCCGTACACAGCAACTTGTGTTTCTGTTTTTTTTTATTTCACTTTTTTTTAAAGCTGACTTTTCAGAAATACACTTTTATTAATTTGCGTTTCTTTTCAAACGCCAATATTAATAATAATAATGATAATAATTGCAATATATTATATATTTAAAATATATATATATATATATATATATATATATATATATATATATATATATATATATATATATATATATATATCACGTGACGCGCTGCCTGCAGTTCCGGTCTGCGCCGCCAGGGGGCGCGCGCTGCGCCGCCGCTCGGTTCTGTGTTCCGGGTGACGCCGCTCTTCTCTCCCGAACAGAGGAAAGTCAGGGGCTCGTGTGTCAACATCCAGGGTTTCCCCGGGGAGGTGTAACGTTAACGTTATTCCCCCCAAAAAAAAACGAAGAAAAAAAGAGAAAAAAAACACTGATGTTCCTTTGAAGACGCTTTTTTTTATTTATTATTTTTGTTGTGTCGTCCTCGGAGCCAGCGGCGTGTTTTTACTCCACCGCGAAGCCCAGAAGAAGAAGATCTTCGGCTCCCGCTGCTTTCACGTCAGCTAACGTGGTTTTAAACGATGACCGAGGACAAAGTGCGAGAAGCGTCTCCGATCATTTAATAATATCTACAGGGGAGGGGGGCTGTTAGCTTAGCCAGCAGGCCCGGAGACTCGATTAAACCAAAGGGTGGGGAGGGACACACCTTGCTGACATGATGTTTCCTCAATCAAGGCACTCGGTAAGTTGGGGAGTCGAACTTCTCTCAGGAGGAAACTGAAGCGAGCTAACGGCTAGCTAGCTAGCGACCGACAGCTGATGCTAGCTGCGCTGGGCTGCGGGGGTGTTGCGGTTTACCAGGCGACCGTGTTAACTAGCGACCCTCGGCCGAACGCCGCCCGTTGTTGTCGTGGTTACAGACAGCTGTTGGAAGGGAACAGACGTAGCTACACGTAGTAAATGGGAAGAGAAAACGTGTAGCTGCCCCTCGTGAAAGGACGCTTTGTTTAATTTTTTGTGTGGTGTCAAACCCAAATGAAACAATGGCAGCTGCGTCTTCTCTTCCTATTTTTTTTTTCAACGAGCTGTCGTAACGACAAACAACGGGCGCGCTCGTGCTTGCTGGAAGTCGCCAGTTAACACGGTCGCGTGCTAAACCGTAACACCGGGTAGCTGTCAAGCTCACGATGCCGCACGTCTCTGCTACGCACGTCCTCACGACGTGTTCCCCCCTTTTTTAAATGCTTTTATAGTAATACACAGCTCCCAGCGCGTCTCTGGCCGTGTCTCGAGCTACAGACGCAGTCAGCTGGTGGTCAAACTACGGCTCGTGTTCAGTTCACGGGGTCAGCAGCGTGGTGCTCGCTGGTTAGCTTTAGTTTAGTGTTTCTACTGTCAACAAACCCAGCAGCTGGGCTGCGAGGGGGCAGGAGAAGCAGCCAACGTGTACGGGACTGCTGACTTTCACACAAGATTGTGTCTCCTGAAATTATTCAGTGTTACAAGAGTTGTAAATGAAACAATTAAGTTAAAAAAAACACACGAGGAATCACCAACTAATGCAGAGTCAGGACAAAAAGGCCTCAACTAAAGCACCACTGAGAGTTAGCATGCAAATCAGCATATATATATATATATATATATATATATATATATATATATATATATATATATATATATATATATATAATGTGTGTATGTGTATAAATGAAACCATCAACTAATCATTTGGACCATCAAATGTCAGAAAAATGTCCGTCACAGTTGTTTTATTCCAAGGGGAAGTCTTGTTTGGCCGGCGGGACGAATCACAAGACAGACACCCAGTTTACAATGATGGGAAACAAAGACCAGCACTATGGGACCAGTTTGAAACTCTTTATGGTTTTTTATGGGCGAGAAACTGAACCGCTGTAAAGCTGCGGTTCCTCTCTCCACACACACACACACACACACACACACACACACACACACACACACATACATGTTACTGCTGCTGGATTTTGGTCAAATTATGTGTGTGTGTTTGGTGCAAACATATTTTCCCAACGTGACATTTCAAATCACCAAATATGGATTTAAAATGATGTGTAACGGAATTATTCTGTAATTTGTGATTATTTGAGAGGCGCCAAAAGCTGAATATTTAGCGTTACCTTTTTTTTCTCTTGATAAAAAAAAAAAAATGGCAAAATCGTAGCTCGGTGGTCATTTTTTACTATCAAAAAACACAACCATTACTCAATTAATTGTTTAGTATCTAAAATATAACAATAGCAATAGTTTCGGCACTAAATATTCAATGTATTACTTTACACTCAGGGTCCTCTTTGTGTTTGGGATGCGGAGGTCTGATCTGTGTGTACAGCACCGTAATCCTGCTAGAAACCTCTTGCCCTTGTGCCACTTATTTAGAGAGTAATGAGGTTTAGTGAACTGGATAAACCCTGGATTACAGCTTTGGCTTAGCGGTTTAAGTGTAGTCTATACATAAACCAGACTTCTTATGCGGACCCTAAACACATCTTGCATATGGTGGCGTGGGCTCGCTTTAATCTGACCGTCTTTAAACGCGTTTTCCCCTCAATCAACGCGCTCTTCGGCGCTGGCGAGGGGTCGAGCCAGAGGTTACATAAAACAGATGTCGCGTATCAATTTAGCAAATTAAACTCGTGTCTCCTTGCTCATCTTGTCTCGTGCGGCGCTTTAAAATTCGGACGTGGAGCCCCGGTTTAGGCTGACCTCCATTTTCGGCTATCCTCTCAAAGGGTTAATCTCAGAGGTTAAAAAGGGACTTTTAAATTCCTGTATTGTTGCACCAATTGTGAAGCGTTAAGCATCCAAAAGGATTGTTTGAGACTGAACGTCTGGACCCGAGTGAAGAGGTGTTTCTGTGACTGTAATGAAGTCGTCTTTGTCGATCTTTATTTTTTAATGAAAGTGAATGTGTTGCCGTGTCTCCAGGCATCCTCTCAGTCCAGTCAACCTCTCAAGTTCACTACTTCTGACTCCTGTGACCGCATCAAGGATGAGTTCCAGTTCCTCCAAGCACAGTACCACAGGTACACACACACACACACACACACACACACTCAAAGGGAGCATGTGCCACCTTTTTGCTGCTCTTAAATGTAAAGAAATAAATCCCCCAGCATGTGAAAAAAAGCAGATTTCTCCTGCTAGCTGAGCCTACATGTACCAGGATGCATTGCGTGCCAATTTGCTGCGTTTAATACGTTTTTTTTAGTCTGAATATAATGATAGTGGCTTCTCTTGTGTCCATGTAAAGTCAGAAACATCTTCCCATAGTTTATTGAGAAGGTAAACACAGTTGACTTGTGAGAATCACCTCTTGCATCGAGCAGATGGATTCATTTTCCTGCTTCTCTGGGCGCGTGACGCTCGACGCCATCGTCCAACAACCTGACCTCGACGTAACTTCATATTTAGTGTGTTTGTTTGTGAGTATCTGCTTTTGAAAAGGAGCCGTTATCTTGCATCCCGGCCCTAAACGCTTTTCTGATTCAGCAAAGAGAATGAGTTTTATTCATCAAAGTTCATTTCCTGGTAGAAGAAGGCTCCACATTGCGTAATATACTCCAAGCGAATAGTCGGTCATTGAGGGAAATGAGATCTTTGTCTATTATTCTCATCATGGAGCCAGAAAGCAATCATCTTAGAGGCTCAGTGTGAATAAAACAAGTAGTTGAATAATTCTCCATCACGTCCAAACTGTTCTTCCACATAATACACCCATTTTGTGTTTTAAATGTGGATCTTCTCTCTTTCCAGTTTGAAGTTGGAGTGTGATAAACTGGCCTCTGAGAAGTCAGAGATGCAGCGTCACTACATCATGGTGGGTGTTTCCTCCGACAGCAGCAGAAGTATAAATGTGTATAAAGTATAAAAGTTTATCAGTTCAGTCGTTCATCGTAGATCGAGCGTCGGGTTCACTCGTCACATGACGAGTCACAGACTCTTTTAAAGCTCTGAGAGCTGCAGGTCACGTGACGCGAGCGTCTACACTCCTCAGCACATAATCCACATACAATATACTTATATACTATATATATATATATACTACATACTATATATTATGTACTGTGTGTGTGAGAGACCGATGTACTGCAAGTATAAAGCTTCAGTTTAATATATTTGTCTTCTCCCTCTTTGTCTTCTAGTACTATGAAATGTCCTACGGGCTGAACATTGAAATGCACAAACAGGTAAATCACTGTTTCCTGTTCTCAACCCGTCACTGGTCAGGATCTGCTAGTTTCTGCTCTGATCTCTCTCTCTCTCTCTCTCTCTCTCTCTCTCTCTCTCTCTCTCTCTCTCTCTCTCTCTAGGCTGAAATAGTGAAGAGACTGAATGGCATCTGTGCTCAGGTGCTGCCTTACCTGTCACAAGAGGTGAGTGCGTCAGTGTGTGTGCGTTGGATGTTTGTGCTCATGAAGCGGTGGAGTTGTGTGACGACGTGTCTTCTCTCTGTGTGTGTGTGTGTGTGTGTGTGTGCGCAGCATCAGCAGCAGGTCATGGGCGCCATCGAGAGAGCCAAGCAAGTCACGCCCCCGGAGATGAACTCCATTATACGGGTGAGTTACAGTGTTTAGAGTGAGGGAGTGTTGCGTCGCTTCAAATTGCAAAAGCTGTTGAAATAGTTTATGAGTGATGAAGTGATTATTAGGTAAGCAAACTGAGGAGAAGCTCGGATTACCACACACACACACTTATTTACACACACACACACAAGCACAGGGAGAGCGGCTTCATTTTCTAAGGTAGACTTTACTTCATTAAATCTTTACATTACAAAGTGTGTGTTTGTGTATTTAGATCTGAGAGAGAGGGAGAGGTATATGTATATGTATGTATATATATATGTGTTTGTGGGCATGTGTGTATAGATAGATATGTGTGTGTGTATATGTTACCATGATATATATGCACACACACAGAACATTACATTATGATACACTCATGTTAACATGTGAAGAAGAAGAAGCTCACCCCTTCCTCCCCTCCCTGTGTGTGTGTGTGTGCAGCAACAGCTGCAGGTGCAGCACCTGTCCCAGCTGCAGGGTCTGGCGCTGCCCGTGGCGCCGCTGCCTCTGGGCCTCACCCCGCCCAGCCTGCCCGCCGTCTCCTCCAGCTCCGGCCTGCTCTCCCTCTCCTCCATCTTGGCCAACTACTCCCACGGCCAGGCCCAGGCGGTGAAGGAGGACAAGGCCCGCGAAGCCGCCGAGAGGGCGCCGCGGGGCGAGGACGGGGACAAGTCAGACTAGTGCGGAGACGGAGACGGAGGTTTGGAGGGGCGGAAGTGTGTGTGTGTGTGTGTGTGTGTGTGTGTGTGTGTGTGTGTGTGTGTGTGTGTGTGTGTGTGTGTGTGTGTGTGTGTGTGTGAGTCCAACAACAACAACAAAACCCCTGTAAATGCAGATTGATGTGAGTCCGGCTGCCTGTCTGAGTGTTGAGGACGTGCAGAGAGGCGTTTCAGGCGTTTCAGGCGTTTCAGGTGTGCAGAGAAACAGCTGCTGATTGGCTGAGTGAGCGTTCAATGTTCTTATTATTTAGTGGTGATAGTTCAGTTCAGGCTTCTAGACTTTAAATAGATCCTTTTTCTTTTCTTTGTGTAAGTGTAAGCCACGGTTGTGAGGCCTAACAGACGCATGTGTTCCCGTTTGGAGGATGGAAGCTAACAGCAGTGTCCTTCACGCACATCTGCCTCTCGCTGGCTGATGTTTCTTATGTCCTTTTATTTTCTTTTGTCCTCCTCAGTCCCTCGGATCTTCTCTCCGGCCCGTCGGCCGCTCAAAGTTAGCACGTTAGCTTCAACTCGCGCACAGCGGCACCGTCGATTAGTTTAAACACGTCGACCGGAGCCGTGTACGAAATGGAGACAATATTAATTTATGTACTCGGAGCCAAATTTGAATTAGTCTGATGTTAAATGGGAGGTTTTTAAAGGGACATTTCACTCGTCAGGTGCTTTCAAACCCTTTCAAACATCGTTTCTTTTTGCATTTTCATACGACCAACCACTGGATGCGTTACCTTTTTTCAGCTGTGTACCTCAAACCCCCCCGAATAAATAGTTTGTACAAATGTTAACACGCACACACACACACACACACACACACACACACACACACACCTGTCTTTGAGGTTGAATCTAGTTTCATAGGCCGAGTGACTCATCTTTTGAAAAGGACAAGAATCTAAAGCTCTGAAAGGAAAGGACTTTATTTTGACATGATGTTTTCGTGACGTTAGAGATTAGACATTAGACATCCAAAATCTGTGTGTGTGTGTGTGTGTGTGTGTGTGCGTCTGTGTCGAGTGAATGTTGTCGGAAAGAAGAAAACACTTGTTTAATTTACCTTTTTATTTTTTTCTTAAAGCACCTTTTTTTTGTTGTATTTCCCCTTTGCTCCGCCCCTTTGCTCTGCCCCTTGGCTCCGCCCCTTTGCTCTGCCCCTTGGCTCCGCCCCCTTCCTCCTCCGTCTAACCGACCAAGACGAACTTAAACAGGGTCTAAACTTAAGAACCAGGTTGTCGTACAAAGACACGAGTTCTGTATTTCTGTAAGTTTGAAGAGCACTTCGGTTTCATCCTGAGACTGTTCCTGTCTTGTTTAACTTGTGTGTGATTGTCAGGGGACGACCTCCTCTTCCTCCTCCTCCTCCTCCTCCCCCTTTTTTTTGTTTTCATGCAGAATGTGTCCGGGTGGAGTGGCTAAAGCTCTGTTAGCGTTCCCTTCGAGCGTTTTCCCTGAGAAAACATCTGTCTTCACTCAGTCAGAATGTGTCCTGGTGAACAAATTATTGTCTTTTTTTGCATTAAAAAAACAACAATTAAGATGGTTTTACATTTCTCCCTATTCCATACTACACACACTTATCCCCGCGCCGCTGGATATCGCTACGTTAGCATCTTTGTTGGACTGAACGCAGCTCGTAATGAGTCCACGGCCTGTGAACATGCATAGAATAATATTAATAATAATAACCAGAGGCGCTTTCTTCCTCACATTTCTAAATAAAGACATAAACGATGACCACCGGAGCATCTTTAACCTTTCTTTTTTTCTGGCTGACTTAAATATGATGACGGCGTTTGTACTTAAATACACATTGTTGGAGCGCAAAGCAAAATTAAAATGTATCTGATGGTCGTGAAATAGCCTCAAACAACATGATGGTGGTGAAAAAATAATTCAGATGTTAAATTGAACTGGCTAAAGCTGATCGAGTGTTAAATAACTCAAAAGTTTAGCTGTATATTGAACGCTTGTGTGTTTAAAAGCATCCAGTGTGTGTCTGTGTGTGTAATGTGTGTAGCATGGGGCGGGGGTGTTCATGCTCCGGGCAGCAGGGGGCAGCAGAGCTCCTGACTGTGAAGGAGGAACATCTGCAGATGTTCTCCGTTATCCAACATGAACGAGTGCTTTCCACCTTCTTTCTTCTTCTTTAGCGTCCCAACATCAGAGCTTCAACCTTTTTTCTCCTGTATTTTATTTTGAAAAGGCACTTAAGTTGCGGCTCAGTGCTCTTAGTTCTTCTTCTTCTTCTTCTTCTTCCTGTCTGTGCTGTAGTGTCGGGGAGGCGACGCTCTCTCCCTCCCCGGGGACTCGACCTCGACGCCCGGAGAGCGAGATCTGGATCCTCGCTCTCCGCTCGCCGACGTCGATCTTTATAGAAAGAAAAAAAAAAAAACCCTCCTTTGTCAAAAACTCAGACATATGAATGGTTTGTGTGTTTGTTTTTGCTTGCGAAGGGCCAATTTGTATACATATGAATATATCAATATACATATTTTTAAAGCATTTTTGTATGTTTCAAAGCTGCTTTTTAACGTGTGTGTATCATGGAAGACTTTGGTGTTGTGTGTGTGTGCATTACGGAGCCTCCAGCTAAAGAGAGGCACAATGTTGTATACCACGTCGTTTCTCCTGTTTTCTCCTCCCATTCTCTCAGTAGGTAACACTTAACATTGTTTTCTAGGTTTGTAAATGTTTTATCTTTTCTTTTCTTTTTTTGTGCAAACAAACAAACGAAAAAAAAAAACAGTTTTAATGTGTTTAAGAACACAAGTCTCATTTTAAGATACCTGGGGCGTTTAAAAAAATACAAAAAAATACAAAGATGTAAAACAAGCAACTGTGTACTCTAATGAGAATGAATCAACCTTTTAGCAGTAAGGAAGCTTCTCTGGTGCCTTACAAATAAAAGACGTGATTGAGAGTGCTCATTTGTGTCGGGTCGGTCTGTGAGTGTGTGTGTGTGTGTGTGTGTGTTAAGGCAACATTAAGGACATCACAATCACTCCATGTCATCAAATGTGAGCCCAAGTCTTCATCGTTTATGCCTGGATTAAATATAAATGTTTATAACACATGACACATTTAGTACAAAGATTTAATGGTCAGTTTATAACTATTTCTGAATTTCACGCTTCCATCATATTAAGTATTTATAATAAGACTAATTGAAGTGATAGTATTTGAAAACAGCTTTTCTTTTAGCCCTCTGCTCAAAATTCAACACGTGAACTTTCTCTCTGCAAAGGTTGACTTTGATAAAGTGAAGTAAAACAAAGTTACTGAGGTTTTAGTTCAGATAACATTCAAAAATTGAATTTTCTCATGAACCAAAACATTTCACTTCTATATTACAAATAGTCCTAAATCCAAATACAGCAGTTTCTTTCTTTTCCTTCTTTATAAAACAAGCTATGACTTACAGTTTTATAACAGTCGCTCAGTCTGAACTGGTTTCATAGAATCCCTTTTCTCTCGCAAATGACAAGGAATACGA
Source organism: Clinocottus analis (assembly GCF_023055335.1). Taxonomy (NCBI): domain Eukaryota; kingdom Metazoa; phylum Chordata; class Actinopteri; order Perciformes; family Cottidae; genus Clinocottus; species Clinocottus analis. Next base: position 20,927,134 of record NW_027176207.1, on the reverse strand, counting down.
CATGTAAACCAGTTTGGTGTTTGATTTTAAACTAATGTACCAGAACACCGACACCGATGAAGATCTGGGTCAATTTAAACTTCTCAAGAAGAAGAAAGAAAGAATCTCCTCTGGCGTGGCTTCATTCCTCGCCGTCAGCAGCAAGTCCAGACACGACGCCGCGGCGCTCTGAAAATCACCAGAACCAACGGCTCGATGAGGAAAAGAAAAGTATTCCCTTCCTGCATCACACACACACACACACACACACAGTAAACAACAACCATTTTGCATTCATTCCTGCAGAAGAAAGCACTCGTAGACGTCGCGCTGGCTAGTATTTATGGAGGAATGGAGTACATTATGTGCAGTTTCACAAGAGGTTACACGTCATACATCAGACACGGTGGGTTTACACACTTGAAATTCAAAAAAATAAAAGTTGTAGTTTATGGAGCGAACACTGGACTCGTGTCCCCGTATGTCTGGTTTTAGTACACAAATGAAAAAAAACAAACATGGTCGCCAGCTCCAAAAAAAGTTGCACTTGCAACGTCACAGCAAAGAAAGTAGTGGTGATGCGGTCTTAAAAAGTTACACTTTGTTTTATTAGAGACAGAAGATATAAACAAAATAAAACAGTTAGCGCTATACAAAAAAGAAAATGTATGTGTTGTTAAAGCAGTCCATCGTCATGAAGACATTTAAATATTGACAAACGTGAAGGAACGAGAACGAGCTCCAGTGTAAAAAATAAACAAGTCTTATCTGACCGCAGAAGAACAACAAAGTAGAAAACATTCAGCCTCCAAGGTCACGCCCCTCTTTGCAATGTGTGCGTGTGTGTGTGTGTGTTTAATTAATCAACACATCTCTTTGCTTTTTTCAGTTTCCGCCACAAATCTGAAACGTTTGTCTCATAAAAGCAGCACAAAAAAACACTTTTGAACAGAACTTGTTTCACATGTACACAACAAAACTCAATCACACACACACACACACACACACACACACACACACACACACACACACACACACCAGCGTCTGGAGGAGTGGCAGCTGAAGAGGAGCCGTCCTGTCTCGCGTTGTTGTCGTCGTTGTTGTTGTCGTTGTCGTTGTTGTGCGTGTGCTGTGGTGACGGAGCGACAGAGAGAGAGAGTTCGTACTGGGAGAGCTCATACTGGTCCGGAGTAGTTGTAGTGGTTTCCGTGCTGCGGGTCCGGAGGCTGCGGGCTCGGTTTGCGCTCCAGCTGCTCGACCTCCGCCGTGTCGGCGTGCGCGCAGAGCGGCGGCCGCCGCTTGAAGAAGTCGGACACGTAGCGAACCTTTGAGGGCGGAAGGAAGGAAGTGATGTCAGAGGAGGAGAAGAGGGGGGTGGGGGGGGATGTGAGTGTGTGTGTGTCTAGGTAAATGTGTGTGTATAAAGTGCGGACTTGAATATGACTGAGTTTGTATAGGTGTGTGTGTGTGTGTCTAGGGGTGTGTGTGAGTGAGTGTGTGTGTGTGTGTGTGTATAAAGTGCGGGCTTGAATATGAGTGTGTAAATATGAGTGTGAGTTTGTCTAAGTATGTGTGTGTGTGTGTATGTGTGTGTGTGTGTGTGTGCGAGTGAGTGTGTGTGTGTGTGCGAGTGAGTGTGTGTGTGTGTGTGCGAGTGAGTGTGTGTGTGCGAGTGAGTGTGTGTGAGTGTGTGTGTGTGTGTGTGTATCTAGGTGTGTGTGCGTGCGTGCGTGCGTGTGTGCGTGTGTGTGCGCACGCGTGCATTTAGGTGTGTGTGTAAAGTGCGGGCTTGAATATGAGTGTGTGTAAGTTTGTAAATGTGTGTGTTTGTCTAGGTAGGAGTGTGTTTGTGTGTCTGTCTAGGTGTGTGTGTGTGTGTAAAGTGTGAGCTTGAATGTGTGTGTGCGTGTGTGAACTTGTTGGTTACTTCCTGGATGTTATTTGATACCAAATACATAACACAACAAAATACAAAAAATAAAAACACACAAAGTGCAGATCGGAGGGTTTTCCTGGATCATTTTGTGTTTCTACACACAAACTTGCGTGGCCTGGTTTCACTCACGGTGAGCACGGCGATGAGCGCCCCCTGCAGGAGCCCCACCAGCACGTCGCTCCAGTGGTGCTTGTAGTCGGAGACGCGCGTGTAGCCGACGTAGAAGGAGAACGCCACCAGGAAGAACTGGATGGTCGGTCGCACCAGACGCGTCCACTTCCCCTGCATGCGCGCCTGCACGTAGAGCTGCAACACAAATAACACAAACACTGTTTTTAACAACTTATTTATGAATTCAAATATTTCTTATATATTTGTGAAATTCTTTTTTTTCTCCTTCTAACGTAAAAGTCGGGTTACAAGCTGCTGCTACCGTCGTTGGGTGTCCCCCGTTAGCTACCCGCTGTGGCCAGGTAGCGCTGATGCTAGTTCTCCGCTAGCACTGCTGCTAGCTCCCAGACAACCACCTAAGGTAGTGGGACCAGCCCCGACGCCCGACACGGGCAGCAGCAGCAGCACTCGCTCGCTACAGCGGGAAGCTAGCAGCAGCACTAGCATGATACAGCGGGAAGCTAGCAGCAGCACTAGCATGATACAGCGGGAAGCTAGCAGCAGCACTAGCTTGATACAGCGGGAAGCTAGCAGCTTGTTAAATCTTATATTGAGTTCTTTTTGTCATTTTATATATTTTTTCCTTTTAACACGAATTGCACAAGATGGACCCATAAGGATAGAAGTCTAGAAAATGTTTAGCACGAGCGCACGTGTTAGACTTTTTTTTCTTCTTTTTTTCTTTTAAAAGTTCATTTAGTAATGGCCTGCTTCAAAACACTTGATATAGCGGGAAGCTAGCAGCAGCACTAGTTTGATACAGCGGGAAGCTAGCAGCAGCACTAGTTTGATACAGCGGGAAGCTATTAGCGACCCGACATAAAATGACTCAATTAATTAATGAACTTCTACTTATTGGAAATCACAATTAAATTGGACAAAAACTAAAATAAGTTTTAGTATTTTAACACAAAATGTAAAAACAAGAAATCCACTAGTTGTATCTTCTTATATATGATCAAATGACAACACATAATAATGTTGTTCGAGTCTCATAAAGAATATTAACCATAAATAATAGAATATTAAGAAAAATGCAAGTAAACAATCCCAAAATATTACAACACAGACGTTAATAACTTTTTTTAAACATGGAAATAAAGGTCTTAAAAAGGTATTACATTTGAGTTTCCTGCATAAACCATGCTCTTTAGTCAAAGACAAACATAATTAGGAAACTATAAAAGCTGTAAGTATCTGTTACTGCAGCACTTTATGTGAGAAATCACACAAAGTAGAAATAATGACACTCTTCTGGATCTCCTTTCGCTCCTGAACACTATCTGTTATTTTAATGTTGAAGCCGCCGTCTTCCGGCGATTGTTCAGCGTGTAATCATGAAACAATGACGTTTCCAGTCACTTTTTTCGTTGATGTTTTTGGTATAAAAAGAAAAAAGACATTTCAAAAGCTACAGAAAGTCTTGAGGAAACAAAAGGAGGAAACAAAGGAGGAGACTCGCTCACCGACAAGAAGAGCATGCAGTACATCCCGAAGGACGAGTGGCCGGAGTAGAACGACAACCTGAGGGGAAGAACGACAATTAAAACACAATTCATGTCTAAAATACACTCGTTTTTCAAAGAAATCAATCATAGAACTAATACCCCAATTTTGAAATGATCCCAAAAGGGAAATTCTGATTGGATTCCACTTATTAATAAAATTCTAATGGTCCAAGACTATTATTATATTATTGATAACGGTTGAAATTAAACCACACTAACAAAAATAAACATGTTTAACGTTGAACAATTGCTTGTAAAATGGCGGAGAAATGGAGTAATGGAGTGATGAGGTGATGGAGTGGTGGAGTGGTGAGGTGATGGAGTGGTGGAGTGATGGAGTGGTGAGGTGATGGAGTGGTGGAGTGATGGAGTGATGAGGTGATGGAGTGATGGAGTAATGGAGTAATGGAGTGGTGAGGTGATGGAGTGGTGGAGTGATGCAGTAATGGAGTGGTGGAGTAATGGAGTGGTGGAGTGGTGGAGTGATAGAGTGGTGGAGTGACAGAGTAATAGAGTAATAGAGTGATGGAGTGATGAGTTGATGGAGTAATGGAGTGGTGAGGTGATGGAGTAATGGAGTGGTGAGATGATGGAGTAATGGAGTGATGGAGTAATGGAGCGATGAGGTGATGGAGTGATGGAGGAATGAAGTGGTGGAGTGGTGGAGTGGTGAAGTGATAGAGTGGTGGAGTGATAGAGTGGTGGAGTGGTGAGGTGATAGAGTGGTGGAGTGATAGAGTGGTGGAGTGGTGAGGTGATGGAGTAATAGAATGGTGGAGTAATGGAGTGGTGCAGTAACAGAGTAATGGAGTGATGGAGTAACAGAATGGTGGAGTAACAGAGTGGTGGAGTGATAGAGTGGTGGAGTAATGGAGTGGTGGAGTGATAGAGTGGTGGAGTGATAGAGTGGTGGAGTGATAGAGTGGTGGAGTAATGGAGTAATGGAGTGGTGGAGTAATAGAGTGGTGGAGTAATAGAGTGGTGGAGTAATAGAGTGGTGGAGTGATAGAGTGGTGGAGTAATGGAGTGGTGGAGTGATAGAGTGGTGGAGTGATAGAGTGGTGGAGTGATAGAGTGGTGGAGTAATAGAGTGGTGGAGCTCACCGGGACTCGGTGACGTTGCGTGGGTTGCCGGTGCAGTTGATCTGCAGCACGTATCCGCTGCAGCTCACCGGGCCGCACACGGACAAGAAGTTCGGCCGAGGCCGGCCGATGGTGAACTTGGCGAGGTCGGTGAGCGACTGGCTGACGGCCGCTCCGAACAGGAAGGTGCCGACCACCTTGTAGAGCGCCGACAGGTACTGGTTGAACTGGGAGTTGGAGTGCAGGCGCTTTGTGTGCACGAGGTAGGCTTCTCCCGTGGTGATCTGGGGAGAAAAATGGAAGGATTATTTTAGGTCATTTGGGGAAATATTCTCAAATTTCTCAGGAGATAAGGAGGAGGGACTGACGATGACGATGGAGCAGGTGATGGTGACGGCGGCCATTGCTCCGTGGGAGATGGTGTCCCTCCTGTAGGGATAGCTGATGCTCTTGTCATCGCAGTAGATCCCTCGTTGGTACGGGCTGAACATCAGCGTCAGGATGGCCGAGGGCAGCGCCGCTAGGAGAAGACACACAAAAAAACATGAACTGTCAATATACATTTCTTAAAGAGTTATTCTTGCAAATTTCCCACTTAAAATTTCTTCAAAATTTTCTTCAAGATTTTTCCGGTCATGTAAAAATCATATACCGTAAAAGATTACAAGCCGCGACTACCTTTGGTGGGTGTCCCCGTTAGCTCCCCGCTGTAGCCAGCTAGCACTGCTGCTAGTTCTCCGCTAACACTGCTGCTCGCTCTCCGCTAATGCAGCTGCTAGCTCTCTGCTAGCTTCCCGACAACCACCAAAGGTAGCGGGACCAGCCCCAGCTCGACTCGGGCAGTGGGGATGCGGGCAGTAGCAGCAGCGGGGAGCTAGCGGGAGCGCTAGCTTGCTACATTGGGGATACCCACCAATAGGAGCAGCTTGTAACCCGACTTTTACGGTGGTATGCAATAGAATCGTGAAAAGAAACGGCAAAGTTTAAGCGGAGCTCGCAGACCAATACTCAGAGAAATGTTGTGCCGACATGAAATGCATGCGTTATAGTTCAAACATCTTCACTTTGCTACTGCGTCAACCTCAACGAGCCTCTTTGCTGAAGTTTTCCATTTTTGTGGACGGCTCTGCAGTTTCATGTGGAAGTGAGAGTCAAAAGATATTTTGTTTTACGTGTGCACTTTTCCCTCAATTGTATGCCGGCTTCCTCGACTGGCCCTCAGTCATCAAAACTTTGAGAACCCCCAACCCTGGATGCTGAAATTCCCACAGGCATTAAGTTGCAGAAGGCATACAATGACGACCCCTCCCCCTTTAAATAGGTGTCTACCATTTAAAATCCTCTGCTGTAACCGATGCAGTCTCTTTGTGAGCCGCGCTGAATGAACGCGACCCTTCATCTCTGGTGTTGAACTCGCAGCACAAAGACACGCAGCTCAGGAAACAGCTAAGAACACACCAAGTGGATAATCTTTCATCTTCTTGGGCAGAAGGTCCCACCGCCAAGTAAATTAATCTGTCGGCGGCGGAGCGTCAAGTGGCGACGCCGTCGCCTCTGTGGGAACGGGATAGCGGTGACCTTTGGCGCCGCTTCCACGACCGAAGGATCATGGGAGCCGAGGATGGGACCAGGACGCACGTTCACACGCGTGAAAAAGAAAACATGCATGTTTGCGACAACAGTTTTTTGTGTCGTTGTTAAATTTGTTTTAACGCTTTCTCTGCGAGCGCAAACAAAAGAACTCGGACTTCAGAGTCGCTCAGCAGAAGCGTCGCGTAAACCTGCCTCTTAAATCTGAGCCGGGGGCACAATGGTCCGATCTGCAGGACTGATGTCCGGAACCTTCCGGGCAACTTTTAAATACTTCTTCCTGTTTTTCAAGAGGTCGTCGCCGAACTTCCTGAAGCGGACGCGAGCGAGTAATGGTTTGTTTTGTCAGTACGTTAGCGGGGCGACGGCGTACAAGCGGCTCTCCGCTAACATATTGCTTCCTTCCCCCGGAGTGGGCGACAGGCGGGACGACGGGGGAAAGCCACGAGGGCGATGAAACACAGGAAGACATGCTGCGGGGAGGGTATTTCGGGTTGTTTCTATGGTTACAAACACATTGTGACAACGTGAGAAAGCTCTAACGAGACTCAATGCATATCCAAGGTCATAGCACAACCTTAACCAGTGAAGGTCAATGCCCAACAAAACCATTAGAGGTCAATGCCCAACCTCAACCATTAGAGGTCAATGCCAAACCTTAACCATTAGAGGTCAATGCCCAACCTCAACCATTAGAGGTCAATACCCAACTTAACCATTAGAGGTCAATGCAAAACCTCAACCATTAGAGGTCAATACCCAAATTAACCATTAGAGGTCAATGCCCAACCTTAACCATTAGTGGTCAATGCCCAACCTTAACCATTAGTGGTCAATGCCCAACCTTAACCATTAGTGGTCAATGCCCAACCTTAACCATTAGTGGTCAATGCCCAACCTTAACCATTAGAGGTCAATGCCCAACCTTAACCATTAGTGGTCAATGCCCAACCTTAACCATTAGTGGTCAATGTCCAACCTTAACCATTAGAGGTCAATGCCCAACCTTAACTATTAGAAGTCAATGCTTAAGACATTATGAATTAACCACAAAAGGAAAAAGTGGAACTGAAAACATGGAACAAAAAACGAGAAGTCCTTTTTGCATTAAAAGAAAAGACTCTTGGTCGTGTCCAGCTTAACATGACACGAGTAGAGTGAATGCATCTTCTGAACAAGTGCCATTAATGATCTTTAATGATGAGCCACTTCCTCATTGAGGATAATTTATTTTCATGAAAAAAGGAAGCCCTCCCTTTTTCGCTCTCCACATCTCGAGAGTTCATGATTGCAGCAGGTCATGCGTGCCCTCCGCGTCTCTTTGAAAAGAGGCCCGGCCATTGTTTATTCTGCAGGGTGCAAGCATAACATTTAGATAAGAGGCTGCCGCTGCTCGTTGGACACAAGTCTCTGGTGGCTACGCATTGTCCACTCACATCTCCGCCCTGGCAGAGCTCGGCTATGGCCTTCAAAAAACACACACACACACACACACACACACACACACACACACACACACACACACAGTACCGCTAAGCTTATTTTAACAACAGAATCAGTGAAAAGTCAATTTCCCTTCGTATCAAACACGCTCCACTGGCCTCTGGGACCCGAGCCCAGAGAGAGATCCTATTATCGGAGTGTGACCGACTGCTTTTATCTGCTATTATTCCAGAAAGCCTGTATGTTTTTCCCCAGGTGGGGCGGTCTCCTCTCCCAGGGGCCGGGCGGAGGTTCTTTCCCCAAATTTAAAAAATAAATAAATATAAAATGGCCTTTCCTGCCAAGAGAAAAATACCTAAATTTGTATGTGCTGCAATACACAGAATAGCATTGCTTTTTCCATCAGTGTTCTTTATTTATTTATTTATTTTGGCGATATCTCATCAGAAACTAGTTCCATGTTTCTTTTCTTAACTTCTATTCTTATTTCCTTCATCCTTCCTTTAAAATCCATCCTTTCCTTCTTAAACAGATTTGAAAATTTTGACAAAACTGGAGAGTTTTTAGCAGAAAAGTGAAACTATAATGTCCCTTTTCCAATACATTTCATTCACCATCCCTGTAACATCTTGTGTCCTACACTTTCTGACATTTCACGTGTAGCTGTTGAGTTTCTTTTCCTCTTAATCTTTCAGACAATGTAGAAATAAGTTCAACCTCCCTCTCAAAACAAACAAAGTTTCTGTCCACAGAAGAGATAAAAAAAACATTAATTAAAAAAAAAAAAAAAAAAGGGAGAAGGGAAAGTATTGTCTTGCGCTTTCACAATCTCTTCTGGCACGAGCTCCCTTTCCCCGATTCCACTTTGAGAAAATAAACATGGTGGAATTTGGGAATCGGATATGAGGACGAGTTACCCTTGACTTTTTGACCCAGCGGGAAGTGGAAAGTGTTCCTGTTATTCAGCCCTCGAGATGTCATTCGAATGACCAACAAGTTGATGGGAAACCAGTGACCGAGCTGTGGGCGTCCATTCGCTTCAGGTTATATCAGTTTGTTAGCTAACGAGTATTTTGAAACTGGTGCTCCTATTGAGGTTAAATCAGTTTATTAGCTAACAGAGATTTTAAACTAGTGCTCTGCTTGAAGTTAAATCAGTTTGTTATCCAACGGGTGTTTGAAACTAGTGCTCCCATTGAGGTTAAATCAGTTTATTAGCTAACGGTTATTTTAAACTAGTGCTCCCATTGAGGTTAAATCAGTTTGTTAGCTAACAGAGATTTTAAACAGGTGCTCCCATTGAGGTTAAATCAGTTTATTAGCTAACGGTTATTTTAAACTAGTGCTCCCATTGAGGTTAAATCAGTTTGTTAGCTAACGGAGATTTTAAACTAGTGTTCACATTGAGGTTAAATCAGTTTGTTAGCTAACGGGTGTTTGAAACTAGTGCTCCCATTGAGGTTAAATCAGTTTGTTAGCTAACGGAGATTTTGAAACTGGTGCTCGGCGCCACACTGAAAAGCTCAGAAAACTAAATATTTAACTCCTTCTCGTGTTTATTTTGGCTCTATCTTTGGTGCTCATCAGTGAGGGACGTCTGCCCGCTCCACAGTGAGTGGCCGTCATTGTTCTTTGTGTTTTGCGTGGGCTAATCTTCTTGTAAACCCGGGGAAAAGGAAGAGAAAAAACTGTTGTTGAAAAGAAAGGGCATCACTTCCTTTTAGACCTGAAATTTTTCCTGGGAAAGTCCAACACAACAGTGGATGAAGAATAGGCTTTTTCTGGGAGTATTACAGCCTTTGAGTTGGAAATTTTTGCACTACTTTAAACTAGAGTTCGTCCACAAAGAGAAAAAGAGTAAGAATTGACTGAAATACATTAAAAAAATGTTCAAACTCCTGCACTTCTTGTGTTTCTTTCCGTCTGCCAACCTGGACTCTTTTACCTGCCAACTTTTACTACTACGTGTCAAAAACTTGATATATATATTTATCAAATACAACGTCCCTGGCTCTGAAGGTGTTAATATTAAGTATTTTTGAGTTGGACTGTACTCCAGTAGGACTGAACTCTACTGCCAAGGAGGAGGTTATGTTTCTGATTAATTTCTGTGATCTCATTGAAATTGTTGTTGTGAATCCAAATTCTCTCTTTTTTCCTTCTTTTTTTAACAGTTTCTCAACATTATGAGACATTTTCCAAAGAAAGATCCCATTTCTTGTGCTTGGATGAGAAAGAATCTGGCACACGCGTGTCATGATTGTCTTTCACAGTGGTTAAAGCAGGTTGTGTGATTCTTAACACGTCCCGCTGGTAACGTACATAACAATAATAATAATAACACATTAAACTGTACGATATGGGGAGGAATGCTCCCTCTGAAGAACTTAGTTGGCATTGTGTTGAAGGAGTTTATATCTATAACTCAAATCTCACTGAAGAGTGAAAACCAACTTTTTAAAAACTAAAAATAATTCTTCCTCTCTCTCACGAAACTGAAAAGTCCTTTTGAAACCATGCAAACAATACATTTATCACCACAATGCCCCTTTTTACAAGAAGCTAGCCTACGAAAACACACACAGTGAGAAAGACACACACACACTCACACACTTTGCGTCGCCCCTTCATTTTCACACAGGAACGCCAGAGCAGAAGTCAACAAATCCAACTTGACTTTGACACATATCAGCTAGTGTGTGTGTGTGTGTGTGTGTAACATTTTGTCAGCAAAATGCGACATAAATAACACTCAACAACCTCTCAAGGCAAACGCTGTGCTACAAAACTCTGCAGCCGCTGGAGTTCCTAAATCTCTGAGCTTGTAACGGCTTGTACGAGGGCTGCGTCGGTAATTACACACGCAACCAAACACTTTCCCTTTCTTCACCGCCGATTCTCACCTGAACTGTTCGTCGCGGCTGACCATGGATGAGACGTTTCGTTGATTTATTATTTCACATTCTGTGAAAGCGTTCTGGTCCCAGCTGTTTTGTTTGTCTGTGATTAGAGCATTGGTTTGACAAAACAAGACATTTTAGAAAGACCTTTGGACTCTGGGAACATTTAAAGGGCCTTTTTTTTAACAGCATGTGCTTTACCTCTCCTTGTTGCACGTGCCTTTAACACACAAAACGTGCACAAGAAAGTTTATTTATTCTATTCATCTAGAGACCAAATAATGACTCTTAAGAAAATAAATCCCCAGATTTGTTAATGCAGCGCCTTTATAAAGTGCATCTATTGTACTAATCATTCACCAGCTTCCATGGTACCAGTCATATACTACTATATTTATATGAAAATATCACACTAATAACACAACCCACTCTTCTTGAAACTATCTTTAGCTCCTTGTATTCACACTGGTTCATGATAACAGACACTTTGTCCTGCACCAAGATCAGTTTTTTTGCACAAAAAAAAAAAAATATATATATATATATATATATATATATATATATATATATATATATATATATATATATATATATATATATATATATATATATATATATATAAGCTTCTAATGTTAAATTATAAAATGCATGCTATATTGTCAGTAAAAAAGCTGTGTGCCGCATTACATATTTTCCCAACTGATTCATATTATTACAGTCAACTCTCGCGTGTGGGAGTGAGGTCATCCGAGGTCATCTGACTAGCGTGCCTTTTTGCAGAATGACCGTTATTTATTTGCTTTTAAGTTTTAGGAGGTTGCAGATCGTCACCTCCCGCGTGTCTGAGGACGGGAGTTTGGCTCCAGGCATCGAACCCATGGACACAACGTGTGAGTGAATAATGATGTGGAGCGCTGAAGATGAAGTGGAGGGATTAGGGATTAAAAAACGGGTCTGAATACGTCACTTCTTGGCGTCATCGTTAGACTCGTGTAAGTTACGAGAGTCATAAATATTAATTGTGTATTAAATCATAAGAAATAGACTCATAGCTCATAACACCAGAAACATTGGTGATATTTAGTTATACTGGAATATAACCAGTTGAATAGTGAGCTTGTGTCCCAGCTTTATTCTGAGCTACAGAATAGAAATATAAGCTTATTATCAATACAAGCTAGCTGTCGCCTTACATTTAACTTATACAGACACAGAAAAGGTGTGTGTGTGTGTGTAGTGATAACAAATAAGGGCAGGATGGAGGCTCGACTGCAGACGGGAAGAGAGAGAAATAAAACACTGAGCAGAATCACAGGATCTGTTACAATCTGGACACTCAGCACATTCTTGCCATATCTAACACACACACACACACACACACACACACACACACACACACACACTTTTAGATTGGGGTCAGACCTGATCAGTTTTCCCTCCACACACACTCCTAATTTGAAAGAAAACAAAAAACAACAAAAAACTCATTTAAAAAAAACCTTAAAAACTATTTTCATTGTTTATTAAACTGAATATTCTTCTCTGGATGTAAATCAGAAGATAAAGCAGTGAAACATCACCAACACAGTTTTCTGGAGCTCCAGATTAAATTAAAAAATCTTTTGTCCGACACAAAAGTCTAAACACTAAAAGTTAAAAGTCTTCAATCTGCTGAAAGACGACAGAATGTTATGATAATAGAGCTGAAATTGCAATAAAATGTTTATAAATTAAAGTGTTTCGTTGAGTACAGATGGTAATCCCAGTGTTACATGATCTCATATTGAAGTAACTCTGTTCCAAAATATAATATTTGAGTTTATTAGTACTGAGAAGATAAATAAAAGAACTTGTTGAACTGAGATGTCACAACTGTACTCCTTAATGACGACCCATCACGTAATTTGAGGTATTTTGTCTCCGACAAACTATGAAAAACATGACATCATCTTCTAATTATGTCTAAATAAAACATTTATGCCAGAAACACTTATTTTTTGAGCTCATTCCTAAAGTCTGGACTCCTTTTGTCTCCTTCGGGACGCACACGCAGGGAGCCGACAGTGCACTTGTTATTAGGGTTTCACACACGTGTGTGTGCGTGCACACACACGCACACTTTGTGTGTAGGGGGTTGAACAGCCAGCCGGTCATTATCATTCCTCCCCGTCAGTCAACAGGTGGATCTCCACATGTTGTAATCTTCAACGTTCCTTTCTTTCCTCACATGGATTCCTCTGCAGCAAAGTTATACTTCGACCCCATTTTATTGTATAAAACACCTAAAAAGAAGATAAACTCAGCGGGGAAACGAACATGTGACGTCTCCCATCACCTAAACCGGCCTCACGGAGCCGGAGATGTGACTCCAAACACCTGGAAGATGTCAAACTCTGCTAATGGGCTCAGAGTGGAGACCAGGAGCGAGCTGCGACACGTTGTTGTCTTTCCCCCTACAGTAGTCACACAAAGGGGCCCTAAGGGACAGACACACACACACAAACACACACACAGTTTCCAAAACAGGATTTTAACTGCCACAGAGAGAGAGATTCATGACAGTGATCTTTGCTCTTCCCACTAAAGCGTTTTTAAAAAACAGAGAAAGGGGCCACGGGGAGGAGGGAGGAATGTGCCGAAAAAGCATGAAAGCATTCACAGATCTTGTAAATGTTTCCTCACACACACACACACACACACACACACACACACACACACACACACACACACACACACACACACACACACACACACACGTGGAGATGCACAATCTGCACAGAAACAAACAAACACTGGACCTCTGGGTCCAGAGCAAACACCAGTCATTCAGATTGTGTGAGTGCATCACAGCAGACAGAGAGGGAGGAAGAGGAGGGAGAGAGGGAGGAAGAGCAAGAGAGAGAGAGGGAGGAAGAGGAGGGAGAGAGGGAGGAAGAGTCCTGTATGGATCCCAACCTGTGACTCCAGAGGAGACGCCAGACTTTTAAAGAGCAGCTATTTTCCCACTGGGGTGTTGGGAAAGAATCAGCGCGTCTTGTTTGAACAAGATAGGCCCGATGCTGCAGGGAACACGTCACTTTGCTCAACAGGCCCTCGGTGTCAATATCTGAGAGAACTTGCAGGCAGACAAGTCACGAAACAACAACTGGATGACCTGCGATAGCTCTGTAAAAAGTGTTGGGCAATCCCACGCGTCACCGTGCAGCTTTCTCACTTTAAAACGAGCTTGTTTGTGATGTTGAGGAGTCTTGATTCAGCTCCACACACACACACACACACACTAATAAACACACAAAGCTCTGCGGGGCCACACGCTGTCAGGTGTTCAGCCATGTTGTCAGGAGGAGGACGCGGGCAAAGAGACTCACCGACGAACACGCACAGCACATCCACCGCGATCAGAATGAACTTCTTCCCTCGCTGCTCGGCCATGGCTCCTCCAGCGCAGCTGCGCTCTCATAAAGAAAGCAAGTTTAAAAAAAAAAAAGAAAGAAGAAGAAGACAAAAAAAGAAGCCAAGGGCAGAGTTGTGTAGTTTAGGAAACACGCCTGGAGTCACTGCGGGAGAGAGTTCTCTGCGGACAAGTCGAGCTGCTCGTTCTTCCGGCTACGCTTCTCTGTGTACCTGCCCGCCCACCTGTCTCTCTCTCTCTGTCTCTCTCTCTCTGTGTGTCTCTCTGTCTCTCTCTCTCTCTCTGTCAGTGCGCTGTTCCAGGTGAGCCGCAGAGGACGTCGCGCTGCGTGCAGCTGCGTGCGCGCCTCTGTCCTGCCTTTTTACGCACAGAGGGGCGCGTCTTTCTGCACCAGCAGCGCGGCACTGGGCACATCCCACCGGCTGGAGGAGGATCCCACTTCCAGAAGTCCTTTCCGTGGCCTGGAGAAGGAAACGCCCTCTTTCTTTATCTTTCTTTATCTCTACCTTATCTCTCTCTCTCTCTGATTTCTTTCTCTCTGCTACGCGCTCTGGATTTGGCTCATCAAATCCAACGTTTCCCCATTTTTTACCACGTGGTTATTTAAGCTTTCAGGTAAAGGTATGAACCTCAACTATGACGGTAGATTAGTGTCTTTATCACGCTAACAAAAAAACATGCTTTGTGAGCAAATTTCTTGTTGGTAAGTCAATTATTTTTGACTGCAAATCAACAAAAAATGTTCTCACAAAAGTTTTTTCATTTGCGTAATAAAGACACCAATCTATTCATAATCTATCTATTATTAATGTGGTCACAGTCACATTGGAGCTCTCTCTTACATTTCCAGATTAAAGAGATTAAAGTATTTGAGGACTACTCACACTGACCTGATTTGTATTTTAAGTATTTAGAAACGTAGTATTCTTCTTTGGAGGCATAACTTATTCAGGGAAACCTTTTTCTCAAGGTGAACTAAAAGTTAGGGATTCCACAATGAAGCCGGAAGCAGCTTAGAGGCCAGTAAAAATGAAATATTACGTCAAAAATGTCACATTTTTGACGTAAATTGTTTGACCGTCACATATCAGTGTCTCGCAGTGTTTACTTTAAAAAGTTATGCAACAACCACTCAAGTCAGGAATTTGACTTTTAACACGTCACAACTGTGTCTTCCTTTTGAATCGCTCTCTCAAGAGGATTACAGTTCACGAGTCGAGGAAAACTCGCTGGTGTTGTGCACGCCGGCTCCTGGGGACACAGAAACATTGCTAATGTTATTAGTGTCACATGTGCCGCGAGGAAAAAGGGCTTCAAACAAACGTTGCAGTCTCCAGAACGCAGGACCAATCTGGAACAAATCCACACTTTCACTCACAACACACATGTCCTGTTTTCATGTGGGAACGGTGGCTCGTGCATCGACTGCACAAACACACTGTACCCATAACTACTGGAATAATCAGTTATGAACACCGATACAGATTCGTACAGATTCTCAGCTATAAAGTGGTCTGAACCTCGGCTCTGCAACATGAGGAAACTCACAAAACTCATTGCAAGTATTTAACAGAAGAAATGTGAGAGAGGAACAAGGCGAAAGACCTGCAGGACGCAGGGAGCAGGGAGCAGAGCTGGAGGCACAAGAGGAGACGAGTCTTCGGGTCATCTGGGTCGGCTGTGGAGGCCGCAGGCGGCTCGCTGTCGCCCCCCAGCTGCAGCTCAACGTCACTGACGGGGCTTTGCTGCCCGTTTGGGCCTCTCGGCGCCTGAGAGAAGAGGACGCAGGAGGATTGGATTTCAGTTTTCAACGGAGACCGCTTCATGCTCTGAGGTGAAAAAGGGAACATTTTAAAGTTTGTTTCATTTAAGTGAGTATAAAGTTTTCTACTTTAACTCATCGTTAAAACTAACACACATGTTAGTTTCAGACACAAACTAACACAAACTAACACACGCGTTGGTTTCTACACACATATCAAACACAAACTAACACAAACTAACACACACGTTGGTTTCTACACACGTTTCAGACTCAAACTAACACACACGTTGGTTTCTACACACATATCTAACGCAAACTAACACACACGTTGGTTTCTACACACGTTTCAGACTCAAACTAACACACACGTTGGTTTCAGACACAAACTAACACAAACTAACACACACGTTGGTTTCAGACACAAACTAACACAAACTAACACACACGTTGGTTTCAGACACAAACTAACACAAACTAACACACACGTTGGTTTCAGACACAAACTAACACACACGTTGGTTTCAGACACAAACTAACACACACGTTGGTTTCAGACGCAAACTAACACACAGTAACACACACGTTGGTTTCAGACGCAAACTAACACACAGTAACACACACGTTGGTTTCAGACGCAAACTAACACACAGTAACACACACGTTGGTTTCTACACACATATCAAACACAAACTAACACACACATTGGTTTCGACACACATTGGTTTTAGAAACAAACTAACATACAGGTTGATTTCTACACATGTCGTTTTATACACAAACTAACACAAACTTACACACACACTATTTCAGACACAAACTAACACACAGTAACACACACACAAACTAACACACATGTTGTTTCAGACAAACTGACACACACTATATATATATATGTATATATATATGTATATATGTATATATGTATGTATATATGTATATATATATATATATATATATATATATATATATATGTATATATATATATGTATATATATATATATATATATATATATATATATATATATATATATCTTTATTAATATATAAAATATTAATGTAATCCAGTGTGAGTTATTATTCCTATTAGCATGTCAAGTTTGGGAGTTTGGAGTCACAACAGTTTGAAAGTTCTAGCGAGTTCTCCTGCTTTACCCACAATGCAGTTGGTGTTTGCCACGGCAACAATAGAACTCGATGACTCACACAGCAGTTACATTCCGTGCCTTTAATCTGAAATGTTATATGTAGACCGCTTTTCCAGCCAACTTCTCGCTCGATATATTCTACTGATGCTATTGTTTTGCTCTCGCCAATTCAAGTTTTCTCAGTTTTTTATCTCGAAAGGTTAGCTTCCACCGTTTCTTTCCACCAAGCGTAGCTAACAGTGTTGCCATTCCACGCACACAGCGCACATCGTTTTTTTCCACCAACGCGTAGCGCACATCGTTCCTGTTCAAGAACACGTAGCTAACATCGTTCTTTTCGAAGAACATTTAGCTCCCGTCGTTCCTGTTCACGAACACGAAGCTAACATCGTTCTTTTCGAAGAACATTTAGCTCCCGTCGTTCTTGTTCACGAACACGTAGCTAACATCGTTCTTTTCGAAGAACATTTAGCTCCCGTTGTTCCTGCTCACGAACACGTAGCTAACATCGTTCTTTTCGAAGAGCATTTAGCTCCCGTCGTTCCTGTTCACGAACACGTAGCTAACATCGTTCTTTTCGAAGAACATTTAGCTCCCGTCGTTCCTGTTCACGAACACCTAGCGAACATTGTTCCTTTCCACGAACATTTAGCTCCCATTGTTCCTGGTTACGAACACGTCGCTAACATCGTTCTTTTTGAAGAACATTTAGCTCCCATCGTTCCTGTTCACGAAGACCTAGCTAACATTGTTCCTTTCCACGAACATTTAGCTCCCATCGTTCCTGTTCACGAACACATAGCTAACATTGTTCCTTTCCACGAACATTTAGCTCCCATCGTTCCTTTCCACGAACACATAGCTAACATCGTTCCTTTCCACGAACATTTAGCTCCCATCGTTCCTTTCCACGAACACATAGCTAACATCGTTCTTTTTGAAGAACAATTAGCTCCCATCGTTCTTTTTGAAGAACAGTTTTCTTTTTGCAAGAATCGTCACCAGCACGATGAACACCATCAAGATGCAAAGAGAGGCCATGAAACAACTGCGGCAACCGGGTCCGAGACCTGGTGGTACTCAGCCTGTCGTCCCCAATCAAGGCATGGCCAGACCCGAGTGGTCCCCGAATCCAGCCACCGAACAACCGGCTGTAGTAGGCATGGTGGATGCCGTCGAGGAAGGAGAAGCCCAATTGCTCATCCTCAACAGCTTGAAAAAGCAGTTAAAGTCCCTTTGCATGGACATACATAAGGTCCAAGCGAAGGTCGAGTCCTGGGAGAGATCGGACATCAAGCTCAAAAGGACACAAGAGTTCAATGTCCAAAAAGCTACACTCAAAAAAGCCTGCGATATCAAGAGCAAGCAAGTTAGGGATCTAATAGATCAAGCCCAAAACCATCAGATTTTTAACAAGATGCTTGAAGCAGCGATGGCCGAAAAGGCCGAATTGGCCTCTGAGAAAGCCGAATTGGACAGAGAACATCAAAATGTTCTCCAGAGAAGAGAAGACCAGCAGGCCAAAGAGAGAGACTTCCAAGAACTGAAGGCAGAGTGTGCCGCAGAAAGGAAGAAGAACGCTGAATTTAAAAAAATAATTCAGTGTCTTGATATTCAACAGCGAGAGAGTGCTTTGGTGGAAGCACAGGTGAACAGGACACAGGCCGAGAGACTGGCCATTCAAGAGGAGAACATCGCACTCCAAAATACCATCAGAGAGTTGCAAAGTGAAGCAGCCCGAGGAGAAGCGGTTAGGGCAACAAACACGACTCTCCAAGCTTCACTTAACGTGGAACATCAACGAAAGGAGTCTCTGGAGAAGAGCCTCAAGGACGTCCAGCAGGAGATGGACGAGGTAAAGCGCTCCAGAACTACAGCGGACCAACTACGGGCTAAGTTGGAGTCGCTGACAAGCCAAAACCTGGCACTCCAAAACACCATCAGTGAGTTGCACCAGGAAGTGCAGCTTGGGGATGGTGTTAAAGAAGCCAACAAGAACATCCAAGCTTCGATTGATCAAGAACATCGTAGCAGTGAGGATTTGCATGATCAAATCCAGACCATGCAGCGAGACCTTGTCGAGGTGAAGCGCTGCAGAACTAAAGGGAAGGAACTACAGGCGAGGTTGGAGTCTCTCGCAAGCCAAAACCTCGCACTCCAAGACACCATTCAGGCCGCCAACGAGGAGTTTGCGATTGGGGATCGTTTCAAGCGCAACATCCCGGCCTTAGAAGAACAGGAAAGGACCCTACTTAGGGAAAATGAGGTGTTAGTGAATAACCACATGGAGGTTATAGAGAAGCTCCTGAAGCAGGAAGATTACAAGCAGAAGCATGACCTATTGAAAGTCTCCACCGACTCTCTGCAGGAGGAGAAGGTCAAGTGGACGCAAAGCGTAGTTCGTTTAAACACCAAGCTTGAAGAGCTCGTTGGCTTCAAAACGAATTACGCGAAGATGAAGATAGAGAAGGCCAGTCTCACCAGGGAGAAAACCGCTCTGATCAAGAACATCAAAGACCTGGAGAAGAAGGTCGCCCGCAAAAACCGATACGACGAAATGAACAGGGTGATTCAATCCGACGCTGCTGCGCAGAGAAGTGAGAACGAGTCTCTACAGCAGCGAGTCGACGAACTCACCGAGTCCATCCAGTCTATCGAGGGTGCGCCATCTTTGAACTGAAACATACTATCGACCTCTGGGTCAGCAGTCGACGCCCAACCTTGCGTCGGCCCAACAGTACTTCCAGGCGCCTTCAGTGTCTAAAAAGAACTTGGCAGGTTTTCCTCCGGGTAACCTGGTTTCCTGCCCAAGTTACTTTCTTTTTTCTTTTTTTTGTTTTGAAAGGGTGTAGTTTGGATGATCCGGATTCCTCCTGCCCTTAAAAATTTTTTTTTACCCCCATTTATCTGGTTTCCCCTCTTGCAGGTTTTCCTGCGGGGCGAGACTTCCAAGAACTGAAGGCAGAGGTTGCCGCAGAAAGGAAGAAGAACGCTGAATTTAAAAGAAGAATTCAGTGTCTTCATATTCAACAGCGAGAGAGTGCTTTGGTGGAAGCACAGGTGAACAGGACACAGGCCGAGAGACTGGCCATTCAAGAGGAGAACATCACACTCCAAAATACCATCAGAGAGTTGCAAAGTGAAGCGGCGCGAGGAGAAGCGGTTAGGGCAACAAACACGACTCTCCAAGCTTCACTTAACGTGGAACATCAACGAAAGGAGTCTCTGGAGAAGAGCCTCAAGGACGTCCTGTGGGAGATGGACGAGGTGGAGTGCTGCAGAACTACAGGGGACCAACTACGGGCTAAGTTGGAGTCTCTGACAAGCCAAAACCTGGCACTCCAAAACACTATCTGTGAGTTGCACCAGGAAGTGCAGCTTGGGCATGATGTTAGAGAAGCCAACAAGAACATCCAAGCTTCGATTGATCAAGAACATCGTAGCAGTGAGGATTCGCATGATCAAATCCAGACCATGCAGCGACAGCTTGTCGAGGTGGAGTGCTGCAGAACTACAGGGGACCAACTATGGGCTAAGTTAGAGTCTCAGACAAGCCAAAACCTGGCACTCCAAAACACTATCAGTGAGTTGCACCAGGAAGTGCAGCTCGGGGATGGTGTTAGAAAAGCCAACAAGAACATTCAAGCTTCGATTGATCAAGAACATCATAGCAGTGAGGATTCGCATGATCAAATCCAGACCATGCAGCGACAGCTTGTCGAGGTGGAGTGCTGCAGAACTACAGGGGACCAACTATGGGCTAAGTTAGAGTCTCAGACAAGCCAAAACCTAGCACTCCAAGACACCATTCAGGCCGCCAATGAGGAGTTTGCGATTGGGGATCGTTTCAAGCGCAACATCCCGGCCTGAGAAGAACAGGAAAGGACCCTACTTAGGGAAAATGAGGTGTTGGTGAATAACCACATGGAGGTTATAGAGACGCTCCTGAAGCAGGAAGATTACAAGCAGAAGCATGACCTATTGAAAGTCTCCACCGACTCCCTGCAGGAGGAGAAGGTGAAGTGGACGCAAAGCGTAGTTCGTTCAAACACCAAACTTGAAGAGCTCGTTGGCTTCAAAACGAATTACGCGAAGATGAAGATAGAGAAGGCCGGTCTCACCAGGGAGAAAACTGCTCTGATCAAGAACATCAAGGACCTGGAGAAGAAGGTCGCCCGCAAAAACAGATACGACGAAATGAACAGGGTGATTCAATCCGACGCCGCTGCGCAGAGAAGTGAGAACGAGTCTCTACAGCAGCGGGTCGACGAACTCACCAAGTCCATCCAGTCTATCGAGGGTGCGCCATCTTTGAACAGAAACATACAATAGACCTCTGGGACAGCAGTCGACGTCCAACATTGCGTCGGCCCAACAGTACTTCCAGGCGCCTTAAGCGTCTTAAAAGAACTTGGCAGGTTTCTCTGGAGAAGAGCCTCAAGGACTTTCAGCAGGAGATGGACGAGGTAAAGCGCTCCAGAACTACAGGGGACCAACTACGGGCTAAGTTGGAGTCTCTGACAAGCCAAAACCTGGCACTCCAAAACACTATCAGTGAGTTGCACCAGGAAGTGCAGCTTGGGGATGGTGTTAGAGAAGCCAAAAAGATCATCTAAGCTTCGATTGATGAAGAACATCGTAGCAGTGAGGATTTGCATGATCAAATCCAGACCATGCAGCGAGACCGTGTCGAGGTGAAGCGCTGCAGAGCTAAAGGGAATGAACTACAAGCGAAGTTGGAGTCTCTCACAAGCCAAAACCTCGCACTCCAAGACACCATTCAGGCCGCCAACGAGGAGTTTGCGATTGGGGATCGTTTGAAGCGCAACATCCCGGCCTGAGAAGAACAGGAAAGGACCCTACTTAGGGAAAATGAGGTATTGGTGAATAACCACATGGAGGTTGTAGAGAAGCTCCTGAAGCAGGAAGATTACAAGCAGAAGATTACAAGGAGAAGGTCAAGTGGACGCAAAGCGTAGTTCGTTTAAACACCAAACTTGAAGAGCTCGTTGGCTTCAAAACGAATTACGCGAAGATGAAGATAGAGAAGGTCGGTCTCACCAGGGAGAAAACCGCTCTGATCAAGAACATCAAGGACCTGGAGAAGAAGGTCACCCGCAAAAACAGATACGACGAAATGAACAGGGTGATTCAATCCGACGCCGCTGCGCAGAGAAGTGAAAACGAGTCTCTACAGCAGCGGGTCGACGAACTCACCGAGTCCATCCAGTCTATCGAGGGTGCGCCATCTTTGAACCGGAACATCCCATCGACCTCTGGGACAGCAGTCGACGTCCAACATTGCGTCGGCCCAACAGTACTTCCAGGCGCCTTAAGCGTCTTAAAAGAACTTGGCAGGTTTCTCTGGAGAAGAGCCTCAAGGACTTTCAGCAGGAGATGGACGAGGTAAAGCGCTCCAGAACTACAGGGGACCAACTACGGGCTAAGTTGGAGTCTCTGACAAGCCAAAACCTGGCACTCCGAAACACTATCAGTGAGTTGCACCAGGAAGTGCAGCTTGGGGATGGTGTTAGAGAAGCCAAAAAGATCATCTAAGCTTCGATTGATGAAGAACATCGTAGCAGTGAGGATTCGCATGATCAAATCCAGACCATGCAGCGAGACCTTGTCGAGGTGAAGCGCTGCAGAGCTAAAGGGAATGAACTACAAGCGAAGTTGGAGTCTCTCACAAGCCAAAACCTCGCACTCCAAGACACCATTCTGGCCGCCAACGAGGAGTTTGCGATTGGGGATCGTTTGAAGCGCAACATCCCGGCCTGAGAAGAACAGGAAAGGACCCTACTTAGGGAATATGAGGTATTGGTGAATAACCACATGGAGGTTGTAGAGAAGCTCCTGAAGCAGGAAGATTACAAGCAGAAGATTACAAGGAGAAGGTCAAGTGGACGCAAAGCGTAGTTCGTTTAAACACCAAACTTGAAGAGCTCGTTGGCTTCAAAACGAATTACGCGAAGATGAAGATAGAGAAGGTCGGTCTCACCAGGGAGAAAACCGCTCTGATCAAGAACATCGAGGACCTGGAGAAGAAGGTCGCCCGCAAAAACAGATACGACGAAATGAACAGGGTGATTCAATCCGACGCCGCTGCGCAGAGAAGTGAAAACGAGTCTCTACAGCAGCGGGTCGACGAACTCACCGAGTCCATCCAGTCTATCGAGGGTGCGCCATCTTTGAACCGGAACATCCCATCGACCTCTGGGACAGCAGTCGACGCCCAACCTTGCGTCGGCCCAACAGTACTTCCAGACGCCTTAAGCGTCTTAAAAGAACTTGGCAGGTTTTCCTCCGGGTAACCCGGTTTCCTGCCCAAGTTACTTTCTTTTCTTTCTTTTTTTTGTTTTGAAAGGGTGTAGTACGGATGATCCAGATTCCTCCTGCTATTACATTTTTTTTTTTTTACCCTCATTTATCTGGTTTCCCCTCTTGCAGGTTTTCCTCCGGGTAACCCGGTTTCCTGCGTAAATTACTTTTTTTTTTTTTTTTTTACAATTTTAAGTTTGAAAGGGTGTAGTTCAGGTGATCCACCTTCCCTCCTTAAAAACATCTTTTTTTTATTTTTATTAAAAGGTTTTAAAGGAGGTATTCCAGGCGATCCAGTTTCCTCCCTTAAAAGCGGATGTTTTTACTTTGATTTATACGTTTTTAAAGAGGGTGTACAGGTAATCCGGTTTCCTTCCTTAAAAACATTTTTTGCTTTTGTTTATATGTTTTGTTAGCATGTACGATTAATAGTATAATATTTGTAAGAGCCATAATAGACTGCATTAAGATGTGTTTTTCCCGATTTATAAAAATGTCTGTAAATGCTCCATTAATTATGTTGCTGACTACATCACTAACTGATTTGTTCAGTTTTGGTTATTAGTCTGTGGAGCAAGACCGTTTTTTGAACGTCGTTGCCAAGTAGAGCATTTTGAATGACTTTCGTAATTTTGCTAGCGCCGTGCTAGCGCCGTGCTAGCGCCGTGCTATCAGTCGGTGTATTGCAGCTCGAAGAGGTAAATTGTCTCAACTCTCGGCCATGATGAAAACCATTGAAACTCTCAAGATTGATGGCACAAATGTGAATGAGGTGGAAGAGTCTTAAAAGAGTTTGAGGATGTTAATGCTGAAGTCCTGGATTTATTAGATGAAGATGAAAGACAAGCAGATCAGGATAATTGGTATGAAACAAGATCAGCACCTATAAAAGACTTTGTGGAAAATACTGAAAAGTGGTGTTCTGCAATGTGGATGAAAATAAGAAGGCAAAACAGTCACACTGGAGTTTATTTTGCAAGTGAACCTTTTGCAGCGAAGCGCTAGAGAAAACGCTAAACTTTAAAGGAAAGCACACCCAGTTTCTTCTCGACACAATGGGTCAAGACAAGTCGAACAGTCACAAATTGATGAATAGTTGTGTTCTTTCAGACGTAGAAATATGCGGTGTTGAAGAAAACACGTACATTGAACTGCCAAAGGTGTTCACACACAGCCACATCCCAGTAAAGAAAGAAAACATTCCACAACAGGAAGATATTTTATTTTCGAGGGAAGATCTCCCTCGTATTGAAGCAGAAGTCGGTCTGCTTATAGGTGCCAACATCCCATAGGCCATTGAACCGTGGCGGGTCATAGACAGTGAAGGTGAGGGACCATATGCTGTCAAAACTGCTCTTGGATGGTTGATAAATGGACCTCTTAGAAAGGGCAAAAACCCTATGACAGCCAGCGGTAAACTGCTAAGCTACACCGCTAATCCCATCTCAGTGGTGGAAATAGAAGAACTGCTAGTGAAGCAGTACAATACAGATTTACCAGAAAGAAGCTATGAAGAGAAGGATGAAATGTCCCAAGAGGATCAACAGTTCAAGCACCTGGTTACAGGGTCAGCAAAGTTAACCGATGGACATTACTGCATGAGTTTGCCGCTGAGAAATGAAAGCATCAGAGTGACAAATCATCGTGGCATTGCTCAGTACCGGGTTGATACTCTCAAGAGAAAACTCAAAAGAAATCCAGAATCCCATGAAGATTACAAAGTCTTCAAGAAAGGCATTATTGAAAAAGGCTACGCCGAGGCAATACCCACTCAGCATCTCAGTCGCAGTAATGGCAGAGAGTGGTACATTATTCACGTTGGAGCGGACCACTCGAAGAAAAAGAAGAAAAGATGGCGTCAAAGGCTATCAAACCAGGAGATATTGTCTTGATGATGGATGAATTGCTCATCTCAACTCTTGGATCATGGGTCGTGTACTAAATACATTACCAGACTCTTACGGAACCGTCAGGCGAGTTAGTGTGAAAACCAAAAGCAACACACTGGACAGACCCATAAACAAACTCTGCCTGTTTTTCCAACTCCATAGTTCAAGGCCTAAACAAAAACAGAGTTGTAAAACCCCTCTTTGTAAAGATAATGACCTAAATGATCGGATAATGCAACAATCATGATAAAACAAAACCCTTGGCCTGTAACCAATGATTTTATTCATGTTCAAGTAGGAGGCCTTTAATCATGTTTTTACAACAACAACAAAAAGACAACTTTCATCACATCAAGGAAAAGGAGAACTCGAAGCAGATGTGTCCAAGATGGCGCTGCATTTGCGCGGCAGAGGCAGACAGAGCTGTCGGAGCCGAGGCGACGGGCTGGCAGAGCGGGCTGCCCGGCTCACGGCGTACGGGTCGTATCCCTCAAACAGAGCGGTCCTCTCTTTGGGACCGGACAGCTCCAGAAGTCTCTCGCCGGCGACAAAGTTCCTCGCCGCTCTGGAGACGGGGCGGCACACCGGGCGCTCTCCTTCGAACTTTGGGTGGTCGTGCTTCGGCGCTGAGAAGGTGAGAGCGGTCGTGTCCAATAGCACGTGAAATTAACCAGTAGAGCTAACGTGACAGACTTACTAGCAAGCAGCTCGATGTGTGCTGAAGCTTTGCGGGGTATGTGGGTCATGGGCAAGGCCTTGGATTTTGGGCCCGAGCCCTCCAGAACCGGCCTTCTTTTTGGTTGGGCGAGCTGACGTATTCGTGAAGAGGCGACCGCCGTCTGCGTCACTCTGTTCAACTACGATCTCGAGAGATTATATTACACACACACACACACACACACACACACACACACACACACACACACACACAGAGTAAAAGTCGGGTTACAAGCCGCTCCTACCTTGGGTGTCCTTGCTGTAGCAAGCTAGTGCTGCTGTTAGCTCCCTATTGTAGCAAGCTAGCGCTGCTGATAGCTCCCCGCTGCAGCAAGCTAGTGCTGCTGCTAGCTCACCGTTGTCGCAAGCTAGTGCTGCTGCTAGCGCTCCGTTGTAGCAAACTAGTGCTGCTGCTAGCTCACCATTGTAGCAAGCTAGTGTTGCTGCTAGTGCTCCGTTGTAGCAAGCTAGTGCTGCTGCTAGCGCTCCGTTGTAGCAAGCTAGCGCTGCTACTGCCCGCGTCACGGCTGTCTGAGTCGGGCGTCGAGCTGAAGCTGGTCCCGCTGCCTTCAGTGGTTGTCGTGAAGCTATCAAGGAGCTAGCAGCAGCGTTAGCTGGCTACAGCGGGTAGCTAGCGTGGAAGGTAGTAGCGGCTTGTAACCCGACTTTACCGGTACATACACACACACACACACACACACACACACAATCTCAGACAATAACTGTTTGGAAATCAATCAAATCAATTACAAATGGATTCTTTTCAATGCAAAGCCTCCCATTTGCTCGCAGACCGGCTCAAGGGATGAGCTGTTAAGGCTCAGTCTTAAGAAAGTGCAACCAATAAAGTCTGCTGCGACTCATAAGACTCGTACTGGACGTAGTCCATGTGCTAGTGGTACAAGTTGAGGTTTTACCTCCTGTTCTCAAGCAGAGTAATATCTGAGAAGATAAATGTGAAACTTTGCTACTCACGCGAGCGAGCAGCGGGCGCTCCGGCTGCCAGTCCGCCGCCGGGGCCCGAGGCCGAGCCAGGCGACAAAGTCGATCGGAGGTCACGGCCCTGAGAGCCCATTCACTCACCTCCCAGATGGGAGAGAGGCTGGGGAGAGACGAAGGGACGAGGAGAGGGGAAGAAGAGGAGTGGAAATAGACACAATACTGAATTTATCTACATTAAAAAAAGGAAGGAAGCCATAAATAAATAGTTATATTATTATTATGAACAGGAAAGGGAATCATAACTCAAAGCAGATGCATTATAAAGCATCAAAGACAAGCTAAAGCTAATTGTTAGCATGCAGTAGTAATATTTAGTATATTTACGTGACTTGAGTGCAGAACTTTTTACTTCGACAGAGCTCCGACCAGCGAGGAGTTAACTCTGAGGAACACAGAGATGCACAGTGAAGGGAAGGTTGTAAGAGAAGGAAACAGTGAAGGGAAGGTTGTAAGAGAAGGAAACAGTGAAGGGAAGGTTGTAAGAGAAGGAAACAGGGAACAGTGGAGATGTACCAGGTCTGGTGGTGGACGTTGTCTTCTCTGCAGGCAGTCGGTCCAACCAGTACACAGAACGACTGCAAGATTCAAACAAAAAGAAATCAGAGAAAGAGGGAGATAAGAGAGAAAGAGAGGAAGAGGGAGGCTTACCGGTCCGGGTGTCGGAGGCGGTCGGGTTTTGGTTGAGCGAGTCTGAGCGTCTGATCCATTGAACCTCATGAACCTGATATAGACGATGAAAATGATTTAGATGATGAAGCTCATCACTGCTCTTCATCACTTATTAATATCAAGCTTCACAAACGATGATACCCAGAAAGCACGAGCTCCGTTGGGTGGACAAAACGAACAATCAATGGATTCAGTTAGAATAATATCAACATTATGGGGGGATACCCACTAGCTGAAGGTTAATTAGACTTAAATGTCCTCATCTAAACCTACTGCTGGTAACACAACGTGGTCCAACACAACCAAGTGTAGAATACATAAGAACCCAACAGCCACAATAACATGGATGACGTTTAACGTACAGAACTAATAGTAAAGGTAACGTTCATCTTTACCTGCTCAGGGCCTCGTTCTGCTTCTTGTGGTGACACCGACACCTGCTGGTTGCTAGGGGATCATGTGACCATGTGATCATGTGACGAAACACAAACGAGGCTCTTTGGGTTTTTACTGTCGTTGAGTTTAAAAAAAAGGTTTCTTCAGAAGATCGGCAATGAAAATGCAGTCGGGTCGGCCGACTGTGACCAGTCAGGTGTTTTTATCCTTAAGGTGAAGTTTACGGTTCTGTATTGTGTTCCTTATGGAACCACAATGTTTTAAACATCTTATATACAGGGGTCATACACATTGGGACAAATGGATTTCCAATTTTTCCAAGACTTTAAACCACTTTTCAATGACTTTAAACCACTTTTCAAAGAGCAAACATGTAGTGAAGTCTGTGTGTAAACATGAAAAAGTGATAAAATGTATTTAAACCAACAATGACGATTCAAAGCATACAGTACACATTTAAAATTCAGTGACAGACACAAGCTATTTAAAAACAGACACCTTTATTTTCAAAAAAAGACATTTAAATTCTTATAAAACAACAGTAAATAATCTACCAAATTTCCTTTAATAGTCGTGGTCACAGAGCCAGAGTCTGCTCCTCGGTGAAGTTACACACAGCTGCATAACATTCACAGTATGTGTAGCGTTTGGTTGAAGGACAATAATAATAATAGTAATAATAATAATAGTGTTGTTTGCAGTTACAGCATTTTTAAACAGCTCCTACCGTCTATATCTAGTTTACATCCCCATGTCTCTTCTTTCTCACTACATGGACATGGAAGTAGCTGCTGCCTTGAGAAAACACCCCTTCAGTGCAGCATGTCTCTGCTCTACAGTAAAAGCAGCTCTCCATGCAGAATCCTGTAGCTTCTTCTGCTCAAGACAGCGACGATTCTGTATATTTTTGTATATTTTTCCAAGAAGTAAAGCGACTGATCTTAATATCAATGAGTACTGATTTTCAGGAGTCCGTGGCGTGAAAATAAAAAAAAGAGCATTTCAGTGACAATAACCAGTTCACAGACGAATAATAATAATAATAATAATAATAATAATTCACGAGGCACTGAGCTCTCTTTGTAAAGCTGCCAGTGTGGAAGAAAAAATAAAAAAAGACGGCACCAAACGGTTCAATCTCTTGCGGGGCAGTTCAGGTAGAACGGCTGTGGGGAAAGAAAAACAAAAGGCATGTAGGAGAATGAGAGGAAGGAAATGAGGTGGGCACATGTGGTCAGAGCGTCTGCACGATGACGGGGTACAGCAGGGACATGTGCTCGGCCCCCCGGATGGGCAGCTTGTGCGTGGTGTAGTAGTGGATGACCTCGGGGATGGTGGAGAAGGGCGGGCTGTTCTCCCCGAGCACGAAGCGGCCCTCTGCAGACCGAGTGAACTTCATGTGCATGAAGCCCTTGCAGCTCCTGAAACGAGAGAGACGGGAGGAGGAGGAGCTTATCAACACCACGCATTCCTAATCTTAATGACAGCCGAGGAATCTAGCAGAAACGATTGTGAAACACAGTTTTCTGGTACTAAATGTAGGGAAAGACTTCTTTTCCTCTGGCTGTGGGACTCCTAAACTCATCCTCCATATCCATTATGTAACATTATGAAAGTTGTAATCACAAATGTGTCGGGAGTTGTTTTGGGAGAGTTTTTCCTGTACAGATTGTAAACCTCTGAGGCTAATTTGTGGTTTTTGGGGCAATACAAAATACATTTTAATTGGTGAACAAGTGGAAAGTTGCCTCTTGCTGCGTTCACACCGAACGAGACAAGATTTTTCACGCCACAAAAAAAAAAAGTGTTTGCACCAAAAGCGGCATGACTAATCGGCATGATGTCAACCTGAAACACAGCAGCAGACAGAGCAGAGCTTCTACCTGAGTGAGAGCGAGTAGTCGTTCCGGCAGCTCTGGCTGTTCCTCACCAGGTACGAGCTCTCCTTGCACAGAGTCAGCAGACTCTCGGCCTCCGAGCGGCTCAGGGACCCGTGGTACCACCTGCAGGGGAACACGACCACGCAAAGAGTTAAACCGCCACGCACGAGGGAACTCAGACCACACGGCTCAAAAAAACGGCAGTTTGGCAACCAATATAGTGTTCAGCTGTGAGCAAAAACAGGTTTTGTAAGTCCACAGTGTGACCTTTGACCTCCTGAAACCACCGTAAAGATCAGCTGGACTTCTGCTAGAAGACAAATTAGAAGAAATAATTCCCTCCCAGCGTTCCTGAGATATTGCGTTCTCGTCGACGGCCTGGAGGAAAACATTGAAGTCGCCATCTTTGTAACATTCGCACACGTTCCAACGTACACTTGTCTCTCGAGCGGCATGAAGGGGTCCACTCTCTCTCCCAGCCGAGGAGGCGTGTCGCCAATCGGCAGCGTGGACGAGTCGGCGGCGTACGACGCGGCGCCCGTCTTGGTGAGCCGCGTCTGCTCCGTCTGAGCTCGAGAGCGCTCCCGTTCCGCCCCTTCAAACTGAACTGTGGGCAGACAGAAACATACGGGAGGTTAGTTAACCCGCTAGTTAACCCGTTGGTTAACTCGCTGAGTACTGTGGGAACCAATCGTGTCTCCAGAACTCCTTTTTCTCTGTGTTTGAGTCATCGTAGATACCCCTAATTCATTCAAATACTTGTGTTTATTGTATGTATTTGTTCAGCAAAGTCTTGGAAAAAAATGTTTATCTGAAAAAAAATAAATCACTTCAAAAAGATTTTGATCGTAACTGCATGACCAGCATGCTATGAGCCAGATTCCCTAAAAAATGCCTCCTGGAGCGGTCAATAACACACCTTTTAGGAAAGATTAGGACCTAAAGAATTAGAATCTGAAACAAAAATTACAATAGAACAAAACCTTGTCCTGTTAGGAAGGAGTGTCAGTCGAAAAACTGTGTCGTTCGTTTGAAAAATGGAAAGGTTACGTATTTAATGGCAAAGGATTGTCTGGATGGGGCATGCTGGGACTTAAAATGGGAGCAGAAGAATTTTTGCGCACAGAAAAAAACATACGCATTTTAAAATGGCCGTCAGGACCGGCCAGTTTACCCGCTAGAGCTTTGGATATGTCATCCTTCTTCCACTCCCAGGGCTGGTCGTATTCGTCCGCCGGCCTCTCGTCGTCCCGCGGCAGCCGGCTCTCTCGGCCGTCCGTCTGGCCGAACGCCACCTCGGCCCTCTGAGGCTGCGGTTGTGCCGCCGGAGCGGCTCGGTGGTGGTGGTGGTGGCGAGGCTGCTCCTCGTACGGGTTATCGTACAACTGGCCGCCGTCCGCGCTCCCAGACCTGTCGGTCATGATGCTGTGCTGCAGTTCTGTGAACGAGGAGGGAAAGGACTTCAGCCACGAGAGCATGAACGTGCCAGATGAACAAACATGGCGTCACAGACCTGAGATGATCCGCTGGGCTTCAAACGGCTCCATGTAGCTGCAGCAGTCTGTCGAGGAAGATTTGGGCTCCCAGCTGGTTCTGCCTCGCGGGTCTGGACGGACATCAAAGGGATCAGAGTAGTCGGTGTCTGATGCTGCCGGAGCCGAAGGAATCACCTGAGGGGAGAGAACACAAGCTCATGGATAACACACTGAATCTAGTGTATTTATATATGTTTTAGTATCATAGAGTAGTATTTCATATGTTTAAGTATCATAGAGTAGTATTTATATATGGTATAGTATCATAGAGTAGTATTTATATATGTTATCGTAGTAGTATTTATATATGTTTATAGTATCATAGAGTAGTATTTATATATACGTTTATAGTATAATAGAGTGATAGTTATATAAGTTTATAGGATAAGATAATCCTGTATTAGTCCCTCAGTGGGCAAATTACAAGATTACAGCAGTCTTGCTAACAGTAAATAAAGATCAATATAAATAAACAGTAGAACAGTAATACTTTTTTTTTTAAATGATAGAGTTTGAAAAATATTTAATATACAGATGGTATAAAAAATATAATAAGTAAGAATGTATAAAAGTATTGCACAATAAGTAAAATATGGATATAGTAGTATCATAGAGTAGTATTTATACATGTTATAGAGAAAATGTGTAACCAAAATGAGATCAAGACAACGCAAAGGACGGAAGGAATAAAAGAGAAAACCAAATGAAAGTGAAGCAGGAATAAAAAGCGTCCTTACAGGTTCCTCTTGAGCGCTCACAGGACTGAGGGGAACTTTACAGCAGCCGAACTCCTGAGAGTCCACTTTAATGAGTCTGTGCTTGGGAGAGACCACTTTCACCTGGAAGATGACACACAAACACAACTTTTAAATGTTCAGAAATAACCTCAAATTCTCAACGTCAAATGGGAGATCTAGAAGAACAAATACGATGGTGTGGATTTTCAAAAAGGTACATTCAGCGAGAGACACGGTGCAGACTTACATGACTGTAAAAAGATGCATGTCATACCTCCACGCCATTAGGCAGCACCGAGGCGAACGCGGGGAAAGAGGGCAGGCTCACTGTGGCGCTGCAGGGGCTGAAGCCGCCATTTTGATGCTCCTTATCGAAGTGTTGGTACGGGTCCTCAAAGTCCAGCTCCTTCTGAGCTCTGTAGGCCCTCAGGATCTCACTTTCGCTGTAATCTGGCCTCGGGGGCTGCGGAGGGTCACGCCGGGTGCCAAAGTTGAGGTAGTCCTTCAACCACTTTGCCATGGATCTGGAGGAAGAAGTGGCAAACGGGATCATTTAGAATAAATAAGGGAGGACGAAGTGATGAAACACTTCAACATTTCAGCCATTACTTGAATAGTTGGGAAATATACATGTTACAACAACACAAGAGACAAATAACCTCCATCAGGGGATCAATAAAATCTCAGCTTTACAAATGTATAGTACGTTTTCTATAATATAAAATTAGACAAGAGAGTTAACATTAGTTTTTACACAAGACCAATCACATGGACAAAAGAATACAGTTATCGCCTAATGGTAAAGTTAAATATTTAACATAAGCTCAGAGAAATAAATAATGCACAAACCAGATGCCCAAACTGTTACATTGAGTTGGGCCTATAAAAAAGGTCTAATATGAATAATCAATCACGAGGATTTAGTTTACTTTACTATATAATATTATATTAACTAGCTAGAGATAATGACTATGCTCTAAAACAATAGGTGTGAGCATCAAATCAACAAGTATAAACAGCAAAAACTGCATATTTGAGAGAACAAAAGTTAGCAAATCACAGCGACCATTGACAATAGCTAGTTAGCATCAGGAGGTGAATTAGGGGGTTTTAATCAAATCACCCAACGTTATTTATTATAATAATGCTAGATTAAAGGAAGCATTTCCTTCAAAACCATCAGCACCAAGCTAAATAGTTGACACATAGCACTAATATGTTATTTATTATGAACAAGTAAAGGGTTAAAAGTAATGAGTCGTACAATGGATGGTCAACGCTGAGTAGCTGGATAGCAGCTAACCGCGAAGCATCTCAGCAGTTAACGTCAAGGATTAAACGTTTACGGCTTAACGTTTAACACCAACGTCAACGGCTAAACGTTTACGACGTCTACCAACGTCAACGGCTAAACGTTTACGTCGTCTTCCTCACGGCAACGGCTAAACGTTTGCCAACGTTACTTCTTCACGCTCACCCTTTCTCTTCGCATTGACGGCTCCCCGTTCCAGTAATGTCTTCCAGCTCACCATCCGACCGGACGGTCGTCCGTTAACGTTGTAGGGCCTAAAAATAAAACATTGTTAATCCGTGAAATCCGTTCTGCCTCCGAGCCAAGCGGGTCAGTCTGCTAATGTTAGCCCCGGACCAGACGAGACCGTGGAGCAGCGCTGCCCCCGACACAACACTCGCTGGCACGGCGCCGGCGGACGCTCTTAAAGGGGCAGTGAGAGGTTTTTTGGTTGGCCGACATTAAAGCTTTCAGGGTGCAACGTTCGCCTACACCTGTAATCTTCAATGTTGCAACATCATGTATATATTAAAATATAATGGTCCATACGGTTATTTATTATATTTTTTTATTTATGTATACATGTTATACATAATTGTATACATGATTTATGTATACATGATATATAAATATATTTCATATATGTATATAATGGTCCATACTATTATTTATACATATATGATGATATATGACGTTGCAACATCAGGGATTACTGGTGTAAGCAAATATCTATATATTTTTTCTTTCTTGTGGTGTGATGTTTTTTAAAAATCAAATGCCTTGTTTTGACTTACACCCATATGTCTGGTTGTGGCTTTCATATGGTATTTAAACTAAACCAAGAGTGTTATAAGAAAGACATATATACACTAATTTGAAATTCACATATCTGACAGCCTGACAGTAGGAAAATACAAGAGAGGGATAGTACAAATAATAATACATTAATTCAATATCTACAGCTACCAACAAGCAAACACCCAGATGTCATACTGTCAATATTACATGTCTCACCTCTAATAGAAATCAAAATAAATGTACCTACACCCTAAGAATAATTACATCCCATTAAAATGTCAATACAAATGTTGAATGACATACTTTAAATACTACAAACTCAGTGAAATATAGCAAGTTTGTAGTTGGAACTTATTTATTCTAAATATCAAACAGACAGACATTGGGTTGCTCATAAATACACATACATACAATTCATTGTTTGAAATCGATAAAAGCTTCCTTCAAATGGCTTGAGACATTCACGTTAATTTCTATAAGACAGAGAAAAGCAGAAAGTCCTCACAACAGAGAAACATTCCCTGTTTTTTAGTCTCAATCGATTAGTCGTTTAGTTGGAATAAACCAAAACCGTCCTTTGATGTCTTTCCTGGTCGACATTTACGAAGTAAAGCGAGACGTGTCCGTGAAGGTTTTCTGCAGAATCCACTGCTCTGCACTCGGCTGGACGTCAGCGGAGGGACACGAGGGTCCTCGCTGCCTGTGGAGAGCAGCTGGCTTCCAGACTCCAAGTGGCCCCGGATCAGGTCCCTGAGGCACCCCCAGAGAGGAGGAAGAAGAGGAAGAGGAGGAGTGGCCAGCAAAAAACATCCAAACCTTTCATCCACTTCTGCAGGAAGACGGTCGCTCACAGCAGGGACTTCACCAGCGCCACCATGTGGTCGACGCCACACGCTACGTCCACCACCTGACCAGGCACAGTCACCTGATGGAGAAACACACAGAACATCAGAAAAACTAGAAAACTTGACGCACTTTGTAGTTTCTTTGCATTCTCTCCACTGACCAGCAGGGGGCCACGTTTTAATCCCAAAACACAAAGTTTATACCCAAATGCAGCGTTTTTTAAATACGAGCTTTAAAGGACTTGTGGGTTTGGGAAAAGTGGATGAGTACCGATTTAATACTAGTGTGGTGCATGACTAATATTGAATCCGTGTCGTCTTACCCTCCATGGGAAGTACTGGTCGTCTTTCTTGCCGATGCCCAAACAGCCTCTCACGTTCTTCCCCCAGACGAAGAGCTCGCCTCGATCTGCAACGCAAAACCATCAGACGTGAGCGCGCTGTGCCTCGGCACAAAATACACAACGAGTGGCTGAAGGAGAACACAGAAAGACAGTCTGATGTGTATAACTGGAAGCTTTAATTTATGTATAACTTAAAGTAGGGAGTTTCCCCCCTTCATGCATTGAAAGGTCCGTGAGCAGGTTCCAGTTATACATTTTTATTTCTGTATCTTGTGGCAAATCTTTTGGATTTTTGGTCCTTCAGACATGAGAGTTAGACGTGAAGATTAACACTAGTGCTTAGCTTAGCTTAGCATAAAGACTGGAAACGGAGGGAAACAGCTAGCCTGGCTCTGTAAAAACGCAACTCGTTTTAAGCCCCCGACAGTGGAGCACCTCGACCCTAACAGTTACACACTTACCCGTCACTGCAGCGAAATGGTTGAGGCCACAGCGGACGCTGGTGACGGCGACCGAGGGGTTGAACTCAGAGCCTCCGAACAGCGTGGAGGGAATCATCTCCGGGGTCGAGGACTCGGAGAGTTTTGGGCCTTTTCCCAGGATGCCGTAGCCCCACACAAACACCTCTCCTCTCTCTGAAAAGATCCAGAGACACGGACTCAGTTTATACCCCGACATGGTGTCAGAGGCTGTGTTTTAGCAGTTAGCATCATACACATTAGCATTTTGTGCTGACAGGAAGTGATACAAAGTGGAAACTTAAAACTTTATCAAAAGGTTTTCCTCAGATTTTGTACTTTTTTGTCCAATGACAAATGATCCAATGATGAAAATTGACAAGACAACGTACACAAAGCAGGAAAGATGGACACTAATCTCCCACAATGCAATGCACAAAAGGAAACTGAGACAACTGATTTCATTTTTTAATTTGTCTAACTTTACTTTTCATGTTGACAAACTGAGAGAAATGCTCTCCCCAGGGTACTTCCTTAATTCATGGATGAAATGTTGGTTATCACTTCAAAACCCTAACTCCTTAAATGTTCTGTACTTTTACAAGAACCTTTTTTTGGGGGGCCAAAATGTCCCTGAAACTTAATTTGACCTCCAGTCGCTGCGATTCAAACACAATGAGGTCCTCAAAGGTTTCTTCGTCCATTAGGGAAATAAAAAGACTCTTTTGTGTGAACACTGACCGTTGAGGATGGCCACCTGTGTGCCTCCGCATGCCGCCTGAACCACCTTTCCACAGCCGACCAGAGGAAGAAGTCGAGGAGAGTTGATCTGAAAGACCAGATGAAGAAAAAAAAAAGAGCTCAGTGACGGCGATTACATGAAGAACTTAGCTGTGTTTCCAAATATTCAAAGTTATTGAGTTAACTGCTGTTTTTTTTCCTTAAACGATCTTTCTCTCTTGAAGTCCTAAAACCTGCATTCTCTCTCCTGACCACCAGGGGGCGAGTCCTCTGAGAAAATGACTGTCTCACTTGATTTACTCCCTCAGTCCACTTCTTACCTACAATCCAACTGACTATAATGCAAGATCTGCTAATACAAACACATTTTACTCATATGTAGATGTTATTTTCCTTTTGTGAGACCTACATTAATACATTTTGAGAGCAAATAGAAACCCAACGGAGCCGTGACTCCTTTGTGCTGCAGGATCGGTCACACAGAGGCTCAGAACAGAGGCAGTCAGCATGAAACATATCTTCAGCGCGGGTCCGTCCTCCTCACCTGAGTGGACTCGGTGACCGAGGCCAGCTGCAGGTATTCGGAGTTCCCCCAACCGTACAGCTGTCCGTCTGCGGACACGGCCAGGCTGCAGTCTCCATACGTGCTGATCTGCTGCACCTCCACCCCGGACAGATCCCCTCCCACCTCCACCGGGCGGGCGCTGATGTCGTGGTGACCTAGACCTGGAGAACGAGGACGAAAGATACGGGAATTTAAAAACATATCCTTATCTTGCACTCCTTAAAAAAAACAACCTACCTCAAGCTCCATGTCTCTATAATTGCCTCTGATCAGAGCGTACGTGTACTTATGACATGTGGTTCATTGAATAAACGCTGGAATTAACCAAAAGACTGCACTGCACAAGATATTTGAGGCGGTTTTACAAAGATATTTTGTATCTAGTGGTAATTTAACTGTTCACTGGAGCAAAAACAAAGGGGAAGAGGTCTGACGGGTGGAGAGCACTGACCCGTCTGTCCGTCTGCGCCCCATCCACACGCAAACACCTTCCCGCTCTCAGTGAGGAAGAGGCTGTGATCCTGACCACATGCCACCTGGGAACCAGAAGAGAACCAGAAGAGAATCAGAAGAGAACCCTCAAAGTGCAAAATGTACACGGCACACAGGATTTATCTGTGAGAAGCTTTTAACAGGTCCTGAACAGTGTAGTCCTGGTGTCGTGTAGTCCTCTAGAACCTCCTTCAGCTCAGACTCCAGCAGAGAGCAGTCCACCGTGGACTAGACCTTCTGCCTCCTCTCTGCTGCAGGGAGGGAGGAAGAGAGGGAGGAGAAGAGGAAGACTCACCTGGGTGACCCGGCTGTCGAAGCCTTTCATCTTGTGAATGATGTGACTGCCGCTGTTTGGACACGAGACAGAAACAAGTCACTGGAGGTCGTCCATCTCTCTCAGACTTCCTTTAACGTTCGGTCAGATTTTCTAATCATTAAAACTGGAAAATGTGGTGAAAGTGCTAAAAATAAATAAAAACAAGCACATGCATATTTTTACCGTATTTTTTTCACATCATTATTTGTAGTTTCTTTGTAATGTAGAATTTGCATTTATGTTCTTTTTTGTATTGTTAGAACAAACCTGTAAACTTCATCTTCAATGATGCGTCTTCCACACTGCCCGTACGCGTTGTTTCCCATACTGAACACTAAGAGAGACAGAAGCAGAGAGAAAGGATGAGCGTCTTCACTCATATGTAATTTGGAGTATGGGGTTTTGGAGTTTTGGGGGTGAAGAGAGCCTCTTACCTCCCTCCTGGTCGGTGAGGATCAGAGAGTGAGCGCGGCCGCACGCGACCTGAACCACTTTGGTCTGCAGCGGCTCGGCGAGCGGCAGCGCCACCGGGGAGGGTTCCAACACGAAGTCGTAGCTCTGAACTACAGACGGGCGGGACGGGAAAAAGGAAGCGTTAATGTAGTAATCCTAGAAAAAACAGCTGCAAGATTCAATGATGAGACATGATAATATGTGTAGAACTCATGATAAGACTTAATATAATAACATAATCCAGATCCAAATACATTATCAGTGCCTGAAAAAGCTAAATATACACAATAGTGATCTTAACAATGTTTATATTTTGTCTTAATAAATGTTGTCTGTTTCTTCTTTTTATAAGATGTTGTTTGGTTCTGCTGCAACTCTTTTTTCATGACTATAATTAGTTTTTTGTGGAATACTTTGACTGTTTTTTAGTCATTTTGTTCAGGCACTTTATTCTTTGTTACACATAAGCATCATCATGGATTGCATGTAAACTGACGTCAACTTGATGTAACCAGTTTAGAGGATTTCCTTCAGTGTGATCTGTCATAATCTGAAGCTCTAACTTTTAACCAAAAACAACACGTCATTGCAGAGAAGTGTATGATGAGTTTGCAGAGCCATTTAGCTGAAAACCCCTTAAAAGCAAAAATAACGCGCTAAAGACAATAAAACCCCCCAAAGAGCTGGTGATAATTCATTCCTGGTGGTGTCTTACGGCGACTGTGCTGTGTGCGTTGGAAGCCCAGCTGAGAGTCCTTGTTCAGGCCCATGCCCCACAGCTTGATCACGTCTTTGGTCCGCGAGGCGATGAGAGTGAAGCCGTAACCACAAGCAGCAGAGGAGATCTACAGCAGAGGAAGAGCAGCGAGGGAGTTCAGTCCTAGAAAGTGTATATAACGTTGTGTGTAAACCAGAACTCTACCATGCATCATGTCTTTTGTGTTAAGAGCCTAACCAAGTTTAATAAAGCGGAGATCACCTGCTCTGCGGTCTCCAGTCGGTAAGGAGTCAGCTGGTGTTTGCGGGGCGGCTTCCTGCCGCTGTCCGGCACCACGAAGCTGGGGATACCCAGAGCGCCGGTTAAGCTGAAGCCCCACACAAACACTTTGTGGTTAGGCTTCTTGTGCTTGCCCACATACTGAAACACTGGAGCGTTGCTGGTTTTCTCCTGGGGTCTGGGAGCTTTTCTCAGAGTCGCATAACCACAGACTTGAATCCCTGTGCTGATGTGTCGCGGGCACAGTCGCATGCAAGAAAGAGCCATGCTAGAGAAAAGAGAGAGACAAGCAGACGTCACTGTGATGAACTGCAGAGGAATATAGGACACAGTTTCAGGGGAAGATAGGACACAGTTAGGGGTCTTGGTTTGGTCGCAAGAAGTCCGTTTTTAACATTACTTTTTATGGAAGGAGGGGATTTTCATAATAGTTAACTAGTATTAATACTTACTAATAATAGCTCTTAGTTAATTAATCAAATAAAGTCAAATCAGTGTCAAACTAATTGTAAAAATAGAAGAAAAAAATTGCAAACATTAAGCAGTAATAACACGTTATATCTAATATATGTAACATCACATAAAAATAGTGGCACTTTAAAACGTTGAAATTGAGAAAAATTGTAACGGCACGAACATTCGTCTACTTATTCTAACAAATAACGCCATCATCGTCTTGTTGAATACAAAAAGCATGACACTGGAAGACTTTGAAGACTGTTAAGACTGGTCGGGGTGTGCTGGTAAATTCGGCTTGATGCTGGTCTATTAAGCAGTTCTATATATATATTAATTTAATCTCACTGTTTAACCACCTCACCGCCAGCGAAACCCGTATTTCACGTTACTTTGACACGCGAGCGCCGATGGACGGCCAATAAGGAATAGTCACGATAAAAACTAAGAAAGATAGAAAATACCCTAAAGTAACAGGTGTTTGGTGAATATGGTTAATGCCGAATGAGAAAGGGACTTACAATCATTCGCTTAAGATAACACGCCGTTATTTAATACAATTAGATGTTTAACAATACTCACTAGAGAATTAAATGATTGGTAAAAATGAACTGAGTTTCACCTCGCGCTCTACTCGTTTTTTTCCACGTGACAAGCTACCTAGCTCAGTTTGAATGAACTTACCTTGACTTCCGTTTTTTTCTAACGTGTTTCGCGGGCTGAAGAACTAACTTACTTCCTCACATTACTTTCTGTTGAAGCAGCCTAAATGGTAATTAATATATTTCAATGTCATTTTCGGCGTGTTTGTTTACCTTTAGTTAACCTAGCTAACCCCGGAAGCGGAAACGGCAGTTATTCTTCTTCTGTGGTTATTCTCACATCACAGACGGAAATATCGCCACCTAGCAACAGCGGAGTGTGTAACATGGTCACTCATATGGTACAAGTAGTAATACCACACATTACAAATACTCAGTTACATGTAGATGTACTGCATTTAAACGTTATCTAGTTACACTTATCTGTGTTGAATCAGGAAAATTATACCATACATAATTATCAGATGTAAATAATGTAAATATAAAATGTCTCGTGTGACTGTTAATACTATTATATTATTATCAATTAGATTAATATAACTCATGCATTAATGTAAATTTTATATATATATATATATATATATATATATATATATATATATATATATATATATATATAAACAAATATATATTTCATTTTTATTTTAATTAAAAATAATTTATATATAGTTTCTATACATATATTATTTTTTTTTAATTGAATTTAATATATATAGGGATATTTTTGGCGACGTATATAATATTAGTCTTTATTTATGACCTTACCTCAATCGACACCCTTTATTCACACATTAACCAGATCACACATAAAACACACACACACACACACACACACGCACACACACACACACATATTAGCTGGGGGCCCTTTTGCTTTGTATAATTCTGTGTGTTGTAAATATGTGTTGCCGATGCAATGCAGAGACATGACAGCCAGGTGATGGAACTCGTACGAGTCGTCCCGTCTAAGTAGAGCCTGTAATCCTCTAAGAGGATCAGGTCTGAGACCCGGGAGGGTAAAGGACCCACTAACCGTCCCCAGCAGCACATGTTCCCTCCTGTCGTCCCGTGAAAATGTGTCGGTTTGTAAAGTTCTGAGAGATGTCTTGATTTTAATGGACGCGTGAACGCTGATGGAGGCCGAGAGCCGGAGTCGTTTCCTTCATGCTTCCTGAATATTCCTGCTGCGACTGAGAGGAGGACGAGTTCAGGTGAGAGACGGTGTGAGAGCGGGACGCTTATAGTATTAAGAGGGTCAAAACTGACCCACATTGGGTTAATTAGGCTCTAATGTTAACATTAACATACAAACGTCACTTTACTGTATCTTATTTTGAGCATTTAAAAGCAGCATCTAGATAACACACTATAATTAACACTTTAAATTGACACTTTACATTGTACATTGTCATATGTTTACGTCTTTTATACTATTGTTCATTGTTTTTGCACCAATAACCAAATCAAATTCCTTCTTTGTGCTATATAAATTTTGCAAATAAACATTTCTGTTTGTGATGGTTGTAATCATAATTAAATCCTTCAGGTGTTTTCTTAGTGTACATTATTTGCCAACAATTATTATTATTTTAAACTGTGCTGTACATGATAATGAGTGTCCATAGCAGTTTTAGAAGAAGTATTTGAATATTTTAATTATAAGTATAAGTGTTAAGCACTAAAAGGTGAGTTCTTTGATGATAAATCACATTTCAACCACACGTGACCTCTCGTCCCACTCAGGCGGCCATGCCGGCGCTGCAGGTGCTCTGCAGCCTGGTCGGCTGGTTCTGTCTCTACCGGTGGTTCTGCCGGACCTTCGCTCAGCGGGGGCCCGAGTGGAACTGCCGGCTGGTGACCTTGACCCACGGGGTCTTCATCGTGCTGCTGACGGCGTACGTCCTCTTCATCGACGGACCCTGGCCGTTCACGCACGCAGGTCGGTGCCGCTCAGAGTATTCAACGCGACATAATCTAATCTGAAATATCTAGTACCGTAAAAGTCGGGTGACAAGCCGCTACTACCTTCGGTGGGTGTCCCCACTGTAGCAAGCTAGCGCTGCTGCTAGCCCCCCGCTAGCTGCTGCTGCTAGCCCCCCGCTAGCTGCTGCTGCTAGCCCCCCGCTAGCTGCTGCTACGTCCCCTCTGCCCGGAAGACTGAGTGATTGTCAACATCAACATTTTTGAGGAAACGGCCAAAACACTGTTGGGTTTTTAAAAGTTTCAATACAAAGGGTTACCACATTGTATTTTAAATATTTAACCCCCACGCCTCCCCCACAGGTACAGAAAACACGGAGCTCCAGATCGCGTCCATGGCCGTCTGCCTCGGCTACTTCCTGTTCGACCTGTGCTGGTGCGTGCGCCACCACACGGAGGGTCCCGTCATGATGGCCCACCACGCCGGCAGCATCGCGGGCATCCTGCTGGCTCTGCTCATGGGGGTGTCGGGCTGCGAGACCTGCGCCGTAATCTTCGGCAGCGAGATCACCAACCCCCTGCTGCAGAGCCGCTGGTTCCTGCGTCGGCTGGGCCTGTACGACGGCCCGCTGGGGGACGCCGTGGACCTGCTCTTCATCTCGCTGTTCGCCACGGTGCGCGTGGGCGTCGGCGGGATCCTGTTCTACCGCGAGCTCGCCTCCCCCAGGACCACGCTCGTGATGAAGCTGGGCGGCGTGGCCATGTATGGACTCGCCTGGGTGTTCATGGTGGACATCGCCCGCTTCGGCTTCAAGAAAAGTCGAGCCAAGTACAAAAAGTGGCGGGAAAACAACAAGCTCAAAGACGGGATCAAGAAGAGCGACTGACGGGAGGACGGCGTCAAACTGTGTGAATCAATATAGGACCGTGAAAGTGGGGTTCACAAGCCGCTCCTACCTAACGGTGGTTGTCCCCCGTTGTAGCAAGCTAGCGCTGCTGCTAGCTTCGGTTGTAGGGGAACTAGCAGCCGTGCTCGCTGGTTGCAGTAGGGAGCTAGCGGAGACATCCGCTGAAGCTAATAGCGGCTTGTAACCCAACTTTTTACGGTAATATTTAGCGATAGAGATTGAAAACTTTTTTCCACAACCGTTTCCAAACCGCATAGTATGGAAGCCCATTCCTGCCACAAAAAATAAATAAATAAATTAGGACCAAAAAAAAAAAAAAAATTAGGGAGAAAAAAATATATAGATTTCTTTTCGTTGACAAAAATAAAGAAAACATCTAAGTAATACGTTATTTCATCACTTTGGTTTTACAATACCTTAAATTAAATGTAAATATGTATTGTTCATACAACAAAACAAGTACAGGTAAAAAAAAAAGTCCAATCTTGTTTCAATTCAAAATATCTTTTAGTAAATAACAAGAGCACTTGAATATAAAACAGTGCTTGCTTGGCATTGTCAACCACCTGTAAGCCCGTATTGATGGGTTACTTTAAGGTAAATAATTCATTCAATATATGTGTGGACTTTGCATTTTACTCAGTTCTTAAAAATGGTCAATGGAAGGTCAACAATGTACTTTGTCTGTACAGATATTAGCTACAATTATATTTAGGCTGTAACTATAATTTTGCCATTTGTAGTCAGTAGACAAGTTCTCATTTCTCTCCTGGAATGAAACTTTGTTGCCTTTGTTGCCTTTTTTCAAGTCAACGGAAAAAAAAGACAACGAAAAAATATATAATTTTTTTTGGTCCTAATTTTTTTTTGGTCCTAATTTCTTTTCTTTTTTTTGGTCCTAATTTTTTTTAATTTTT
This sequence comes from Clinocottus analis, assembly GCF_023055335.1. Classification (NCBI taxonomy): domain Eukaryota; kingdom Metazoa; phylum Chordata; class Actinopteri; order Perciformes; family Cottidae; genus Clinocottus; species Clinocottus analis. Next base: position 20,882,953 of record NW_027176207.1, on the reverse strand, counting down.
TTTTTTGGTCCTAATTTTTATTTATTTTTTTGCGTGGCAGGAATGGGCTTCCATAGCAAACAAATCCTCAGCATTGAACACGTTTTAACGTGAGAGTTTGGTTTTGTCCGTTTTGTCCTGGGTCCCCTTGTGGATACGAGGAGCTCATTCTGAGTTTCAGATGAACATACACTAATGAAAACATAGTTATGAATATTCTATTTTATTTCTGCTGAAATATCCCTGAAATCTTTTAAATGTGTAAAAAATATTCCTAAACTAATGTACTTTAATTAAATTTTTTTTACACTTTTTTTGCGTTTGTTGTGATTTCATTGAGTCTTTAAAAGACTACGAAATATGTATTTAATTAAACATATATAGTCATGGATATTCATTTTAAGTTGTTTGTGATTGCATGGTGTAAAAAAACAACACACGAAACCTTTTGATATTTATAATTGTACATTATATTCCTTTACATGGAAAACAGTCCATAACAATGTTTTTTCTATATGTTCCTTTTAGATTTTTTTTTTCTTCTTTTCTTTTTCTTCTTCATGTTTTTCGTCCACAAATCTAAAACCGTGATGCCGTCCGTGCAGTCTCTGAATATTTGAGTCTTTTCAGTCCAAGTCATTCAAGTGAAGTGCAGAGGGTTCAAAGCTGAAGATGCTGTTTATCAGTTGATGCCGGAGAGAAAAAAAAAAAAACTCCTCAAAATATCTCAAAGGACCCAAAATAAAAGTTGTTTTTAGTGTTTGATGAGAAGTAAAAGTCTTGAATACAAATCAAGAATAAATTCTACAATAAAGTTCAATCCTATAAAGTCACATGTGCACAGACTGAAGAGCTTTCAGTCACTAATAAATGGTGTAACTTAGCTTCAAGAATGAACACCAACAGTGACACGCAATCATTATTTTTTTTAATAAAGATTGCACTGCTGCTAGCTCCTCGCTGTAGCACGCTAGCGCTACTGCTAGCTCCCCGTTGTAGCAAGCTAGCACTGCTGAGTCGGGCGCTGAGCCGGAGTCGGTCCCGCTACCTTCGGTGGTTGTCGGGGAGCTAGCAGGGGGCTAGCAGAGAGCTAGCAGCAACGCTAGCTGGCTACAGCGGGGACACCCACCTCAGGTAGTAGCGGCTTGTAACCTGACCTTTACGGTATTTTATGTTGCGTCGTAAATGCTAAGTAGTACTTAGCAGTTGTACTTTGCGGTGGAGCCGAACCACGTCGATTCTTGTGGAGGAGATTCTGTTTCCACCTCCATCTGTTTACTCATCATTCTCCATTGCTTGTGATTTGCTGAGTTATGCTACATTCAAGTGCTCTAGGAAATGTTAAATCTGGGATTTAAAAGTCAGAGAATAAACAGTGTTTGATCCTGTTTGGGAAAACACACAGTACTTTTACAATTTCTGATGGAAATTTCGTGACCTGTCCCCAAATAAATGTTCAGTGTATCAACATGGACATTAAATGGGATTTTACGTGATATCATTCACATGCTTGAAAGGAATACTTAACAAATGAACAATTTTTAAAAACACGCTTATTCGCGAGAAGATCAATCTCACCATCGTGTGGATTTCCGAGAGGGTTAGCTTAGCTAACTAACCGCTAGCTCCCTGCTACCACCGAACCAACTACCAAAAGTAGCGGGACCAGCTACGGCTCGACGCGGGTAGCAGCGGGGAGCTAGCAGCAGCGCTAGCTTGCTACAGCGGAGGCACCCACTGAAGGTAGGAGTGGCTTGTAACCCGACTTTTACGGTATTTTTTTTTTTTTAAAGCTAGCAAATCCCTTTAAAAATCATTGATACATTTCTGTTTGTGTTCATATTAATCAAACAAGAAACAATATTGTGTTTTTTCTCTTCTTTTTTCCCCCCACATAGACTAGTTCCGGTTTAATGCTAAGCTAGGCTAAAGACATACAAAGACATTTGTCGGGTGGATTTTACAGTGAATGTTGCAGAATTGAAAAAAAAAAACATAATCAGTGTAGTGAGAGGACATTTTGGCATTTTAACGGTTGCTCTTCAAGGCATTCAAGGTATAAGTAAATCTATATTTGAGCAGGTGCATCTAAGCGTTGGACCGAATACGTCCAGTCGAGGTCGTTTACATCAAAGCGTACAGCAGCGAGTCCTGAACGAGACGATCTACCTCCTCGATCCTCAGAGAATCGTTCGCCATCTTCACGTCTCTTAATGTCTCTTAATCTGATGCTGTTAGTCCGTGTGACTTCACGCAACTTTTTTTAATTTCATATCTCCAGTGTTTTAAGATAACTTATGCAGTTGATTAATATTATAGCAAAACAACATTAAAAAAAAATAATGGAGTCTCTCCTTTGTTTTAGTGAAACGTTCCTAATAATAGTGATAACTTCTTCTTCCACTGACACATTCCTGAAGTCTCCATTATTGTGCCGACACTCGTGTCAAAGATTCGTCAGTGGCCTGAAACTCCAGAGAGAAGGAAGTTCAGCGTCAATGAATCCCATCTGGAAATAAATCAAACAAAAAAGTCTTTTGAGATTCACTGTGAATGCACAAAAGATGGACGCCGAGGGGATGAAAGATCGATCAGTGCAACGCACCGGTGTTGTCCTCGGAGTCCGTCGTGGCGTCGCTGTGCGGCGGGCGCAGCTCGTTGTACTTGAGCTCCACCTCCTGGAAACAACAAGACGGAGCAAATAAATAAATATGTCATTAATTTAATTTTAAAATGATATTTTTTTTTTTACAGCTTCTGGTTAGGATGTATAGTTTTGGCAATTTGTTTACTGAGAGGGTTGAACATAAGGCTGCAGCTAATTAGCTTAGCTTAGCATAGAGTCAGGAAATCCACGCTTGATTAGACGTTTGCATTAGCTCAGTACCTTCAGGTACTGCAGGTCGGCCTGCAGGAGGCGCAGGTGGGTCATCAGCTGCCTGCTGAGGTTGGGGCCGCCGCCCCCTGCCTGCGAGGAGGAGGACAGCAGTTTGCTCATGTCGATCCCCACGTCGCCTCCGACTCCCCCGTCCTCGTCGGTGCCGCTCTCCTCGGAGCCCACGCCGAAGTCCAGGACCACAAACCCACCTGGGCGAAGAAGCAGAGCGAGTGGAAACATATGTGTTTTTTTTGTTTATAAGAAACCAAACTGGATTCATATTAGCAATCTCTCATATCTGTCGGGCAACAGACGGTTAGCTCAGCTTAGCACAGAGACTTGAAACAGGCGGAAAAAAGCTAGCCTGGCTCGTTCTCCTTCAAGCATCTCTAAAGCGTGTTAACACTTTACAGATGTAGAAGAACATACAGTAAATAAATACAATAAAGTGTATATTTCCTGACTCTATGCTAATCTTAGCTAACCTGTAAAAAACATAACCTGAGCTCCTCAGACATTATTGACTCACCGTTGCGTTCAGGCGTCTCAGACGGCTCTGTGCGTCCCTCAGGGAGCTGAGGGTCTTTCTGTGGACCCTCTGAGGGGCCCTCGAGGCCCTCAGGGCTCCCGGGCTGCTGGCACCCGAGGGCCACAACCTCCTGTGGCTCCTCCTCTGCCTCTCTGCTCATCATGTGGCTGAAGAGCGCCTGCTTCAGCATCGCCACTGGCACACAGAAAAATGAAAAACGTAGGCAGATGAAACTAAAACTATACACATTTCCATGACTTTAAACCAATTTTTCATTACTTTGTCATGACTTTAAACCATTTTTCTATGACCAAACATGTTGTGAAATGTGTGTGTAAACAGTACAAAGTGATAAAACTGACAATGAGGATTCAAAGCATACAGTAAACCTTAAATGACTCAAATGAATGAGAGACAATAGTTTAAAAGAATAAACATTTACATAGATGCCTGTATGTATGCTGCTGATATTTTGAGCCTCTTTCTTTTAAAAGCAGATTCATGACCGTAGGAACCCCTCATTTTGGGTGAATTGACCCTTTAACATGTTAAACTTACGCGTCCTGAGAGCTTCTTCTCCTTTGCAGCAGGAAGCGCTGAACGCGTCGTGCTCTTGGTTTTCATCGGCGAGGCCCTGCGGAGACACTTCCTGCAGGAACGGCAGTCCGTCTGCCAGCTGGCCGTCCAGGAAGGCCTCGAGCTCGGCTTCATCCACCTCTTCCTCGTCCTCCACGTCCTCTCGTCTGTCGGCCGCGACCAGCTCCTCTTCCTCTTTCTCTTCCTCTTCCTCGTCCTCCGATTTCATGCCGTCGAACGGGTTGATGCCCGGCGGCGCTTGAATGTCTGGAGACGAGGCGGCGTCTTTATCTGGGGATGCGTTGAGATTTGGCTTCAGAGGGAGATAGCACTCAAAATATAATTATTGATTATAGTGAAAACACCCATGAATATATAATTTTTATTAAAATATTTCCATTAGGAGGTTCAAGATTTTGTGAATTTCAACATTTTATACATAATTAAATTAAAAAATGGGTAGTATTTATAAATAAAAACATTGTATTAATGTAATTATATAATGTAAAATATATTAAATAATTTAAATGATGTATTCATGAATAAAAACATTTTATTAATTCAATTGTATAATGTAAAACATAATACATATTTCAAATAATGTATTTATTAATAAAACTATTTCATTAATTGTTTTTTATTCAAAAATAATAAATAAATCAAATGTTATGTTAAAATTCATAAAATCTGTGATGAGATAAAGTTAGTTTGACGTTGAACCTCTTGATGGAAATATTTAATTTGAATTATAAATTCAGAAATGTTTTTATCATAATCAATTATTTGTATATCCATTGAACAACCAGTTTGTTTTTGTAAGAAAATAATTTATGCTTATTTTGTTCAAATGACAGTCCAAAAGAGTGAAAAATATTAAACATTTGATCATATTTAAAAAGATATATAGTTTAGAATGATATAAAACAGGAAGGAAATAATCATAGTTTTGAAGATTAAACCAGACTTAAAAGATGATCAAACTATTGTCAATAATAGTCAGATTGATTAAATTGGATTGATTCAAATTGAAATGAAGTTACTTGAAAGACTGCTGCGGTACCTGAAGAAAGGCTTCCTCCACTCGTCGTGCCGTCGGGGTCTTTGCTCGCTTTGGGCATCTCAGCTTTGATGATCTCCAGAGCGTCTCGCTCAGCTCTGAAACAAATCCATCAAGGTCAGAAACACTTTAATTCATTTAAAAAGTCGAGCGTGGATGTCGGCGAGTGAGCTGCCGGACTCACTCGGACTGCGCTGCAGGCGCGTCGCCTCGGTCTCGAGGTTTGGCCTTCACGGCGTCGGCGCACTGCGTGATGAGACGCTGCCACCTGCAGGAGCGGAGGGGAAACACGGCGGCGTGAGAGTCACGTACACTCGTACTTCTGTGTTTGTGGCGTTGGAGACTTACGCCCTCTGATCCGACACCGTCTGAGCCGTCAGCTCGTAGATCTGAGCCCCGTTCTCCGACATGGACAGCACGAAGAAAGACTTGTTGTCTGCGGAGGACGGAAGACGACAGTTACATGGACGTACGGTGACTAAATGTACTCTGAATACACGGGAATCAATGAACAAAAAGTGAGGAAAACAGTCAGAAATAAAACGCTTACAGCGTTTTTGTGCTAAAAAAGAAAATTGTGCTTTCTTACCGGTCGCCACCGGACGGACCAAGACCGTGTTGAGCTTGATGACGGGGCTGAAGATGTGTTTGGTGTCGGCGGCGCTCGCCGGGTTCTTGCCGTGAAACCTGAGGACCAGACGCTCGTCCTGCTTCTGCAGTAAGACCAGGATGTCCTCCAGGAGGATGCTGTACAGCTCTGGGAGGAAGACAACGGAGATGTAAGACCCTGTGTGTGTGTGTGTGTGTGTGTGTGTGTGTGTGTGTGTGTGTATAAATACAGATGGAGGGTACTGCTGTGTTCTTGTAAAAGGCGCTATTCATATTTTTGATTTGATTTAATTGAGTCACAAACTTTTCTCCATTCATACGATCTCACTGTCAGAATTGGCAGCAAAACAGTGTAAAGTGTGTGTGTGTGTGTGTGTGTGTGTGTGTGTGTGTGTGTGTGTACCAATTGTCTTGTCTTTATTGACTTTCCAGGACAGAGGTCCCTCATGCACCATCTTCCTCTTGGTCAGGTCCAGATTCTGCAGGACAAGAATCAACTCTCAATGAAAATAAAACATTAAAAAATTAAAAATACAGCAAACAGCTTCCTCAGTAAGCTCATGATAATTTATCCTGTTGTCCGGTTTCTTACCCTGAGCTCCACGATCATGAGGTTCTCACTCTGCTTGAGAGACGAGAGGTCTAATCTTCTCTGATACTCCTCCAGCCGCTGTTGACAAACAACACAACAATACATGTATTTATTTACACATTTGAACATGTCGGGATGGCTCAAAGCAAACCTGCTGTCACGAGTAATCAGATTACTCATCTCTGGCACTTACATATAACTACAAATAATTAAACTATCCTAACACATACAAAAAGCTAACCTAAATAAGCAAACGACTATACTTATTGTGAGTAAAACAACAGTAAAAAGCTTCTATAAATCAATAAATCTACAGGATTCTTGCGTTACCTGTTTGTTCTCGGCCTCTTTGACCGCCTGGTTGACGTGGTTGAGGATCTTTTTGCAACACTCGGCAGCTTTCTTCACCTTTTGCCTCTCATCGCCGTCTCCTGCGCGGAGATGAAAACAGACAAAGACTCCTTCCAGTTCCTCTGCCCGGATCACGAGCGACAGAAGCTGCTGACACGTCGACACCTGAGCGGTCTCCTACCTGTGTACTTGGCGATATTGTCCAGCAGCAGCGGGTACTTGGTGACCCTCTGCATTTCTACAGGGATGATGTCTTTGAGCTGCAGCCTGCGACACAGACTGTTGCTCTCCGCCTCCTGAAAGAAAGACGAGAATGGTTTTTAAACACAAAGAAATAGATTACACAAAAAAATGTAATTTGCACGACAACACACTGGAGTTCACTCGTGTGTCAAAGTTGCTGTGAGTTGTGTCCTCTTGCTGCAGGAACATTTGCTGACGGGATAAAATATAAACCGTAAAAGTTGGGTTACAAGCCGCTAATACTACCTTCAGTGGGCGTCCCTAGCAAGCTAGCTCTGCTGCTAGCTCCACGCTGTTGCAAGCTACCGTTGCTGCTGCTAGCTACCGTTGCTGTTGCTAGCTCCCCGCTAGCTGCTGCTGCCCGCGTCGGGCGTCGACCCGGGGCTGGTCCCGCTACCTTCGGTGGTTGTCGGGGAGCTAGCAGGGAGCTAGCAAAGAGCTACAGGGAGCTAGCAGCAGTGCTAGCTGAGAACTAGCAGCAGCGCTAGCTGGCGCTAGTTATTTGCCCTTGATGCATTACAAATGAGTCAAATTATTATACATACACACAATAAAACATACAACTTCATCCTGTTCAAAGAAGTTTGATAAAAGTGAGATGGAAAAAGCTCGTAAGTGAACTTTGAGATTATTTTGTCAAACTATTATTTCCGTTTATATCTGATCTGAATATCTGTACATTTCTGTGTACAAGCAAGAAACAAATATTCCTTCTGGGACAAATAGCTCCGATCTTTCTCTTCTTGTAGAAAACAACGTTAGACGCTAGACTTCCCTCTGACTTCCTGTCTTTACCTGCATGAACAAGGTGAAGCGCTGGTCTTTCTTCTGCCGGCTCTTGATGAGCTCCAGCGCAGACGGCTGGTTGCTGCAGAACGTTCCCACCGCTCGTCTGATCTTCTCCTCTTCCTCGCCGCTGAACTGGAACACAAACAAACAAACAAACTGATTGACATTCAAGGCCTTGAATACGTGCAACCTTTAGGTTCGACGTCGGCAATTCTAGGCTGAACTGTAAAGAAAACCAGCTTGTTTTAAGTTGCTTTATTGCACGATGCTGTGTTGTGTACTTATGACATCAGCCTCGTGTTCTTAATCAAAGGGCTACCAGCGGTGCTTCATAAGTCCTGTTGTTGTTGACTTGTTGTTCTCTCTCGCAGCTGACTTTGGGAAGTGAAGGTGTGTAAACATCTCGGGGTCTCACCCAGGCCAGGAGGTCGTCTGCGATCGGACCGATGACCGTCGCCTCGCTGCGCTTCCTGATCGCTGTCATTTGCTCCGTCACAGAAACTGTGAAAAAGAAGAAGTTAAAAAGTTGTTGTAAACTTAATAAGAAACTCTGTAGCTCCTAAAATACTAAAAAGAAAATAATAAGAATGTAATAAAATAAAATAAGGTACAAATAAAATAAAAAAATTAAATTAAATACAATTTAATTTTCGAGTTATTTCAATATTAAAGTTTTAGTAAATATGCGTGTATAAAATGCAATAAAAAAATTAAAAATAATAAAAAATAAAATTTAATTTAATAAAGTAATTTAAGTAAATAAATAAATGTAATAAAATAAAATAAAGTAAAAATAATAATTCAAAGACTCAATTAAATGAAATTTGTATTATTGATATTATAGTTATTATAATTGTTGTTGTCTTTGTTGAGCATACATGTGTAAATGCCGGGACAGCAGTATAAGAGGAGTTGTAAATATTAAAGTTTGAGTAAAGACGCATGTGCTGGTGAATTAGTGACTAAATGAATAAATGAGACTTGGATTAAAAATCTGAGCGGCTTTGTAAGCGTCTCCATTAAACCTCTGGAGCGTGCAGAGTGAATGAAACGCCGACGCTACCGTGCAGCTGGATGATTTCCTCCAGGTTGCTGAAGATGTGCCGGATGTCCTCCGGCGGCAGGACGGCGTCTCGGTTGAGCCGCTGGTGGAAAACTGAGTCCAACACCTTCAGCGTGCGCAGGTGAGCGCGCTCCGTGTAGAAGAGCTCTGAGGGGAACACACAGGTCAGACATGGTGGATGTTTCTTTGGGTGTGTGTTACCACGTTGAGCTGAAGCGGCGCTCACCGTTGATGACTTCCTGCCGTTTGATCTCCTGCGGCGTCAGGCTCTCCAGGACGCCTCGGCTGACCAGGCTCTGCCAGTTCAGAGGGTTTTCTCCACACGGCGTCTCGCCCGCCTGGTCGTCTTCGCTCAGGATGTCGGCCGAGCTCACCGGACACGGCAGCTCCATCCGGCTGTCGGCCGAAGCACCGAAGCACCGAGGGAGAGATGCTCATTCATTACACGAGTTCACACACATTGAGACCAATGGAGTTCCATGACTTTAAACCACTTTTCCATGACTTTAAACCACTTTTCCACGACTTTAAACAACTTTTCCACGACTTTAAATCACTTTTCTATGACTTTTAACCACTTTTCCACGACTTTAAACCACTTTTCCACGACTTTAAACCACTTTTCCACGACTTTAAACCACTTTTCCACGACTTTAAACCACTTTTCCACGGCTTTAAACCACTTTTCCATGACTTTAAACCATTTTTCCATGACTTTAAACCACTTTTCCATGACTTTAAACCACTTTTCCACGACTTTAAACAACTTTTCCACGACTTTAAACCACTTTTCCATGACTTTTAACCACTTTTCCACGACTTTAAACCACTTTTCCATGACTTTTAATCACTTTTCCATGACTTTTAACCACTTTTCCATGACTTTTAACCACTTTTCCATGACTTTTAACCACATTTCCATGACTTTTTACATAAGTATTTCCATGTAAGTATATTACTGTGTATGTGATAATACACATGCCATAAAGCTCACTTAAATTGTGTTTTAAGTATATTTTAAATATATTCTTAGTATTTTACTGTGTAATATATTTATAATGTGAGAATAGTATACCAAAAGTATGAATAAATAAATACGGGGTTATTTGTGGAAAGACACAACAATGATTTTGTATTTATGTATTCAATTATTAGCAAAAGGTGCATTCGTCTATTTTTTTCATCTTTAGGTTGTTGATGGTTTTTACCAAACATCTCAAAATTGACTAGCATAAAAAAAACAATCTCCAGAGTGAATCCAACACCTGAAGGTCTCCTGCTCTTCCTCCTGCAGCTGCTCCAGGTTGGAGGGGCTGAAGTCAAACTGAGTGCTGGTCGGACTGGAGACGTCCTGCTGGTCTCCAGCCTGCAGACCGTCAGCCGGTCTGAGCTGCAGGCAGAACGGAGACAGATCTGTAGAGAGGACGCAGAGAAAGTCAGGGTTACTTCACGCTTAAGATAACTTTTAAACTCCTTCTGTGGTTGTATAGAAGTCTATGCTTCATGTGTTAAAGCTGCATTCTCTCTCCTGACCACCAGGGGGCGACTCCTCTGGTTGTATAGAAGTCTATGCTTCATGTGTTAAAGCTGCATTCTCTCTCCTGACCACCAGGAGGTGACTCCTCTGGTTGTATAGAAGTCTATGCTTCATGTGTTAAAGCTGCATTCTCTCTCCTGACCACCAGGGGGCGACAACTCTGGTTGTATAGAAGTCTATGCTTCATGTGTTAAAGCTGCATTCTCTCTCCTGACCACCAAGGGGCGACTCCTTTGGTTGTATAGAAGTCTATGCTTCATGCGTTAAAGCTGCATTCTCTCTCCTGACCACCAGGGGGCGACTCCTCTGGTTGTATAGAAGTCTATGCTTCATGTGTTGAAGCTGCATTCTCTCTCCTGACCACCAGGGGGCGACTCCTTTGGTTGTATAGAAGTCTAGATTCACAGAATAAAGTTGAAATATTTTTCTAGATATTGTTATGAAAGACATGTAATATTTTTACAACAATAATGTACTATTTCAAGAATAAAAAGCCACAGTCGAAGCCCTTACAATTTGATAGACTCACGACCAAAACTATAAGTAGTTACTTATTGTACTTAAGTGCCTTTGCGCGGATTATTTTAATCCCTCAACGAGTGGAGGAAGAGAAGCAGCATCTTCTTACTGGAGTCCGAGTCGTGTCCGCTGGCGTCGGAGGCCGGCCCGGTGGGCGAGCTGTGTGTGGGGGAGGTGCTGCTGCTGCTGCCGGTCGGCGGCACAGACTGCGAGCCGGCGTCCGATCCCTCGCCGGGCGGATTCCCGCGGATCCGTCCCAGGACGGAGTCGTGCTGCTCGGGGATGCCGGCGGCGTGATGGGAGGCCGGCTTCGGCGAGCGCTGCTTGTTCAGCTCCACGGCTTTACCGACTGCAGACACACAGGATCAGCAGTTCATACTAAGTACGGAGGTTTTTTGTCTGCACGTCTTTGTGGAAAGACACAACTACTAGTTTAATATATCAAAAATAATTAGCAAAAGGTGCATTTGTCTAGTTGAAAAAAAAAACTTTAGCAAAGTGAAGGTTGTTGATGAGTTTTCTATTAAAAAAGTTGTTTCAAAGGATTTTTTAATTATTATTTTTATTTAACAAGTGCCTAAATTGCAAATAACTAAATAACAAACATAACAAAACAAAAACAGACAGAACAACAGATTACATTTTGTTTTACGGGTATTGGAAAGTGGATTTAATCCATTAATAATTTAATTTTAACATCGCTATTTAATAAAATAATGTCAAAATAATTCAAATTAAATTAAATGTAATAAATAAAATAAAGTTGTATTTTATTTCAATTAAAAATAAATAAAATGAAATTTAATCAATTTAATTAAATGAAATAAAATTTAATAAAAAAAATAATGAAAATAAAATGTAATATAAAATACAATTTGTATTATCATGATTATAATTGCTGATGATTCAAGGCACCTCTGGAAGAGTTCCTGCTTCACAAACGGCCGTTTCCTCCTCACCTGAAGTGGAGTCCACTCGGCTCAGACGGCGAGGCGGGCCGAGGATGTTGGGAAACCGAGGCTTCTTCACCTTCTCCTCTCCCTCCTTCTCCGGCTTGATGCTCTTCTGCTTGTTAAAAATAACAGTCGTGAACTTGAAGTGGCAGAAAGGTCCGTTAAAAACGATGAGAAGATGAAAATGATCATATTTCTGCGTGTTTCCAAAGGAGGGAACGAACCTTCATCTTGGGCAGGAAGTTGATGCGCGCCCGTTTGTGTTCGAGGCCTCGAGGCTCCTTCACTTTCACCCCGAGGTGCTTCATGTAGGTGAGAATCACATACTGCATCGTTTGGCTGCAACAGGACAAAAGAAAAAATAGATGGAAAAATATATAAAATATTGAGTATTAACAATCCTAATACTCAGAATACCTCGTGAGACTCAAGCGGCTGGTGTCTTTTGAGGTATTTCCATGTAATTTAGTGTAAAAAATCCAAATTGAATTAAAAAATAACTCGTCTAACAGTTAAATCCCGGAATAGATAGATAAACAGATAGATAGACAGATAGACAGATAGACAGATAGACAGATAGATAGACAGATAGATAGATAGATAGATGATATATCATACGTACATTGTAGTAATTCCAAAAAAAATCCCTCTTCTTACCATTTCTCCTCTTCTGTTGGATGAGTTGTGAACCTGCAACAGGCAGCGCAGCGTTAGCACACACTAATACAAGGAGTTACTCTTACTGTGTGTGTGTGTGTGTGTGTGTGTGTGTGTGTGTGTGTGTGTGTGTGTGTGTGTGTGCTCTCACAGGATGTCATCGATCTTGGAGAGGATGTGCTCAGCGCAGCAGCATTCCTTCTCCAGCGCCTGGTGGTCTTTCCCTCCCTCAGAGTCCAGCTTGGACAGCTCGTCCTCGGCCAGAGTCAGACCCATGCTGCGCTTCTGTCTGCACACACGTGAACATAAGTAAATAAACATTGTTCACAGCGAACATAGAGATATTATTAGCTCCGTACAACTAACCTGGCACAGACTTGTGTCAGGATAAGTTAAATCAGTATCAGCCCTCCCTTATTTCTTCAATCTGTGGGGTTTTCCCAGTATTCAGCGCCAGACTAAACAATCAATTTGGCTTAAGTGTTGCGTTGTTCTCTGTGTGTGAGTGTGTGTGTTAATATGTGTGTGTGTCTGTGTGTATTAGACGCACAGCAGCCCCCTCACAGAGGGATATCAAGTGAGTAATACTTGTTAATGTATCAGTAATACTGTTGAGGTGTTTTTACAGTGTGGTATTGGTGCTTTTACTGAGGTAAAGCATGTGAACGCTTCCTCCAGAGGTTGAATGGCTGCACAGTGTGACGGGTACCTGAAGTCCTCCAGGTTCCTGTGCAGGTCTGGCAGCAGTGCGTCCTGCAGCGTCTGCGTGTAATGTCTGCAGAGCTCCTCCGGGATCAACTCCAGCCGCCGCTTCTCTGTGCAGAGACCAAAGAAAAAGGTTGCACGTTCCCAATTGGTACCGTTTTTTCACACCAAATCTGTGATATATATTGTAGTGTCTTTCCACCTCGTACCTAATTCAGCTGAAACTGCATCTGGCACTGGCACTTTAAGATTCTGAGAACAACCAGAGCCAAATGAGCAAATATACGAACTACACAATAAGCTAGAAACTCAGAGAGAAACTGAGAAAAGGTACGTACAGCTGTTCGATCCACGAAGAGTGAGTGGAACTCCATGAAGAAGCGTCGGCTTTCCTTGGAGCTGGTTTGCTTGTGCACGTCAGCGTAGAGATAGCAGAGCTAACGGAGGGAAAAGGGACAGAAACATCTCAATAATACCGCCAACGTGAGGTTATTCATCTCATTTAGAATGATAGTTCATGATTTATTTCAAGTCTTTACTTCCCCGAAACATGAGCAATGCAATTTATCTCACCACAGAGTCAAGCTTTTATATTTATGTGGAGGCGTTCCACAGGGATCGATCCTCGGCACACTTTTATTCATATTAAATAGATTTATTTCACGTCTTTACTGCCCCGGAAACAGGAGCAATGCACATTACCTCACCAGGGAGTCAAGCCTTTATCAGAACAGTGGAGGCGTTCCACAGGGATCGATCCTCGGCCCACTTTTATTCATATTAAATAGGTTTAATTAAATAGATTCATGTCATGTCTTTACTGCCCCGAAACAGGAGCAATGCACATTACCTCACCAGGGAGTCAAGCCTTTATCAGAACAGTGGAGGCGTTCCACAGGGATCGATCCTCGGCCCACTTTTATTCATATTAAATAGTATTTCATGAGAGTTTTTAATTTTGGATTTTCATGTTAGTATAAACCCACAGAATATCAGTCAGATTAACCTCGTGGGTATCATTATACCTTAGTCTGTGTGTGTCTGTGTTGTGAGTGTGTGTGTGTGTTTGTGTATATACCAAAGGTGCCGGGTCAAACTGCGAGACAACATGATGGAGGAAGGCTGCGAGGTGAGCCGGCCGAGTCTTCAGCAGCTCAATGCTCTGGAAACAGCTACACAGTCCATTAATCTGAGAAAGAGAGAGAGAAAGAGAGAGAGAGAGAGAGAGAGAGAGAGAGAGAGAGAGAGAGAGAGAGAGAGAGAGAGAGAGAGAGAGAGAGAGAGAGAGATATATAAGCCGGCATCAACCCCACGGACCGCTGTACCGCCTTCATTCAGGGGAACGTGCTCATTGTTTTACATTTAAAAAGGTTCATGTAGGTGAAGATAAGCAACTTATTTTCCATTCTTTAGACACCTGTTCTTGCTGCGAGTCAAAGTAGTCGTCTTCCGCTCCGATGATCTGGAGGTTGAGGAGGTAGGGAGGGCTACCCACAATGCACTGGGCACTGGAGTCCTGAGTGATACATATAATGTTGTGGTTTAATGCACCGATGGACAAACATGTGAACATGTGAGTGTGTATCTGTGTACATTTGTGAGTGTCTGTGTATGTGTGAACATGTGAGAGTGTACATGTGTACATCTGTGTGTCTGTGTGTGTGTGTTTGTATTACAGTCTCAGTGGGGTCCTCAGAGTCGGGCGATGGGCAGAAGTGGAGGCCGTCCCGCCGGCTGACGTCCGGGCTTTGAAAGGGCGTCTCTCTTTTGACCTCTGTGAGGGGGCTGCTGTGCATCTAACACACACAGACACACACACACATATTAACACACACAATCACACACAGAGAACAACACACCATTTAAGCCAAATTGATTGTTTAGTCTGGCGCTGAATACTGGGAAAACCCCAGAGATTAAAAAGTCGGAGCATTTCATCCCTATTTATAGAGGTTTTGATGAAGAGAAGAGGGGGCGGGGGGAAGTTATTACAAAGACGTTTGTGTAAGCAGCATTTTCAAAGAAGCTTCCTGTCGTAACATTTGATTTAATTATTACTAACGACGTTCCCTGAGGTCAAAAGCAGCACCTGCTCCACGGTGAGGGAGCTTAAAAACTCCATAAACACAAACTACTAGTATAAAACGGTTTAACCGTCACTTAAAAATCACAATAAATCATGTTGAGAGCTACTAAGGAAAATAATTTATATGAATAAATTAAGGAACATAGTAGGACACATTTACAAATGTCTGACAAACAGTCAAAACCCCAAAAGATATTAGATTTACAATAATATGAAACAAAGAAAATAACCGGGAAACCTGTCTTTTTTTGTCATTTTTTGTTAGCTCAATGGCTTCTGGGTAAATGTGCTTCATCTGCTTTTGTACCCACAGAGTTGTTGTTGTTGTTGTTGGTCGACGGCCCGTCGGTGCTGCGGTCGCCCGCTGAGGACGAGGTCCGGTCCCTCTGAGGGCCGACGTCCCCGTCCTCAGCCTCACCGGTCCTGGACGCTGTGGCTTCGTGCTGGAAGACACAGCAAATAATAATAATTACTGTTTTAGTACAAGCTGCTGTATGGATGTTAATCGTGATTACTGGGCGGGTGGGCGTGGCAGGTAGGTAGGTAAGTAGGTAGATAGGTAGTTAAGAAGGTAGGTAGGAAGCTGGCTAGGTAGATAGGTAAGTAGGTAGGTAGTTAAGTAGGTAAGGAGGTAGATAGTTAATGAGGTAAGTAGGTAGGTAAGAGGTAAGTAGGTAAGGAGGTAAGTAGGTAAGTAGGTATGTAGGTAAGGAGGTAAGTAGGTAGGTAGGTAGGCAGGTAAGTAGGTAGGTAGGTAGGTAAGTAGGCAGGTAGGTAAGGAGGTAAGCAGGTAGGTAGGTAAGGAGGTAGGTAGGTAGGTAGGTAAGAAGGTAAGGAGGTAAGTAGGTAGGTAAGGAGGTAAGTAGGTAGGTAGGTAAGGAGGTAAGGAGGTAAGTAGGTAGGTAGGTACTTCATCCCCAAGGGTAAATTAGTTTGTCACAGTATAGAGCAACTTAAATAGAAGACACAAAAAAAATATGGGAATGAAAAATACTCAATATTTACAACAGGTGTTGCTTTATCAAAGCTCTTCTTTAAAAAAAAAATCAAAATGTAACGAGAACATTTGGTGTTCTACAGTTATTTATTTGTAATGATGGAAGGACAGAAGGAAAACATGAACATAACAGCTGATTCATGTTTGTGTGCAAATGATATCATCATTTCTGTCCTTGTTTGTGGTCAGTGTTAAAAGGCTTCATGTAAAATGAGTTGACTCGTCTACCTGTGTTATTGTTATTATTATAATATTACCTGTTGTGCTGCTGCTCTGCCGAGCTGCTCCTGCAGCAGAGCGACGTGCTTCCTGGCCTCCTGCACCTCCTTCAGTAGTTTGGGCCGAGGGTTTCTGCTGGACTCCTCCTCCTTCGCCTGATCCCAGATAAACAAACACATGCAAAACAGATGTTTCTAAAAAGATATTTCATGATCTCTTGACTTATGTGTGGAAACGTGACAAACTACTCGACATATTCAGAAGTTAAAACACACACACACACACACACACCTGTAGCTCCTGTTGCTCCTTGGTTAGCATCTTCTGCAGGACGTCGACCGTCTGGCCGTGTGCGGCTTTGTTCTCGTCCTAAAAGAGAAAGTAAAAAAGTCCACGAAGAGTCAACACAGTCGGAGATACGGTGAATAAACACAGTGTGACATCATCGTTCCTGTGATATTAAAGAAAAGATAAGTGACTCATCAGACTGAAAGTGGAATGTAAAAAAGAGGAAGGTCATAAATAAATAAATACAGTAAATGGTCTCATTTTCTAAATGAGACAGAAACACTTTTACTATTATAGAGACTATTATACGTTTCTCATTCAGTTCTAATACTTGAATTCGAACAAGTTTTTCTAGTTTTCATGAAAATACTTTATGAAATCTAGTGTTTGACACATTCAGTGTTACAAAGAGGAAAACAAGTGCTGCAGTTTTTGTAAAAGTTTTGCAGAAATGGACTGAAACGATGAGATACCGGCCAGTTAAGGTTTATGGCTGTGGATAACTAATTAAAATAAATTATAATGAATAAATTAACAACCCAAAACTATGAATTAACTAATGAAAAAGGAAAGAAATAAAAGGAAAACAACCTTAAATATCAAATTGATGTGCGGAATTATTCGGAAACTAAATAAATATGCCCGAAAATCAACAAAAAATAAAATAAAATGTATTAATTTATTTGACGGGTACATATTTTTGTATTTATTCATATATATATATATATATATATATATATATATATATATATATATATATATATATATATATATATAAAATGGTTGCTTCCTCACCCCATCGGGCTCCTGCAGGCCGCGTTGCTCCCCGCCGGGCGCTGCAGGTGAGCGGGGCGTTGAGAGAGCAGAGTGAGGGCGGACCTCCGCCCCTTCCTCCGTCTTTTCCTCCTCGTCTTCCTCCAGGGGGACGTGAGGAAGCCCCGGCGGCCGCCCGAGCACCGTCAGCGCCACATAGGAGCCCGCTGCCGGGGAGGAGTCATGGGAAAGGAGAGAAGAAGAAGAAGAAGAAGAAGAAGAAGAAGAAGAAGAAGAAGAAGAAGAAGAAGAAGAAGAAGAAGAAGAGAAACAAATCACTGTGAAGATCTGATCAGAGACAAAGAGGAACTTTTCACCACATAAAAAAAAAGAATGAAAAACAACCAAATAATGCTGAATCACAATGTCTTGTCCGAGCCAGCTGCGCACACACACGAGAAGGGAAATCCCCTGAACGCTGGCAAAATGAAATCTGGTGTATTTATTTCCACAAGGAGTGAAGGTCAGAAGGCCTCCGACTCGTTTCAGAGTCGTACGTTTGTCGCAGACAGCAACACATGTGGGTTTAATGGCTCTGGGAACTTAATTAACGTTGTTAGCAAGCAGAAAGAAAACCTCTGCAGAAACAGAAGGCTGAGCCGCGGGAAACGAGCCCAACACTAACTTCATTAGTTCATTCGTCACCTTCTGTTATGTCAAACTGAAGAAGTGCACACTTACATTTGATCAGCTTCACCACCTCGATGTGGTTTGAATGAGTGACCAAAGTCCCGTTAACCTGAACACACAAACATCGAGACAGTTGACCATGAGCCACTGACGTTTACAAGTGTTATTGTCAACAATCCCATGAAAAGATTAAAAAAGACAACAATGTGTGTAATCAATAAAAAACGTAAATATTCAAACAGCTGTGTTTTTTTAGGAGTAAATTGTCCGTTTGTTGGAGTGTATTTTTATACCAGTAAATTATTTACAGCAGCAGAATAGTGTAGGTAAGTAAGTAGGGGTGTAAGTATGTAAATACTAAGGTAAGTAAGTAAGTAAGTAGGTAAAGTACATAAGTAACTAGGTTAGGGAATAGGTGTGTAAATACTTAAGTAAGTAAGTAAGTAAGTAAGTAGTTAGGTAAGTAAATAAGTAGGTAAGTAAGTGAGTAAGTGAGTAAAAACGTAAGTAAGTAGGAGTTAAGGAGTTAGGGTAAATGAGTTAGGGAGTAAATGTGGGAATGAGTAAGTAAGTAAGGGAGCAATTAGGTAAGTATGTAAGGGAGAAAGTAGGTAAGTAAGGGAGTAAGTCTCACCTTAATGATCCGGTCTCCAGTCTGAACACCAGCTCGCATCGCAGCTCCATCTAAAGCACAAAAGACAGAACAGAGTCAGAACTGTGGGTTGTTGTCATGTGTAAGTTTGTCGTCGTCTTGCTAATTTTGTGAGGACCAAATTTAGTTTTAAAACCGTCGTAGTGAGGACATTTCTGCATCGCTTCAAATTGGGCTTTAAGCTCGGCAATGTATTATGTCCTCATGAGTGTAGAAAGAGAAACGTATGAGTGTCCGTGTGTGTGTGTCCGTGTGTGTGTGTGTGTCGGTGTGAGAGAGCTTTACCTTCCTTTACCAGCTGCACAAACACTGGGTTGTCTCCACTCACAGTCAACCCAAAGCCATTTTCATCTCTCTGGATTATCACACAGCGCTGCACCAGACCTGTCACACACACACACACACACACACACACACACACACACACACACACACACACACACACACACAGCATTACAGAACATGCTACCGACGGCAACTTCATGTTTTTGTGTTCTTCATCTTGGGGGAAACGATCTCCAAACAGGAAGGAAAAAAAAAAGTTTCACTTGACTACAACAGGTTTTTTATGACCGTCGGAACCCTGGAAGGTTTATGGATATGAAGAACTAATTACAATGCATTATATTGAATAAATAAATGACCCAAAACAATAAATTAAATTATGAAAAAAGAAAGAAATGTAAGGAAAACAACCCAGAAATATCAAATTGATGTGCAGATTTATTCGTAAAATACTGGGGACGTTTGCTCCTCAGCGCTACTCGAGGTCTTTCACTTATTTATATCTATTAAACCACCCTTTGTTCTGTTGTTTTGGCAATTTGGGGAATCCCGTGATCACATGCACATGCTTATGAAACCCATTTGCATCTGCCACGTCCTCCTGACCCAGGAGGGAGAGCAGCTCCTCCGTTTGTAAAGACGTACTCTTTCCTCCTGCAGAGAAACTTCCATCAGAGATGTTCTTCCTGTTGCTGAGGGCGTTTAGTGACTCGCTATCAGCCTCAACTTCCTCTTCCTCTTCCTCCTCCCACTTGAAAGACCGAGCTGAGTGGATAATTGGTCCTCCGTGAAGGAAATTAATATTTTCATGTTTAAAGCTCATAGTTAGCTCAAGTAAAGCTGTAATCAAGAATTTGTTTTATTATAAAAAATGATGCAGACTATTTCCTTTTTTAATCAACTAGCAATTTTGTCTGCAAACAAAAATGATGACATTCAAAGTTGCCTGTTTTAGTGTCAAGTTAAAAAAAAAAGTAAAAGCAGCAAATCTTCACATTTATAAAGCTGAAACTAGAAAAAGTGACTCAAACAATTAATCGCTGCGGGGAGCTAGCAGCAGAGCTAGCTTGCTTCAGAGAGGAACTAGCAGCAGAGCTAGCTTGCTTCAGAGGGGAGCTAGCAGCAGAGCTAGCTTGCTTCAGAGGGGAGCTAGCAGCAGAGCTAGCTTGCTTCAGAGGGGAGCTAGCAGCAGAGCTAGCTTGCTTCAGAAGGGAGCTAGCAGCAGAGCTAGCTTGCTTCAGAAGGGAGCTAGCAGCAGAGCTAGCTTGCTACAGCGGGGAGCTAGCAGCAGAGCTAGCTTGCTACAGCGGGGAGCTAGCAGCAGAGCTAGCTTGCTACAGCGTGGACACCCACCAAAGGTAGTAAAGGCTTGTAAACAGACTTTTACGGTACTTATGTATGTTATATTTCAAGTTCTGCTCTTTCTTATTTCTTCAAATGTAATGTTTACATGCCTGTCGGTATTATTATTAATATTTTCCAGGTATTGAAATGTTCCGTGTTCTCTGTTATCGTCTCTTTACCTGTCGGGTCAAACTCATGTTTGAGAGAGACGGAGGATTTCTCATTCTTGGGTTTCTTGTCTGTGGGCTCCTTGTTGAGGATGCTCGGGGTCCTGCAGGCGAACAGCAAAGTGACAACAAACAAATTAATACCTTCAACAACCGAAAAACTAATACAGATTTTAATCTAGCTTCATCAAAATCAAATGTAAAAGGAGGTGCATCTTTAAAAAGGTTTAAAAAATTTGAATCAATATGAACTTATTTAAATCAGGTTTCTCACCAACGGCATTTGAACACGTCACTATAAAAGTTATAATGTATTTTTCTTTAACTAATGCTAATTTTTTAATGAATAGATCAATGGATCTCAACCTGTTTTTAGTGATGTACCCCGTGTTAAATACCTTTTCAGCAAAGTACCCACCAACATGTAACAGTGCTGTGCCAACAGTGTCTAATTTACACTATTTACACAATATTACACTGTTGTATTGATTATTTATGAAATAACTATTTTTAAAAAGGACTTTTGAATGGATACTAATTTTAAATTTTACAAATCTCGTTCCCCCATTTCAGAACCACTGGAATAGCGTTTGGGTCGCGTGTCACACGTTGTTGTTGTTGTTGTTCTTTTGTAGCATAAATAAGCTGATAAATGACGATAGTATGATATCGGGTCGGTTCATAGACTCTCTGATAACGGTTCCAGTGGCTCTATGAGAGGGTTTTTTTCTGATACTGCCGTCGGTACCAGAACAACTTCAGAAAACATGACCTCATATCTGTGTATCCTCATATCTATGGAGAGCACAGCCTTTTTTGCCGCTAATCCAGTATTCTAACCAGAGTATCGTGGAGGAAAGATGGAGTTATTCTGAACTAAATGACCCCAACAGGCCCCATGCACGCCCCTCTCTGGTGTTATTATCCATAACCCTCGTGGGACCGCTATATATTAATAGCAGAGTTTCCCTTGCAGCTCCTCCTACCCGTTCCGCGAGAGGGGGTTTTGTTTGCGCTGCTGTTCCTCCCTCCGGACAATGAGGGGCCCCGGGCCTTTAACAATGGCCCCCACGTCAGAGCCAACTCACTATACTGCGGCTTTGTGGGACAGATTCCCGGAAACGGAGACTGGGGCTCTTGGATCGCGTCCAGTTTCCTGAGTGTGGGGTGAAGGCTTGGGAAAAAGGAGGAGGGAGCCGGGGAAAAGGAGGGGGGAGGCGAGGCGAGGAGTGTCTTTGAGGGAAGACAGAAGACTGAGAGCCGAGGAAACTTTAACTTAAGCTCCCACCAGAGTGTGAGAACAATCCTGTCTGGACGAACCTCTCGCGGAAGCAGGGAAAGAAACAACGTCCATTCCTTCCCGGGACGTCAGACTCAAACAAACAAAGTGCCAAGCTCACTTCAAAAGTCAAAGCTGATCGCACACTCTCACAAGTACAGACTGAAAGAAGTGTAATTATGTCGAAGTGAAGAGTGTTTCTGGTACCCTTAAGATCGGAAAAGTCCTATTTAGGGAGCCTCCTTGCTGCTGATAAGGAATGGCGAGACAAGGATAGATTGCATCCTGCTCAAAGGGGGCAGATAAAAGAACATCCTGGTGGAGGAGGAGGGAGCAACTCAGCTTTTAGCTTCAGATATTTAATAAAGCTCACGCATGAAGCGGTTTGATTCCAAGTCCACGTGTTTTACTTCTTTGGTTCTGGTCAGGTGATCACGTTCAACTACTGAAAACACAGCTACTGGTTCTCATCCACAAGAACGGGCCGTTAGCTAAAACGTTAGCTAATAGCAACCGTAGCAATTCCAGCCAGCGTGGAGCTAACGTTAGCCTTTTCCGCTGGATAGCTACAGCTGTAAAAATAAAACGACAACACACAGGACGGTAGGGTCGAATAAAAGAAGTTGTTTCCTGTGAGGACAGAAGTTTATTTTAAAGACTGTGTGCATGTTTTCAGAGGAAAACACAAAAATAAGCAGTGACCATTAGTCCTTTGGAAACGTTAGCTAATGGCGGCCATAGCGATTCCAGCCAGCGTGGAGCTAACGTTAGCCTTTTCTGCTGCATAGCTAGAGCTGAAAAAAAAACAACTCAAAATCATATTTTTGATCTACTCTTACGCTTATTGATTATATAAATATATAAAAGCTCATTTTCCAGGCCGTACTCTGAATCCATGACATTTACTGAGCCACATTATGATCTTTAAAATTGTGCATTTTTCCATTGTTTTGCACAGAACTCGTGAAGCACCGGAGGTTCAAAGGTTCACTGATCTATAATGAAAAGAGTGTTCACATCCATGTGAAGAGTTTCGTGGCGCCACGATTAAAGGGAATCATTCATTTACTTTATTGTGTTAGCGTCCTCTGTCCGAGATACGCGTCTGCTGGCTAACTTGTTGACTTTCTTTACTTTCTCACTGCACACACACACACATAAAAAAAAGGAAAAACATGCAGCAATCTACTTGTGCCTCAAATGCCAAAAATACCAGACAATTCCTCCGGGACGATAACAGCGAAGCACTCGGCTCCAGAGGGCCGGAGACGAAAGCCCAGAGGAAGAAGCAGAAACTCCACATTCACAGTAGATCACAACGGTTGTTGTAAATCAAAAAGACATGTAGTGAACTACAAAAGGGTCAATGCCCCAATAATGAACACATTATGATTCCATGTTCTACCATCCAGCTAAAAATTAATATCATAAAAGAAGTTCTGCTCTATTTTTAGCAGCAGATTAATCCACATGTGGTGCTTTAGTGAGTATTTGGGGCAGCAAAACAGTGTAAAGTGTGTGTGTGTGTGTGTGTGTCACTCTCCTTTATGTGTTTTTAATGAAGCTCTATCAGGTTTTGGAACAATTCACCAGCTTCGTCCTTTTAGGTGAACAACAACTTTACTGGTTAATTATGTGAACTTTCAGGGAGGGAATATTTTCACGTCTGTTCCTTTAAATAATCGTTACAGACTCACAGTTCGACATATGTTCTTTGACCTGTTGGCTCTTTGGTCCTCAGCCATAATAAAGATGTGTTTGTATTTAATGATAAATATGCATTTCTTTTCCGTTGGTGGGGGGTGCACTTTCACTGTGGAAAGTAAATTAAGTGGCGGCGAAGAAGCAAAACAAACGTTAAACTAACGGCGAAACAATATGAAAATTATGTATTAAAATACATTAAAATTACTATTTTAAAAAAAAAAATGCAGACGATAGAGGAGGTTGTGAGCGTTTTATTGTATCAGCGGTCTGGTTTGTACTGTAGTCGTCCTGCACTGATGGGCCTGATGGACATTGTTCAACAGTGATGTCACCACTTCCCGTCAGAGAGGCAGATTGGAGAGGGGGGGGGGGGGGGGGTTCAGGTCGGCGGCAGGGAAAACACACGGATCAGCAAAACTGTGCGACAAAGGGCCAAAGAACCAAAGAGCCGGTTCCACGGCCTCCTGGCATTCAGCGCGATCACACACCCTCAGTCTGAGCATCAGCATGCCACTGAAACTATAACAAACAAATAACCTGAATATTGAGTGCAGGCGGCAACCTCCGGTTCTGCCAAGTGTCTTAAAACGTGCATTCTCTTTAACGTCTACCAGGGGGCGACTCCTCTGGTTGTATAGAAGTCTATGCTTCATGTGTTAAAGCTGCATTCTCTCTCCTGACCACCTGGGAGCGACTCCTCTGGTTGTATAGAAGTCTATGCATCATGTGTTAAAGCTGTATTCTCTCTCATGACCACCTAGGGCGACTCTTCTGGTTGTATAGAAGTCTATGCTTCATGTGTTAAAGCTGTATTCTCTCTCCTGACCACCTGGGGCGACTCTTCTGGTTGTATAGAAGGCTATACTTCATGTTTTAAAGCGGCATTCTCTCTCCTGACCACCAGGGGGCGTCTCCTCTGGTTGTATAGAAGTCTATGCTTCTTGTGTTAAAGCTGCATTTTCTCTCCTGACCACCAGGGGGCGTCTCCTCTGGTTGTATAGAAGTCTATATAAATGACTCTACTTCTCTCTTGATGTATCCCTCAGTTAATCTCTAGTTTCAAGTCTTCTTCTATACAGCATGATGTTCATCTAGTAAATTATGGTCATTTAGAGTCAAACACACCATAAAGCAGGTGAGGATTTAGGGGCGGGGCTACAAGGTGATTGACAGGTCAACACGAGAGACGTATACGCCGTCTCTACGCCGCTCCTCCTCGGTCCACATGCGGTCACTTCCATCCCGGCAATCACGTTGGCGAGTACAACGCTGAGAGAACTGATGAAAAGCAGAGCAGCTAAAATAAAACCCCAAGTTTTATTAAACTGTAATGTTCCTTTAAAAAAGGCCTAAAAGCCAAGCGGCCTCTGCTAAACCTCCGGGGGATGGTGCTTTAAGGTGAAGTGCTCGTAAAGAGCGACAGCAGAGAGGGATCTTTTTTAGTCCGATCTCTGGAGAACACGTCCCATGCTGGGGGGTTCGTCTCCTTCAGACAGTTAAATATCACAAATGTTGGGAGAAACCGAGCAGGGGGCTCAAACTGAATTCTTCTCACTGAGAAACCCTTAAACGACGTCCAGGAAGTGACCTCACCGCTGCTGGACGTTGGCGCAAATGTTGCCGGGCAACTGAACCCTTTTTTTTGGAGTACAGGCTTTCAGCTTAAGTACAAGTTTGAGGTTCTTCTACTTCAATAAGCCACTACATTTATTGGACAGCTGGAGCTACTTTACAGCAGATTTGAGACACATTTTATTTTTAAATGTGGGCCTTATGAAGAAAAATAATAAAAAAGGAAAAATACATTTTTTTAACTACCAAAAAAAGTCGGGTTACAAGCCGCTCCTAGCTTCGGTGGGTGTCCCCGCTGTAGCAAGCTAGTGCTACTGCTGCTAGCGCTGCTGCTGTAGCAAGCTAGCGCTGCTGCTAGCTCCCAGCTGTAGCAAGCTAGTGCTACTGCTGCTGGCGCTGCTGCTGCCCGAGTCGGGCGTCGAGTCGGGGCTGGTCCCGCTACCTTTGGTTGTTGTAAGGGAGCTAGCGTGAAGCTAGCGCAGAGCTAGCAGCAGCACTAGCAGCAGCAGCTAACGGGGACACCCACCAAATGTGGTAGCAACTTTTATGGTATTCTGAATGTGAAATTTTCAAGTTACATTGCGAGAAAAGCTGTATGTTTCGCCCAAAAAAAAAACACAAATGCCATGGAAAATCACCAGTTTACTGTTTGTTGTGCAGACAAAAAGTAATTATGTATCTGCTGCTCTTAAACGATATTTAAATAAATTAACTGCTTTTAAGCGCTAGGCCTAAGTGTCCACTTAAAGTCATACGGTGTTGTGTTTTGGACCTGTAAATAAATAAAGTTAAACAGGCATAAATTGCTAAAAGTGTGTGTGTCCGTGTGTGTCATGCTTTCCACCTCCACCGTCTGTTTGAACTCTATATGGTCTTTATGTGGAATCTGTGATGGAAACATTAGCGAGGAGCAAAAGGACTCAAAAAGAGGCCCACAGTCTGGTGGAGGAGCAGCGAGCGGCTCGGCCCTCTCTGCAGGCTGAAGGTCAGGAAATCAAATGACTTTGTTTGACTTTCCGAAGGCGGTCATGCGTTGTCTTTGTTTTGGCATTTCCTCAAAGGAAACTCCTGATTGCCTAGTGTAAAAAATTCACGAGTGACTCATGTGGAGGAGAATCTTTAAAAGCTCAAAGTCAACTATTAACCGCTTTCTCATATGATTCTGATACGAAACAAACTCTCGAGACCTAAATGTTAGTTTTCCTTTATTTCAGTCTGTGTTTGCTCTGTGATCAATAACGGGGAAAGTCATATGACCTCATCAACAATTTGCAGGTTAATGTGACTTTTTCACTTTGTGTGTACAGTCCTAGACTCATGGATTTAAAAACACAGATTGCATCATGTGACGGAAGGCTAGTGGTATCAAAGAGCTCCCTTAAGATCATACACTACAACTAGAGGAACTGTTTCCACAGAGAGCTTTATATCAGTCGACCTTCAGTCAGGGTAAATGCACTTGTACTGGAGGTGATGAGCGGAAGAAAATTGTGCAGGAACCCCTAATATTTGGTCACCTTTCAGGGGCCACAATTCAAAAATCACTGCAGAAAAATCTCCCCCTGCTGGCCGGGAAGGAGAGAAAGTTGAAAAACCGAGCCCCGTTCTGCTTTGTATTTTAGAGAGAGCCCTTTCATGAACTCCGCTGGGAAATCTGTCAATTTCAACTTCCCTTGCATTTCTTCGTATAAAACCTTAGAGTTAGGAGATAAGTTAAGAGCTCACATCATTAAGTATATACTTGTATCCAGTTCGGCGTACATCCCGGTATATCAAGCAACTTTAAATGTGCTTAAACTCAACTTTATTTATATTTCGTACCGACGCCAGAGGCCATTCTGTCCCACAACAATGCGACGTAGATAGGGCACGCTGAATAAAACATTAAAGAAACTAATACTGTGTAGAAAAGTGTTTTTCTGTTGTTTTTGTTTCATAATTATTTGCCGAATTTTCCAAAATGCCCAACTAAATGCAAACATATCGTATAATACGTTATGTTAGTTATGTATGTTACGCAACGATTAAGATAACCTTAAATTGAGAGTTTTTAGAATGGAGTTTGGCGAGATTCGTTTCCATTCATTAAACTGTATAAAAAAACTCATTAAAACTTGATAAATCGTGGGGAAAATGGACTTTAATCGAATAACAACGACGAAGAAAACGCGTTTGAGTGAAAAAGGTGCATTTTGCCTACCTGTCAGTGAGTGTGGACTGTGTGCCACTCATTGGGGCTTCCCTTGAGAGTTTTCCAACGACTTCACCCTGATAACATTTTCACGATAACGTCCGAGTTTCATTAATTATAAAACGGCTCCTTTATGTCGTGTCCGAACATTTCCAGAAAACGTCGACGAATCGTTATTTCCAGCAGAGAAAAAAAATCCCGTTATTCCAATCGGAGTGTCGGCTGAAACGCCCCAGAAGCAGATCGAAAGAAAAAAAAGTTTTGCAAATATATATTTAGTACTCAAACGCTACAAAGTTGCAAGAAACAACTCAAATTGCTACTTTTGCTTTTCCGGTTGGTGTGTGAATGCGTTTCATTAGACAGCCGCTGTCTGCATCAGCACAGACATCTGGAAAACCGTCCACAACTTTCCACAAAACTTTCTCAGATTGCCTCCAAATCCAAGGAGAGGATCTCTCTATTCTCCTGAGGAAACGCGTCCATGGTGACAGTCCAGGCTGTAATCCATATCGCCCCGGGGGAAGAATTACGTCAAACGTCGGCTGCTAAATCCAAAATGAACGTCCAGAGAGTGTGAAGCATCCTCCTCCAGGTCTGCTCACTTTTAATCCTCACTTCATGTGAACGACAGTCTTTTTTTTTTTTTACTCCAAAGTGATGATGCAAAATGGAATAAAAGGAAATGCTTTGTCCCCCCTTCCTTCCTTTCTCCCTCCCCAAAATAGTCAAAATTGAGGAGAAAAAGCAACCTTTCATCCCGTTGCGTTCAAGAGCTCCTCGTACTTCGCTAAACTGTCACATTTTAAAAAGCATTGTTGTAGTTTTGATTGGGCTTTTACACGCAAATAAACAGTGATGGAAAGGAATTATGACTATTAACTTCAGTACAATGTTGATATTATTTTACTTTGAACTCGAACTTATGCATTGTTAAAAAAATAAACCTTTTTTCCAATCTTTTAGGGTTGTAACCTTTTTTGAAACTTTTGCTTGACTGCAAAATACCTGCTTGGGACACAATTTATATAAAAATAAATAAATGCTTTCTTACACAGCTCAATAATGAAGAAAAATACAATACCTTATGAAGAGAACATCAACCAGCACAGGCTGTTATGTTGTTGTTTATTGGGATCAGGGTTATTTGGCTGACTGGAAACTGCTTAAGGAGCTCCAGAGGCTTTGTGTATGACGGCCATTTACTTTATAATTTTATCTCAGTGTCGATTTATGTATGTTTTATGACATATTTAACTTATTTGTTTGTTTTGGAGATTTACTGATTTTGGTTTGATTTAGCCGCATTAATAAATACATGAGCCCATTCACATAACCGCCTGTAGGTGGCAGCACCGCGCCGCTCGAGACCTTGACGGCCTAATTTTCTCACACGAAGAAGAAAAAGACAGCCGTCCATCCACAGGCCAGCAGCAGCTAGCTAACAAGACAACGTAAACACTGGGACATTCTGGCTGCTTAGCGTTGGATTTATTCGCCGCCGTTTCCTGGAGAACAACTACACGATGCGGTAGTTTAGCCGAACATGTTGGTTTTTATCTCGGAACAACCCAAAGTCCTTGAAGTTGTCCTGCTAACGGATGGTAAGACGTTCGCTGCTAATTCGCTAAGCTAGCGTCCACTGCAGAGGTTTTCAAAACGCGTTAAGCTAAAATACAATGCCATTCTGTGGGAGGTTTGCACCGAAAATATCTGACGCTTTTCTTTGAATAGTTTACGAATGCATTTCAATGTTGTGGTCTGTTTTGAGTGGTGGCATTTGATGTAAAGCTAGTCGCCGTTTTCCCGTCGTGTTGACAGAATTTGACCGAGGAAATCCAAACAGCTGAACGTTGACTTGTTTGTCCACTAATGTCGGATCCTGGTCGCACAAACGCAATGTTTTGTAATCATTGGGAATGTATTTTACTTTCGGCACATACACTGTTCTCTAAGCAGCATTTGTATTAAACACACTCTCCCTTTTCTTTGTGTGGTCGGCCTTGTCCGCCCCCAGTATTCATTGTAGTGACTGAGCTGCCCGGTGGTGGGCGGTGCTGGTCAGTGTAAACAACCAGGAACTTAAGACTGTTAAATCATGTGTGTGGCAAGAGAGTTATACTATATCACTCCTTCATTCATTTGTGCCATCAAACAAGCTCAAAATAAACTGCTGGACTTGTAAACGGAGTTCTGCATCATCTTTTAAGTTAATAATAATGATAATAAATTGTATTTGTATGGCGTTTTAAAAAGTACTCAATGGCTCTTTACGTGGTAAATACTAACAATGTACACAAGAGATATGGCACAACAGTAAGAAACAAAAACATACACTTTTAAAGTCATTTATTTTTTCTTCCATATTGTCATCAAATGTCATGTTAGGTCCAAAACCATCACTACAGTTTTTCTTCTAACTAGTGTTGTGTGTGGAGCTGAAACCTGATTCAGCTTCTTCCTCTGCGCTGCCCTTTGCTTCTGGAAATGAAACGCACCAAATATTAATCTCATGTGCAAAAGAACTGGGAAACAACTGACCCTTTTAGAAACAAAAACTGACATTTATTTGTTTTTAAAGAAGTTGGAAAGTTGTGATAGATGGACTAATGAGTTGTTGGCTTTGGTCTTTTCTTGGGATTTGGTGACAATAAGAAAATAAAGCTCTATTGTTTAACTACATCCTAGTTTTTTAAGCTGATTACACCATTCAGTTATTCTATTAAACCAACTATTGACACCTTCAAGTTCCTATATCCAATCTGTCTGTTTGGTAATGTCATAATTTCTTCAAAATTTCCGATTCAATTCAGTTTGAAATGAAAATATAGACAAGTAGAAATACTACAAACATTATTTCCAATGTTTTAGGAGCTAAATAAGACTCAACAAAAACAGACGGTTAATTTTTCTTGACTGTCATTCATTCATTTTTTTAAAAAGAGCATTAACACACTTTGTTGTCATGAAGTTATTTGGCTGTCGGTTCATCAGACAGTTTGCCAAACTCAACTCCGCTCAACAATTTAAAGAAAATTAGTGACGCCATCCCAAATGAGTTTGTCGAGATGAAAATGGAGAAAAGCCCTCCTCCTGCGCTTCACTTCCGACTCATAACATCTCAACATGACACCTTGTTGTCTTTTATCCGTGGTTTGCGTTCAAGCTGCGTGATTGAAGAGCGTTGCTAATGAGCAGAGTGTTTCCTCTGAGAGAACAGCTGCTTCGCAGGGACGATTTAATTCCATTAAACTCGGGTACACTTAATTAAAATGTGTCACGGAAAGCCTCTTTAGACACATTTAGCTCAGAGTACAGTAATTGTATATGAAAGATGATGATCTTGTCAATCGGACCGAATCGGACCAAAACGGGAGCTCTTTTATTCTTTTTCAAAGAGTAAATTCATTTAATTAACGTGCACTTTTCTAACACTGTACTTGATCCGAATAAATTACTGTCTATCATTGTTGTGGACGCTCTTTAAAGTAATCAACGCCTGGCAGAAGCGGCGTTTACGAGAAACCGTTGTCTCATCTAACGTTGTGTTGTTTACTCTCCACTCAGCCAATGATTCAGCTGGAGAAACCAGTGCTGACTGGAACCATGCCAGTAGTATGGCCCACCATCCTGGACCTGGGCAGGGATGAGTGCAAACGAATTCTCAGAAAACTCGGTAAGGTCACGCGATTCCAAACTAAAGAGGTGGAGGAGGAACATCGGCATGAACAGAATTATTACATCTTAAATCAGAACAAGGAGTTCAGATTTGAGTTTCACCGGATTGAAGTCACATCCTTGTTTCATTTGTTTCCTCAGAGCTGGAGGCGTACGCTGGCGTCATCAGTGCCCTGCGAGCACAAGGAGACCTGACGAAGGACAAGAAGGATCTGTTGGGAGAGCTCACTAAAATCCTCGGGTAATTGTTCTCCTACATCTTCTAGAAGTCTGCGGTCAAAAGAAACAACCCGTCTTGACTTTTTCAATTTATTATGTATTTAAACTGTCATTTTCTCCTCCTCCAGGATCTCAACGGAACGGCATCGCGCAGAAGTCCGCCGGGCCGTGAACGATGAGCGCCTCACCACCATCGCGTATCAGTAAGTGTGTGAGCGGCCATGTGGGCGTGTCCTTCGGCAGTTGCAGTATGTCACAGTATGTGGAGTAACGCAGCAAAACGGGGCGGGGTTCCCTTCGCATCCTTCGCCGTCAGCCTGTTTTCCATTGCGTGAGCGCGGTGCAAATTTTTCCTTCTGGCTCGTTCTCTTGAGTGTGCGGTGTTTTTAGTGTCTTGGCGTTTTGTTGGATCGTTTCGTCATCTTTTGTTCTAACTAAATGTGACTGGTTCTCGTTGATGTGGACAACATGCATTGTCTGTTAATGACGCCGCATCCCGTCACGAGCATATTCACGTAAACTAAATCAGACGGCACAGGTAGGAAATGCACGGCCCGCCTCTGGTTTACAAATCCACTTTTCAGAAACAACAAGCAAATGAAATGGCGCCCTCATCGCTTCAGAAATCAAATTTTACATCAATTCAAGATTTAAGATGTTTTTACTGTCATATGAGCAGACAACAGGCAGTTTTTTATACCATGAAAACCTTATTTTGCTCGGTCCTAACACAGAATTACAATAAACTTAAGGTAAAAAAAATATTATATAAAAAATAAGAATATAAAGATATAACAGTTTTGCACACAAATATCATAATAGTATTGCTATGATAAAATATGATAATAGTATTGCTCATTGTATCATTATACACTCTGCATTGCTACAACATTGCAATTTGTTGGAAAGTTCACGTGTTGATGGTATTTCGGGAGGACACTCCTGACTCTTCTGTGACCCTGCAGATGTTTTTTATTGTGATTTTGGCTCACCGTTGCACACTGGGAATCGTAGTTTTAGAAACTGATGTCTCTCTGTGTCTTTTTTCCAGCATGTCGGGTCCCAACAGCTCGTCCGAATGGTCCATCGAGGGACGCCGGCTTGTCCCCTTGATGCCGAGGCTGGTCCCTCAGACGGCGTTTACTGTGACCGCTAATGCTGTAGCCAGTGCCACGGCCAATCAGAACGCCTCCCTTCTGTTGCCGGCCGAAACGGGAAACAAAGAAGGTGAGCCAGCGTCTCTTTGCATTCAACAAGATTATTTCACGTCATTATTCTAGAAATGCATGTAGCTATAAAAAATGCTGCTTTCTCTTAATATTTTTTTGCAAACATGAGCAATTTTCCTCGCTGTGGAATATTTAAAATCCAGTTCACCTTGAAGTTTCCGCCTAAACGCAGCTCATTCCTCATTGAATGGATGTTTACTCTCCTCCCCGCAGTGGTTGTGTGTTACTCCTACACGAGCACCACCGGCACCCCCACCAACGCGACGGCGCCCAGCGGCGCCATCGGAGCAACTGTGAAATCCCCGCGACCGCCCAGTCCTTCCTCGAACGTGGTGGTGCTGCCCAGCGGGAGCACCGTCTATGTGAAAAGTGAGCGTCTGCTTCATCGGATAAATAATTGCTCTGCGCAGGCGACAACGGTTCAAGGTTCTTTGTTTGCCTTTTGTGTGTAGACCAACAGTACAGACACATTGGAATTATTGTGCAGGGCTCTCTGAGTCAAGAGTTTAGGAAAATACATAAGATGGTAGTATGTACTAGAAAGGTGGTAGTATGTACTAGAAAGGTGGTAGTATGTACTAGAAAGGTGGTAGTATGTACTAGAAAGGTGGTAGTATGAACTAGAAAGGTGGCGATATG
Organism: Clinocottus analis; assembly: GCF_023055335.1. Lineage (NCBI taxonomy): Eukaryota > Metazoa > Chordata > Actinopteri > Perciformes > Cottidae > Clinocottus > Clinocottus analis. The sequence goes on along the minus strand of NW_027176207.1, from coordinate 20,849,921 downwards.
TACTAGAAAGGTGGTAGTATTTACTGGAAAGGTTATAGTATGTACTAGAAAGGTGGTAGTATGTACTAGAAAGGTGGTAGTATGTACTGGAAAGGTGGTAGTATGTACTGGAAAGGTGGTAGTATGTACTGGAAAGGTGGTAGTATGTACAGGAAAGGTGGTAGTATGTACTAGAAAGGTGGTAGTATGTACAAGAAAGGTGGTAGTATGTACTAGAAAGGTGGTGGTATGTACAAGAAAGGTGGTAGTATGTACAAGAAAGGTGGTAGTATGTACTAGAAAGGTGGTAGTATGTACAAGAAAGGTGGTAGTATGTACTAGAAAGGTGGTAATATTTACTAGAAAGGTGGTAGTATGTACTAGAAAGGTGGTAGTATGTACTAGAAAGGTGATAGTATGTACTAGAAAGGTGGTAGTATGAACTGGAAAGGTGGTAGTATGAACTGGAAAGGTGGTAGTATGTACTGGAAAGGTGGTAGTATGTACTAGAAAGGTGATAGTATGTACAGGAAAGGTGGTAGTATGTACACTTTTAGATACAGTTTGAACAAGTTCTCAACAAAGGAGAGGGCAAATGTTAAAATACAGTAATACATAGGCTAGTCCTAAGTGCTGTGAAAAGAGGGGAAGTGGGAGTATTGCACATTTTGAGATGTGGAAGAAAGTTTTTTGTGGAGATATTGCACCGTTAGGATATTGCACCTTCGTCAGAAAGTATACTGACCGGCCTGAAGGGGGCGCCACAAGGCTTCGTTTACGGCTTACTGACATCTAGACGGAGCGAAGCTGAAGCCGTCCCGGAGCCTCGTCCTCTCTGCAGCGGTTGACGGCTCGGTTTTGTGGCAAGACGAGTGATTCAGAAATCTTCCCCACAATGCTTGTTACGATTGGTTCTTTACCGGCTGAGATTTAAATTTGCTAAACGCGGCGTCTCGTGGGATTTGTTGGATTGAATTAGACAGTATTATGCAAGCATCTGCTGCCAATGTGCATGCAGATCAAACAGCTGGCGCGAGCTCTGTCCAACGGGACGATTTAGGAAGCCAATGCATAGTGAATTAAATATTTTAGACCCAAAATATAAGCAGGCATACATACATCTATATAAATGTTTATTCTTTTAATCAAACTGCTGTCTCTCATTTATTTGTGTCATTTAAGGTTTACTGTATGCTTTGAATCCTCATTGTTAGTTTAAATACTACATTTTATGACTTTACTGTTTACACACAGATTTCACACGTTTGCTCATGGACATTTGGTTTAAAGTCATGGAAAAGTGGTTAAAAGTCATGGAAGTTTGACTTAATGTCATTGAAAAGTTGCTTAAAGTCATGGAAAAGTGGGTTAAATTTGATGAAAGAAAGTCATGGATATCCATTGATCACAATGTGTATGAACTCTGCATAACTACAGTCATATTTTTGATATCCTGACTTTTCCTGTCCTTCGCAGGCGTGAGCTGTTCCGACGAGGACGAGAAGCCGCGGAAGCGCCGGCGGACGAACTCGTCCAGCTCGTCGCCGGTGATGCTGAAGGAGGTCTCCAAGGCGCCGCCGCCGGTTTCCAAGAGCATCACGGTGCCGGTGAGCAGCCCCAAGATGAGCAACATCATGCAGAGCATCGCCAACTCGCTGCCGCCGCACCTGTCCCCCGTCAAGATCACCTTCACCAAGCCCACCATCCAGAGCACCAACACCACCACGCAGAAGGTGAGCGCCGCTCGTTCCCACGCTTTCAACACACACCTCTCGCTCAACCTTTTCCCTTTTGAAGGGATCGTCCAGGATTCATAGAACCTTAGTTATATTCGTAACCATCGTTCTATTTCATCCTTACTGACAAAAGTTACGAAGATAACTACGGTTCTATGAATCCTGGATGACCGCCAGATGCAGTGTTTGACACTGCATCTGGCGGTCATCCAGGATTCATAGAACCGTAGTTACATTAGTAACCTTTGTTTCGTCGCCATAAATAAAGTGATGGCGTCTCGATGGATTTAACTTCTGGACTTTACAACTCTGGGTTTATTGGAAATATTTCGATCTCCCAAGTCGGAAAACAATCAGACGCGGCCTGGAAAAATACCATCATAATAATATTAATAAACAATATATTATATTATCAACGATCCCCCAACAATTTCACAATCCCTTGTGGGTATAATTTTTTAAAATTTGTTGCAGTGTCATCATTCATATGCCACCAACGTGTTTTTGGTTAATTTGTTGACAAGAGCACATGACTTGGTCACGTGAGAGTGGAAACTCCCAATAATCTGGTTAAATATAATATTATTACTGATCTTTATCTGCAACTGTGTACAAGTACAAGCTTTCAACAGAATGTTGAAAGAAACAAAGCTGTGTTTAATATCATTACGTCTAATTTTGACACCACCAGAGCAGACAAATCCTCCGTGATCTTCGTCTCCACTCGATGCTCTCTGCTATGTAAATGTCTCGTCTCCGTTCAGGTGATCATCGTGACGACGTCCCCCAGCTCCAACTTCGTGCCCAACATCCTGTCCAAGTCTCACGCTCACAACAGCGCCGCTCTGTCCAAGCTGGTCTCCACCTCCATGCTGACCGCCACCGCCCAGAAGCAGACGGTGGTCTTCCCCACCGCCACCAACGTCGCGGTGACCACGGTGGTGTCCTCCACGCCGGCGGTGGTCATGTCCACAACATGTAGGTCGTCCTCCGCAGCCATTAGTGGACATGGACTTTAACACATTTGCTCTTTTTTTGTGTCACTCCGACCTTTTAGCATTTCTGTTGCCAAACTGTTAGCGTCGTTAGCGTCGTTAGCGTCATTAGCGTCGTTAGCGTGACCGCTCGGTGTTTCCCCTGGTTGGTGCAGGCGCCGCTTCGGCCGGAGTGAAGGTGGCTTCGGCCCGACTTCCTTCACCCAAGACCCTGGCGGGGTCTCCGGCTCAGATCATGGCCCAGTTCCCCAAGCAGCAGTCGCCCAAACAGCTGCAGCAGAGCTCAGCGATGGGCGTGTGCCAGAGCCAGAGCACCAGCACCTCGCCGGGCTCCAAGCCCACCATCCAGATCAAACAAGAGTCCGGTGAGCTCGGTCTCTACTCCGTTATCTCTCTCTCTTGTATTCTTCTTCATCTTTCTCTAGCTATTTCTTTCTTTAGCAGGGTTCATACAGTCATGGAAAACCTGGTTACGAGTCATGGGATTTTAAAATGGTTATTTCCAGGCCTGGAAAAGTTGTTTTTTTACACTCTTGCACGTCATTTACAATTTTCATTGTTAGTTTGAATACTACATTTTATCACTTTTTCATGTTTACACCCAGAATGTTTGGTCATAGAAATTTGGTTTAAAGTATAAAAATGCATTAGTCACCATGTGTATGAACCTTGTTTAGGTTTTTTTCTTTATATTCTTCTTAAATCTTTATCTCTTCCTCCTTTTCTGTTCATTTCTTTTGTTTCTCTTTTGTTTTTCTTGTGTGCACTGCTGCTGTAATCCTGTAATTTCCCCACTGCGGGACTGATAAAGGATTGTTTTATTTTATTTAAAAGAACAGATTAAAATTAGAACACTTAATTTGTGCAATATGTTGTTTTTTACGGGCAAGAATGAGCTATTATTTTTAGAAATACATTAAAATATATGTTCTGGACCCTCAATGCACTAGCATTCCTACATTTTATATGTATGTATGTTGCAGAATATGTGTTTCTCTTTTACTAAATCAGTGTATATTTTGTGCGTATTCTACAGGGGTCAAGATAATCACTCAGCAGGTTCAGCCCAGCAAAATCCTGCCCAAGCCTTCGTCGGTGGCGTTGTCCAGCAGCGGCTCGTCTCCCATCATGGTCGTCAGCAGCAATGGAGCCATAATGACGACCAAACTGGTCACCCAGTCCACAGGTGAGCGACGCATGGACTCAATACCCGACGAAGCACCGAGGCTTTGATCCTCCAGTGATTGAATAAGCGACGCCGTTCTCTTGGTACGCAGCCAGCCAGGCCACCTACACGAGGCCCACCGTGAGCCCCGGCCTCGGCGCCAGAATAGCGGCCTCCAGCGGCGGGACCACCTACGTCAAGACCACCAGCGGCAGCATCATCACCGTGGTGCCCAAGTCTCTGGCCACGCTGGGCGGCAAGATCATCAGCAGCAACATCGTCTCCGGTGAGCCGAAAAACCAGGAGAGATCGATGTTTGCTGTTATGTTTACTGATTCAGACACGGGGGTTTGTACGGTCATGGAAAACCTGGAAAGGTCAAGGACATTTTTTAATGGTTATTTTCAGGCTTGGAAAAAAGTTTTGGAAAAGTCATGTCAATGTGTTATATTCATGTGTTCATTTACGCTGAGTTTTGAAATAATTAATGTGGAAATCTGGTTTAAATTCATGGAAAAGTCATGAAAATTGGATTTACAGTAATGAAAAATTGGTTTAAAGTCATGAAAAATTGGTTTAAAGTCATAAAAAATGGTTTAAAGTCATGGAAATTTGGTTTAAAGTCACTGAAAATTGGTTTAAAGTCATGGAAATATGGTTTAAAGTCATGGAAATTTGGTTTAAAGTCATGGAAATTTGGTTTAAAGTCATGGAAATTTGGTTTAAAGTCATGGAAATATGGTTTAAAGTCATGGAAATATGGTTTAAAGTCATGGAAATATGGTTCAAAGTCACTGAAAATTGGTTTAAAGTCATGGAAAAGTTATGAAAATTTGGTTTGAAGTCATGGAAATTTGGTTTAAAATCATGAAAAATTTGTTTAAAGTCATGGAAATTTGGTTTAAAGTTATCGGAATTTGGTTTAACGTCATGGAAAATTAATGAAAATCCATCGGTCAAAACGTGTGCGCACCCTGCAGACGCTTGTGATCAAACGTTGACTTCCCTCTCGCTTCAGGCACGACGACGAAGATCACCACCATCCCCATGACCTCCAAGCCGAACGTCATCGTGGTCCAGAAAACCACCGGGAAAGGAGCCACCATCCAGGGGCTACCCGGCAAGAACGTGGTCACCACGCTTCTCAACGCTGGGGTCAGTGAATCCTTCATTTCTAAGCACTACGCAGAGCCGCCAGTTCAACTGGTAGCACTGGTGCTGCCAACGTTCCCAGTTGGTCTGAGGCCAGTCATCCCTCCGAAGACAGCCAGTGTTTTTTTGGGAGAGAAAGTGAATTGGCGACTATAACAAAAATGGCGACTATCTCTTTGTTTGCTGTTGATTTGTCTGATTGGTCGGAACAGACAAGACGCCACTTCATAACCTTTCAAATGATTCTGATGGCATAAATGTTTGTTAACAACCTTTTTGTACACATTTATTTCCCTGTTTTGACGTCTTTGTCTTTTTTGATACAACCACTAGGTGTTGCCAAAGTTTGAAACCTTCACAACCTACACAAAGGTCCTTTTCAACATTTTATCAAATTACATTTCCTGAATTCAAGTTTTTAAAATTTGTTTAATACAGAACTGTGTTTGTGTTTTTTAAAGACATTTTTTTTTTAAATTCCTCTTTGTTTTCTGGTGGAGAGGCAGATTGATATCACTCTTATATCTGTTTGTTAAATATGAAGCTACAACCAGTTAGCTTAGCTTAGCACAAAGACTGGAAACGGGGGGAAATAGCTAGCCTGGACTGCCACAATGTAGAACTGTTGCTTTAAAGTTTAGTTTTTATCTCTTTAAAATGATAAAGCGACTTTGTTGTAGGGCTGCAACTAACGATTATTAAATTAATCTGTTGATTACTTCCTTGATTAATCAATTAGTTGTTGGGATCAGTGTTTACAAAACCCAAGATGACATCATCAATTGTTTAGTTTTCTAGAGATTTTCAGTTTATTATTGCATAGAGTCGAGAAACTAGAAAATAGTGACGTTTTACAAGCTGGAAAGACACAATTTTGACAAAAAAAATACTCAATTATCAAATTAATTGAATAGTTGACAACTAATCGATTAATTGTGGCAGCCCTACTGTTGCGTGTGAGTACTGTAGCTTCTCTAAAGATCTGTGGTGTCTCTGCTGGTGGTCGTCTGGTCCGTTGTATTAACCCTGCGTGTGCTGCAGGGGGAGAAAGGCCTGCAGGCGGTTCAGGGGACCAAGCCGGCGATCATCACGGCCTCCAGACCCATCACCAAGATGATCGTCACGCAGCCCAAAGGCATGAGCTCTGGCGCCCAGGCCACCGCCACCAAGATCATCCCCACCAAGATCGTCTACGGCCAGCAGGGCAAGACACAGGTGAGGCGCCGCCAGCTCATCGAAGGTTAAACAAAAACGCTGTTTTCCGACAATCTACCGCTCTAAAATGTTTAATTTACCGCTGAGTGAATGTTCTGCTTGTGGCTTTAACCCTCTTGAATCACACCGGCGTGATTGACAGTGTTTGCGTTCTTAATAATCTTCATTATCTTCACGGAAAAACGGCGTAAAAATAAGAATCTGCTGTCGTTAGATCCACCAAACTCTGCAGCTTGTGTGCTCTTACTGCCTCTAACAGGAGCTGACTCTGTGGAGTCTGTGCCAGGTGTTTGTCGACATTTTGTGTGATTCTTCCCCTTAGCCCCGCCTCTTTTTAGCCATATTATCACTTTACACTTGTGCCTTATGATAATTGTGCCTCATTATATAGAGAGATGACATTATTCTGCAATTTTAAATGTCACACATGGGTATATATCTCATATGCAAGTGCCTTGAAAGATCAATTTAAGAAAAGACCCTGAAGGCTGTAAATTAAAATCATCATTACATCCTGTTGGCATATGACGGCAGGTCAAGTGGATATTCACATGACCGACTGACTTCAAGTTACCACAGAAGAGAAGAAGAGCAGTTTTCATTTCGCATTAAGCTCATTTTAGACTTCTCCGTCTGGGTACTGCTCGTCATTTTTCCAGGGAAGTTGCATCCAGAACGTCTGAACAGAAGAGAAAACTCCCCCAATTCTTCTCCGGCTGACAGATGGACAGCGGCGGGGGCTTTTGCCGCTGACCTTTTTCCTCTTCCTCCATTTCCTCCCCTCCCTCCCCCATTCAGGGAGAGGAATGAGTCTTTTCCCCCTAAAACGTTGTCAATGAGCCGGGCAGAAACCCAATCTGATGCTCTTTCAGGTTCAAGCAGCTGCAGACTGCGGCGCTCGGTCTCCTGTTTCCAACTCGTCATATTAAACCTGCAGGGAGTCGGTCTTCTTTGACCTCTCGTGGAGACGCCGGCGTTCACCTTTTCGGGCAGAATCTTTTGGATTCAACATTATTTATTCCTCTTTTTTATATCGTCTATCTGGCACAATCGTATTTGCCAGGTACGTTGCCGTTCAAAGGTTTGAGGTCATCCAGACACATACTCAGTTTCTTCACAATTTCTCGTATGCAATATCCTTAATTTCTCAGAACAAGAACAAACTGAAGAGTTTCACATAAAAGTTTTCTTTTTCCGGCCGTTTTGAGAGTTTAATGGCACAAATGTGAAGCTCCAGATACTGAACTAGCTTAAAGGAAACACAGTTGTACAGCTTCTCTCACCAGCAGGACTGTTTTCAGCTGTGTGACATCACCGCACAAGGGTTTTCAAGAGTTTTCAAGGGATTTTAAGTGGTTTTAAAGTTTTTGCAAGTGTTTTTAAGGGTTGTCAATTGGATTTAAGGGATTAAAAAAAACATTTTAAAGGGTTTTTCATGGATTTTAAGTGATTCCAAAGTTTTTTACAGGTTCTCAAGGGTTACAGTTTTATTTAAAAAAAAATCTTTAAGGATTTTCAAGTTTTTTTTTAAGGATTTAAAGGTTTTCTACTGCTCCATTAGTCTTCTAAGGAGATTATCAAACACAATGTACCACCAGAACAGTGATAGCTGCTGGAAACGGGCCTCTATACACCTGTATGTATGTAAGTAGATATCTATTTAAAAACCAGACGTTTCCACCTAGAATAGTCATTTACCACATTACCAATGTACAGAGTGTATTTATGATTAATTTAATGTTGTCTCCATTGAAAAAAAACAGTGGTTTTCTTTGAAAAATAAGGACATTTCTAAGTGGCTCCAAACTTTACGTTACACATGTGAGGAATTTGTCTTTTTTAGACAAACAACGACAATCAACACAGTGCAAGACATGGAAACATATCACATTTATAATGTAAAATAAAGTGCACAGATAACAGTGCTGTCATCACCATCCATGTACAACCAGCACCTGCTTTTCATAAATCTGCCTTGTCATGAGAGGGGAAACTCCAAAGATAATCTGCTATAATTGGTTGGATTATATGTTTTTTTGCGGCCTCGTTGAAAGTCGCCGTACAATGAAACTGACCGCTGGAGGCGTCGCTTTCAGTTCCTGGGGACTTTTCTTCAGGTTTTAAAAAAAAAGTCACGACAAGTTCTGTAGAAATAAATTAAACTACCGAAGAATACGGGGTTTTGAAAGTATTTCTCTTGTGACTTAAAAATAAACGCCCACTGAGTAGTGAGAAGTACAGAGATGATTATCTACCCTAACCTTTATTTTAAAGACCTTTTGGGGGAATTTGAATTTAATTCACTGGTGTAAAGATGAGCATCCTGTAGTAAATACACTATTTAAACAACAAGATTCTGCTGATTTCCTCTGCAGAAGTACGTCGTACTTTCAATAACAAAGTCTGGTCTAAATTTAGCCCGAAATCACTTTCTGTGTCTCGAGGTCGAGGGGAAGTTGAGGTCAGTCATCGATGTGGTACGGTGCAAAATACACACTCTACGCAACACACACACACACACACAGCGATGACCCGCGGTGGAGGTTCACCAAAACCACAAGTTGGATCTCACCAAAACGGAAACGACGCTCTGAAAATTACGTCACAATATTTTTTTCAAAGTCATTGTCGCTGCTAAAAGTGACAAAAAAAAAATTCAAATTTTTTGACAAAGCAGACGGAAACATGACGTCGTCGTTGACGGAAACAGAATCGGAGCCATTTATTTGCTTAATATGTTACACATACGAAGAATGAGACAAACAACAACAATCAACACAATGCAATAGAAACATATTAAATCTACAATAACATATCAGTGTCTGCTGCGGTGGGCTGTATGAACACTGATGTGGCCTTAAAAGAACTTTAAACTTTAAAGAAAATCAAAGTTAAAAGACAGTTTGCGAAATCAAACCATTAAATTATCATCAGAGATCATCAGAGACGGGAAAAGTGGAGATTCCCCTGAGTTTGATAAGCAAGAACATTGTTAACTGTGGACTTTACGGCTCTCATTGAAGGCCAAGGTCTGAAACCACGGCCCGCCGCTGGTGTATTGTATGTTAAAGTGTAAATTTGAATGTGAAGTATGAAGGGATGTGCAGCGGTTTGAAAATGTTCACAATAAATAAGACAAGCGCGTTTCCAGACAACCCGCGCCATAAATCCCTAAAGGTAAAGAAGGAAACGTCCATCTTCTGCCCCTCAAGTCGTGGGGAACCACGAGGATGTCTTGCATGAAACGAAGACGTCCTCCAGCGTTCCCACGGAGCCGCTGCTTTACAGAACCCTCTTGTGCTCCTCTGGTTTCCTTCCAGGTTCTCATCAAGCCCAAACCCGTCTTCCAGACGGCGATGGTGAGCGAGCAGACCCGGCAGCTGGTCACCGAGGCGCTGCAGCAGGTGACCCGCTCGGCAGAACTCGTGCAGGGTCCGGGTCCGGCCTCGGGCCAGGACGGGACCGCGAAGGACGACTCCGGATGCTCGGCGGGCGAGTCGTCCCACAGCGGCGGCGGCGGCGCTCACGGTAAACTTTTACATTATGCAGAGGCCAGGCATGGAAATATCCCCAAAGTGCAGTAAAAGTCCTGTAAACGTGTTTTATTCATGTGTTTATATTCATGTGTTCATTTACGCTGAGTCTGAAACAATGAATCTGCTTTTAAAAATATCAGCAGCATACATACAGGCATCTATATAAATGTTTATTCCTTTAATTAAACTATTGTCTCTCATTCATTTGAGTCATTTAAGGTTTACTGTATGCTTTGAATCCTCATTGTTAGTTTAAATACTACATTTTATCACTTTTTACTGTTTACACACACATTTCACACAATGTTTGCTCATGAACATTTGGTTTAAAGTCATGAAAATTTTGTGAAAATTTTGAGAAAAGTCATGACAATTTGGTTGAAAGTCTTGTAAATGTGGTTTAAAGTCATGGAAATCAGGTGAAAAGTTACGGAAATTTGGTAAAAAGTCTTGGTAATGGATGAAAAGTCATGAAAATTGATGAAAAGTCATCTAAAAGTCTTGGAAATTTGCTTGAAAGTCATGGAAATTGATGAAAAGTCTTGAAAATGTAGTTAAAAGTCATTCAAAAGTCTTGGGATTTTGGTTAAAAGTCAAGAAAATTGATGAAACATCATTGAAAAGCCTTGAAAAGTAGTGAAAAGTCATGGAAGTTTGGTTAAAAGTCATGGAAAATTGGTTTGAAGTCATGGAAATCCATCAGTCAGAACGTGTATGAACTGGTCTGCTCCGCTCAACTCTTCTGGATAAAAGAGTTTAATATAAAAAACAACCCAAACCCGATGCTCATCTCCTTTTTAACAAGAAGTCACCGTTCATCCCGCCTTGGTCTCCCTGCAGAGCCTCAGCCCGTCGTGCACGTCGTGTCCTCCAGAGAGCACGACTGGACCGAGCAGGAAATATCGGTGGAGTCCAGCCCGACTATCATCTACCAGGAGGTGTCGAGCGGGGAATCCCAGTCCGCCACCTCCACCATCAAAGCCCTCCTGGAGCTCCAACAGACAACAGGTGAGCCTTTATGTCACAGAACAGATGTGTGTGAGTGTGTGTGTGTGTGTGTGGGGTTGAATCACCCAATGCTGTGAGGGAAAAGACACAGACAGTCGTTGTGTGTGAGGCTTTCACAATAAGCTCACCGGGCTTCAAACCTGTGGAACCGGGTTGATTAGTAGACAGGAAGCGACAAAGAATACCGCGGAATATTTGAGGTGAGAGCGATCAGAGCTTCCGAAGACATTCCCGCCTGTGAATTACCCAAAACCAGAGCCGTTCAGCCGGTCCACTTTAATAATGGATGCTAAAACTCTTCGGGATTTCCAGGCGACACTTAAAGTGCTGAGTTAAGACGCAGCGGCCTTTAGTTCCCTCATGTGCACAGAGAACCAGGTGTTTATTACAAGATTAGCTGGTAGCGTTACAATCAGCCCGCTCCACATTTCCCTCTATATTCACCAGATAAACTCGGCGTCCTGTTTCTTTGTTTCCACAACGTTAAGTCCTCGGTACAGCGAGGTCGTCCCTTCCGCTTTATTGACCCCCCCTCTCGCTTCCCCGCCCCGGCAGTGAAGGAGAAAGCCGAGTCCAAACCCCGGCAGCACACCATCGACCTGAGCCAGATGGCCGTGCCCATCCAGCTGGCCCCGGACAAGAAGCCCGGCCCGGAGTCCCCGAGGCCCTCCACCTCCGAGGCCGAGCCCGGCGCCGAGTACGTCGCAGCGGGTACGTTTGCACCTCCGGCCGGCCGGCGACGCCATGTATCACCTGAGCAAAAGACAGCAGACGTACTCGCTATGCAGAGTGGCTCCTCGAGTTTGACACAAAGCTCTTCTTCTTCTTCTTCTTCTTCTTCTTCTTCTTCTTCTTCTTCTTCTTCTTCTTCTTCTTCTTCTTCTTCTTCTTCTTCTCCTCCCTCCCCGTCCTAACCCACCAGGTAAAGTCATCAGCATAGTGGGAGTTCCTTCCGAGGACGACAGCGTGGTCATGTCCTCCAGCCAGCAGCAGCAGCAGCAGCAGCAGCAGCAGCAGCAGCAGCAGCAGCAGCAGCAGCAGCAGCAGCAGCAGAAGCCCTACAAAATCAGCAGCCAGGTCACCGTTGTAACCAGACCGGCGGCGGCAGCGGCGGCGGCGGCGGCGACACTGGCGGCCGCCGTCACCTCCGCCGCTGGAGGCCATGTGGTGAGGACGCCGGACGCGGGATTTGAAGTGTTGTTGGGGACAAATACAGAGAGAAGTGTGAAATGGAGCACGTGGGATATAAAGTTGGGTTGAGAGCTCGTCTACTGTAACAAAAGTCGGGTCACAAGCCGCTACTAGCTTCGGTGGGTGTCGCCGCTAGCTCCCCAGTGTAGCCAGCTAGCGCTGCTGCTAGCTCCATGCTAGTCTCTGCTAGCCAGAGTGAATTGAAAACCAGGAAGACGTACCGTCGACTCATCGTGAACTGGTCACGCAGGAGCACCGAGTCAGAGCGTGGTTTTGGGAAATTTGAGCGATATTTCCCTTTTTAATAAGCCACTGATTGGCTTTTTTAACTGACTTTCACAGAAACCTGCAGTATTTCACCAAAACATGATGATTCATTTCGAGTAAATTCTTACGTTTTTATCGGGGTGCTTGTGATAGTTCAAGTTGAACGTACTGCGGCTCAGTGGGCTGCAAAATCATTTAAATGACCGAAAATTAAGTCTTTTTTTGTTATACTTTACATTTAAAAATGATTTAAAAAACCTCAACATGGACTAGTTTAACTGTGGTTCCTCTTAACACCACGTCATGACAGGTAGACGGATAAGTAGATGGATGGATGGATGATCCCTCTTGCTAACGTCTTCTTTGTTTCAGCCCTCGGACGGCCACGGGAAAGCAGACGCCGTGCTGGAGGTCGGCGAGCTGGAAGGCGACACCTTGGACCCCCAAACGGGTTTGTTCTACCGCTCCAGCCAACCGGCTTCAGATCCCGTGAAGAGAACCTCCCACGCCGCCGCCGCCCAGCCGCCTCCCTCGAGCCAGGCAGAGGCCGAGCAGAGCCGGCTCAGCTCTACCTCCGTTCAGCCGCCGCCGCCGCCGCCGCAACTGTACAGCAAACCTCAAATCAGCCAGCCTTCCTCCTCCTCCTCTTCCTCTTCGGCCGCCGTCGCTGCCGCCTTCCCCTCCACGCCTCCTCTGGCGAAGAAACTCCCGAAACTACGAGAGCAGATTCAGCCCAAACCCCAGCAGGCCTCGAGCCAGCAGACCCTCAAAGACAGACCGCCGGCCGCACCGGCTCAGGCCGCCGCCGCCGCCGCCGCAAAGGTCGCGACCCCGCCCGCCCCGAGCAAGCCCCCGTTGACGCCGCAGCTGCCGAAGCTCCAGCAGGCGCCCACGTCCCACCACAGGCCGCTGCACACGGCCATGTCGCACCCGCCGCCGCTGCAGGCGCACCACCCCGTCGGCGCGGAGAAGACGGCCTCCAGCCAGGTGAGAGCGGGGAATACACTACTTGGGGCGTTTTTTGTTTCGTTTGAAGCCGGCACAAAGGGCACAAAAGGCACATCGGCACACCTTGGAACCTGCAAATGAAACGCCTCGGGGTAGAACTACACGGCCGAACCTGCGTCAGTCATCTTAACAAGTTTGTTTTCCAGGCATGTGACCGAACCGGCACGTGCCGCCGAGGTTTTTCACTGCCACCCAATAAAAGCATTCGTCATGCTGACCTCGAACAGGCCGCAGACTGATAAAGCAGCGACTGATTAACTAAATATTTGTTTGTTGGAGGCTTAATATTTTACTTCTGAGCGCGTTGCATCTCTGTGAATGTAAAGTAATAGAAGCGCCGTTCTTTAAAGCCAGTTTCTCTCTCTGCTAACAGTATTCATGTCTGATGAATCAAACGTCCCCGTGCTCTCCTTTTACAATATCACAAACCAAACAGGAAGCTGCTGCTCACAACACGCCGGCGGCTGCAGAGCGAGCTTTTCTCTCGCCCTGCAGCCGCAAAAGCAACATCCGACGGAAATTTTCTTCAATTTCCGTCTCTTTTGTTTGTTTGTTCCTCCCTCCCAGCAGCCGATCATCACGCAGAGCGCCACCGTCACCAAGATCACCTTCGGCGGCTCCCACCACACGTCGCAGGTCTTCAGCAGCAGCGGCGAGGCCGCCGCCAAGCTGGTCCCGGAGTCCGGCGGCGGCGCCAGGCCCTCGGGGGACAAGCCCTCGGTGTCGGACATCCTGAAGATCTCCATGATGGAGGCCGAGATCGACCCGAGCACGGAGCCCATGGTGGTGGACTCCTCCAGCGACTGCGGCCCGCTGGGGAAGGCGCTGGCGGCGCGGGCCGTGTCGGGCACGCTGGACTCGGGACAGTTCATCAGCAGCTCCGGGGCCTCCGGGCATCACTCCCACGCCAAGGCCCAGCAGTTCGGCTGCGTGCAGAGCCTCACCGCGCAGAGGAGCAAAGACGACCTGGAGGTCATCGAGGTGAGACACTCAGGACCGCATCATGTGAGGCACGGTGCTCACACACACACACACACACACACACACACACACACGGGTCCGTCAGTACGCCCGTCACACGCCAACCTATTTTTTTTAAACATCTTTATGAGCCGGTCGACACGGTTCGTGTTTCCCGCCAAAAAGTCGGGTTAAAAGCCGCTCCTAGTTTCGGTGGTTGTCCACGCTGTAGCAAGCTAGCGCTGCTGCTAGCTCCCCACCCTATTAAGCTAGTGCTCCTGCTAGCTCCCCGCCGTATCAAGCTAGCGCTTCTGCGAGCTCCCCGCCGTATCAAGCTAGTGCTCCTGCTAGCTCCCCGCCGTATCAAGCTAGCGCTCCTGCTAGCTCCCCACTGCTGCTGTTGCTGCTACTTTCCGCGTCCTCGCTGTCCAATTCGGGCGTCGAGCCGGGGCTGGTCCCACTAGCTTTGGTGGTTGTCGAGGAGCTAGCGGGTGGCTAGCGGGTGGCTAGCGGGTGGCTAGCGGGTGGCTAGCGGGTGGCTAGCGGGTGGCTAGCGGGGAGCTAGCGGGGAGCTAGCACAGAACTAGCGGGGAGCTAGCACAGAACTAGCGGGGAACTAGCGGAGAACTAGCGGAGAACTAGCGGAGAGCTAGCAGCAGCGCTAGTGGCTTGTAACCCAACCTTTACGGTCGTTCTTTCTCAATTGCGAAGATTTTTAATCTCACTTTCAGGTGTTTTTTTTTGTCTTTGGACACACTGTCGTATATCTTATAGATGTACCAGACATACTGATGATGCTAGTGATCTGTTTATATCGTTGTTTATAGCACAATGCATTTATAAATCTACCTTTAATGGGGCGGGGCGGGTAGTACACTTTGTCATCTTGCTGGACGTTTTTGACTGAAACCCAAATGTGACTAACGCATGCAGGTGATTCCTCAGTATTCCATCCTGCCGGACTCCAGCCAGTCCAACGTGGTGGTGGAGCCCAGCGGCTTCCTGGAGATCACCAACTACACCAGCCAGCAGCTGGAGGAGGACAGCCCCATGGAGCAGGAGGTGGACAGCAGCAACGACGAGGCCGCGGCCGCCAGCCCGCCCGCCCAACCGTAGACGCTGTCGGACCCGTCGGCGCCGCACACGCAGTTTTTAACAGAACGGCAACAATGCTTTTTTTAAAAAAGTTTCTTCATGATAAGTCCTCGTTTTCACTCCCCACAACTGATGAAACACGTGTTTTTTATTGCCGAGGGAGGAGCGCTGCGATGTACAACGAGGGAGCGAGGTGAAAGGATTAGTTTCAGTGCGTTGGAGAAGCAGCCGCTGCAAACAAATCCTTCCCGGACAGTTGCACGTCCGTGAAATCGATTATTTGGACCTTTTTTTTTTTTCCCCGGCACCGCGCCTCGTGCCGCTGGACGTCATTTCACTAACAATACATCCAGATCAAACCACCGCAGTCCTGCGTTGATGTCGATAGTCAAGACTATTTCAAACACATGTTCACCCCACAGTGTGTGTACAAAGCAACTCTCCTGTTGATGGACGTCTGGAGCTTCTTTCTACCAGATTGAACAGTATTTCTTCGCAGCTTTTCAACAGTGAAATCTCTTGAACAGCTCACGGGATTTAAGTGAGAGAACGACGCTGGAGCCAATTTGAAATCGCTGCGTGGAAGGAACATAAACCAGACGAGAAGTCCCGGAGGAAGGATTAACATACGTGTTACTGTTTACTGTAACTGATGTAAAAAGGAAGAAAAAAACATTAGAAATTTACCTTTTTTTGTTTGTTTTGTAAGATATATTCTGCCGTTAAGGGTTAAAAGGGTTGCTGTGAGAATTTCCCCGAGTATGCATTTGCTTCTGCATAGTGTGTTTTTTTTTAACTATGCATTTATTTTATACATTTTCAAACTAGACGACTGGTTGAGAGGAAAAAAAAACATTTAATCTGCACAATAAATCCGCTGAGTAGAACGTGTCACTTTTGAATCTACGTTTTCTCCTTTTTGCCTTTTATGAAAATGCAAATATTGTTTTTTTAAAAAGGTTTTTAGCTGCCGGACGCAAGACGGAGGCTCCGAGTGAGTCGCATATTGGGCCGTTAGTAGCTCCCACGATCGATTTAAGGTCCCACAAGCTTGTCCTAAAAAAATGTGCTTAAATCCTTAAAATCAGAGCCGGCGGCGTTGATGGAGCGAACACTGAACCTGATGTGCTGCCGTGATTTACGCCCGCAGCATCTGCTCTGAACAAAAGCACACAGAAGCTCTGATTACATCCTCGACTCCCCAACATGGAGGATCTTTCTCCCCCTCGTGTCCGACGGGTCGAAGCAACATCGCGGCACAACGCTCGTGTTTTTGTGTGCAGGAGAACTTCAGAAACAACTTTCTCCTGACATTCCTGTGAAGAGACTTCCTGCAACACAAAGAAGCACTTTGACGCTGGAATCCTACGAGCTTCCTGTCATGCAGCGGGTTGCGTAAGAGCTCTGGGTTTATGGTATGGATGCTCGTGTTAGAGGTTAAATCTGCTTTATTTTAAACTACCACAGACGAGTATCCAGTTGACTACCCCTCTAACGTATCAGACTGTTTCATATGTAGTTTATTTGCAATAATTCCAATTTCATGCAACTTTAAGCCTTGAAAACTTTTCTCTGCTTTACACTTGGGGCTGAAATTGGCTCAGGCAGCCCCCCAAAAAAAGAAAAACATTCATGGTGGCTCCTACCGCCGTGTATAAAAATCATATTTGTTGCATTATAACGACCACCGGAGCCAAGTTTCATGTTTATTGGCCGCGGTGCGGTGGCGTTGGAGCGTTTCCCCGTTGGCTCGGCACGCTTGTAAAAGCCGTAATAATGCACACACACACTCTGGGTCGCGTCAGCTCCACACCGGCGCTTTCCCCTCTTGTGGAAAGTGATCCTCGGGGCTCCTGGGGGCTCACATCCAGCCCGGCCGTCTGATTGGTCGAGCTCAACCTCGAAACATGTGGCTCTGTTTAGGAGTTTTGGGATCACGCTGCGTTACCGGCCCCTCCGCCCTGCAGACCTCCACCCTGCACCCCTGCGTGGATAATGTTGCCAAAGTCCCACCGGATAACACAGTTTATCTGCTGACTCACCTGGCGGGCAGACTGTCTCAGAGCTTTTCAAAATAAAAGATCTTCTGCATTAACACAGAAATTATCCAGCAAAATCCTTCTTAGTGTTAAAAACAGTCACAGAATAAGACGCAATCACACAAACAAAGTGCAAACCACATAAGAAACTGGTTGGATTGCTTCATAACAATGCCTCTTCATAATTCATACTTCATCAACCATGAATACAGCCTTTTGTTTCCTCGTCTGTTGTAGAGTTCGTCTTCCTTTATTTTTAGCTCGGAGGAAAATTCCACTCTCACCGACGTCGAGGTGACGATCATAAAGGACTCTGCTGATAAGTCTGTCGCCTCGTCGACGAGCTGCTCTAACAAAACTAAACCACAGAAACCGAAGCTGTCTCGCAGCGAGGACGCGTGATTGAGGATCTCCAAAAGCTACACCTGCTCAGTTTTTTATTTTGCGTTGTCACAATCGGTTGCGGTGGTTGTCGCCTCGCTGAAATCCCGGTTCCCAGTCCGGGCGGTTCCGTGTGGAGTTTGCGTGTTCTTCCCGTGGCGGCGTTAAGGTTTCTTACATCCAGCCGCTCATCTGAGAGGCTTCACGGGTTCTGAGGAGCTGATGAAACCTTTTGAAAGAGCCGTGAAATACACTGAAAGGCAAACGAGTCCAGCTGCTTTTTATTTGGAGAGAAGACGCTCAATAGATGACTAAAAGTCTTCGCTGAAAGACGGCGAGATCCAGTGCGTTGTGGTGGTCTGTTGTTGCTCACAATTAAAGTCATTTCAACCCCGTGGGGAAGATTACGGGTGTATGCGAGGCCGAAATAGGAGTTTCCTCCAACATGTCTTTCATTCATCACGGAGGCCAGGGCAGCATTCCTTCAGCTGGACTTTACGTGATTTCTTTTTGCGTTTCTTTAGTCGGGCTGAGTCCTTCAGACAGCGGTTCCTCTTGTCTGGAGCGCGTTAGACTCAACAAATCCCTTTTTTAATGAATAAAACCATCAGGAAATGTTTCTCCACAGGAGGGAAGTGACATTTATGACATCCATGACAGTGGTTCTTCACTGTAATTCATCACTTTTGTGAGAAACCGGAGAGGTCTGTGACACATTGTGGTTACGAGGGTTCAACCTGAGACTTTGAAGAGATCCACCAATAGATCAGAGGAGGAGAGATTCATTGTTGGACCTCAGGGACTCGAGTTCAAGTCAATTCAGTTCGCTCTCCTTTCAACCTGCATTATGTAGTTTGTTCACTGCTAAATTAGCTAAAAGGCTAAATAAAACCTAAGCTGTAAAAAAAGCTGTTTTACTTTGAAACAAGACTAAAAGTCACCAGCGACATTTTTAGCATGTTAGCGGTCAACAATTACCGTTAAAATTCGGGTTATAAGCCGCTCCAACCTTCGGTGGGTGTCCCCGCCGTAGCAAGCTAGCGCTGCAGCTAGCTCCTCCGCTGTAGCAACATAGCACTGCTGCTAGCAGGGAGCTAGCTGAGAACTAAGCGCTAGCTGGCTACAGCGGCGAGCTAGCAGGACACCCACCGACGGTAGTAGCGGCTTGTGACCCGACTTTCACGGTAAATGCTGAGACATATTTAATATTTTTTTTATATAATTAGAACTTTGACCTGATGGAAAAAGATATAAAGATGGAGGCTCATTACAATCCTTCCTGAGGGAAACATGAGTATGTCCAAAAGTTAATGGCGATCCAGCGCGTCGTCGTTGCGACATTACAGAACCTCAAACGTCTCAGGGGAAAGTGACAAGTGACAGGTTCCCCAAAGTGAGAGGAATCGTCTGGAGAACATGTCTGGAGACAACGCTTGTGTATATAAATACGTGAGCGATGATGATTCAGTCCGATTTCCATCTGTTTCAAGTCAAGACCGCGTGGTTGGGAGTATCTCCGAGCAGATGGATGTGCATGTCGACCTCTGCAGGCTGTGCCTAGCGCCGTGATCTCCGGCCTGCGCTGACTAGCAGACTGGGATCATCCTATTATTCATCCACAGCCATCTCAGCGCTCCCACACATCCCGATTTATCGCCGAGCACCATGGGAAAGGTCAGAGGTGACCCGCTCGTGTTTATTTCCCTGCAGTTACGCAAATCCGACGCCTGTATTCTGCATTAAACTTCCAGTTGTTGTTGTTTAAGCTGTTGAGATCCAGCTGCTGTTCTTTGAGTTGAACCGGCGAGGAGGGCAGCAGACGAAACACAAACAGGACGTCGCACACTCAGCACAATGGTATTACACATCGTGCATCTGCTGCAATGCTTTGAGGTGATTCCAAGAACATTGTGTTTGGGAGTCCGGGTTGATTCAGTTTGGAGTTTTGGCCGCTTGCTTTAAGGGCAGAGCGAGATTGTGGGCATATGGCTGCGAGGTAACTGCAACAGCGCGCCAGATTTCCTATTTTATTGTCCGTGCACATGCTGGAAAGTCTGTTTATTGATTGGCGTGAGGCGATGATTACCCCTCAAGCGGGTAACAAACGTTTGTTCTGCACTTTAACAACCTGGATGCTCACGGCTCTTACGAAAAGGTACGGCTCGCACAATTTATTTCCCTCTTTAAGCCGTGCTGGGGTCCAACAATGGCAGCTTATTAAAATATCTCTGCAGCTATTGGATTATCACCATGAAGTTTTGTCCAAACATTAATGGTTCCCAGATTAATGAACCCTGGCTTTCAGTGAAACAGTGGATGGTTTTTAACTAAGTTTGGTTCACTTTGGTTCGACGTAGTCATCATGACGTCACTCAGGTGTTTGTTGACTGGTGTTAAGAAGCTGAGATTCAGACTTTAGCTTCAAGGCACTTCAGCGTTAGCTTCACTTTTTAGACCTGGAGGTTGCCGCCTGGTTTGTGATGAAAAACCTGCAAAACGGATGAGATTCGCATCAGCCTGTACAATGTGTGTAGTGCTACTTGGCTAATGTTAGCATGCGAACATGCTGAGCTAAGATGGTGAACGCGGTAAACACTATATGTGTTAGCTTAGTGTTAGCATGTAGCTCAAGAACTGCTCTTCCTCATGTTCACATTATATTTATTTATTGAACTGTTCAGTAATAGTGTGTTTAGATTTTAGTGGATCAGTCAAAGAATCTATCTTTTGGTCTTTTTAGTACAAATATTCACATTTTTCTTTGTTTACAGCCGGTGTTCAGACAATAACACTCGCTGAGTCTTGTTTTCTCTTTCTTCTCACTTTCCTCTGCACAGTGTGACTAAGTGCTCCTGCTTTAGTCGAGTGCTTTTGCTCCCAGCGTGACTGAAGCGTGATGAATACAGGTGAATAATATTCATGTATGACTCAATGCCCGGTCACAGAGAAGGAAAAGTGACTGAGGTCTGCTTCCAATCAAGGAACCGCCAACACTTCCCGTCGGCCTCCAGTCCTCTGATTCTATCTCTGCTCCTCTCATAAACAAAGGAGGAAAAAAAACAAAAAAAGGCTTTGAAGGGAAATTCTGCCTTTTCGGCGGGCGGGGAGGTGCAGCTGCGAGGGACCGGTTGGTAGGAGTCCATTTTGTTTATCTCCATACAGACCTGGAGGAACAAAGCTTTCCTCCAGAGGCTCAACAAACCTGCAGAGGAAGCGCTTCCACTACTGTCTCACTTCTTTTCTTCCTCCAGCAAGGTGTTGTCTCTCCGCTGCAAAGTAGAAATAAATAGATTGTAGTCTAATTTTATCTCCCAGTAGAACCATCATAAGTAAAGGAGTAATGTATTGAGTGTTTAAGATAATTAAAGGACAATGGTGGAGAAGTGTGTCCTGTAAAAGTCGGGTTACAAGTCGCTTCTACCTTCGGTGGGTGTCCCCGTTAGCTCCTCGCTCTAGCCTGATAGCGCTGATGCTAGCTCTCTACTAGCTCCCTGCTAGCTGCCCGACAACCACCGAAGGTAGCGGGGACGCGGGCAGCAGTAGCATCAGCACCAGGAAGCTAGCAGCAGTGCTAGCTTGCCACAGCAGGAAGCTAGCAGCAGTGCTAGCTTGCCACAGCAGGAAGCTAGCAGCAGAGCTAGCGTGCTACAGCGGGGACACCCACCGGAGGTAGGAGCGGCTTCTAACCCGACTTTTACAATATCTTTAGGATTGTTTAGACTTTATTTGACTGAGAATGGAAATAGGGGTATGACATTTATTCAATCCATAAAACATATTTTATTTCCACATGTGAATTGTGTTTTTATGAAGAAATACAAATATGGTGATAAAATAAAAATGGTGAACCAGCGGCTACAATCAAACAACAATATGGATCATCAATGATCGGCAGCAAAAAAAACCTCTAAATCTCTACAAGTTATATTCCTTTAATCAATAAGAACCTTAATATTCTCAATAAAACACAAATAAGTATTAAAGAATCAAAATGTAAAGGTTCAACTCTCTCGTGGAAGGCCTCTCATAAGGATTAAATTGTGAATAACGTAACGTTCCCTTGAGGTTGAGTAACTTGGAAGCAGACGAACTGATTCATTAAACAAACATAACTCTCGCAGCGTAAACAAACAGTCACAGATACCAGATCACAACTGTGTGATTAGTTGTGAAGCTTCCGGTCGCTGCAAACAGTTACACAAGTGCTCAACTATAAACTTTAAACATATTGAACAATTATAAATACAACCAGAGAGTTGATGTATTTAAAAAGTAGCTGCGTTAGTGGAAGAAAAAACACTTTTTATAACGCTTCAAAGTCTTAACAACAAAATTATCTGGACAGACAGAACTATATTTATTATTAACGCAAATACAAATGGAGCTTCTTTAAAGTTCAAGTTAAACAGCATGTACACTGTAGCTATCGATGAAAAAACATTTTTTTAATATGTGAATATTAATTTCACAATACATTAGGTTAAATAATGAAAAATACATACGCATGAATTGAGTTTTTTGTGTAAACTTGATTATTATGAATATTCAACAAATAGATTTTATGAAAAATGAATACATAGACCTACCTGGTTATGAATTATTGATAGTAAATGCATTAATACAATGTTTGTGTGTGTTTCAAACACATTGACTTTATTGGTATTTCGACATAAATTTCACTTTTACTAACAAATACACATCACATTAATGGATTCAGTGTCTTCACGTTATTGGATGGAAATTTTATGTGCAATTAAAATCCATAAATCTTACATATTAGGCCTAAATCTTCTTCTGTAAACACGTCAGCGGGCTTCAGGGCAGCTTCTTAGTGAAACACAAACACACAATGACATGTTGATGTTCGTGCCAGGCTGCAAAAAATAAAGTGTAAACCAACGACGAAGGTTTTCTAACAGGAACGTTTTACCGAGAGATTCTCCGGCCTGTTTTGGAAAGTGATGATAAAGAGCAGTTTTTTCCGTCCTTTGACGTAAACCAGCCGGCGGCCCGAGGACGACTTCCTGTACCACCCTGAGCGGGGAATGAGCTTCAGTGAGCGTCTCTCTGCCTCCTGGGGGACGAGGACGAGGTCTGAGTCACAGAGACGGAAAGAAAGTCTTCATGGAAGTTCAGCTTCTCGTGCCGAGCGGCCTCTTCCATCTCAGAGGCTTCACGCACGAAAACACGGAGGAAGAGAAGAAGAAAGGAGCGAAGGAAGGTCAGAAATATCAAATCCAGAGCGTCGATCGGGCCTGAACCACGAAAAGGAATTCATTTTCTTTCAATGTGACTGTTTTATATACATTTCTATAACTATATATATTATATAGAATTATATAAAGTACCTACATACAGTAACTGTTATATATAGTACTGAAATATTATATAAAGTACCTTCACACTATGACTTATACAAAGTACCTGCATAAAGTAATTGTTATAAAGTACCTACATGTTATATAAAGTACCTTCATACAATAATTTATACAAAGTACCTCCATATGCTAACTGTTACATAAAGTATCTACATATAACTGTTATTTAAAGTACCATTTATACAAAGTACTTGCATACAGCAACCTTTATATATAGTACCTCCATACAGTAATTGTTATAAAGTACATATGTTATATAAAATACCTTTCTACAATAATTTATACAAAGTACCTGCATACAGTAACTGTTACATAAAGTACCTAAATATAGTAACTAGTATGTAAAGTACCCACATGTAAGAAATGTTATATAAAGTAAATACATACATATTAATTACCTTCATACAGTAACTCTCATATAAAGTACTTACAAATAATACATGTTATATAAAGTTTAGCTGTTTTTCTTGTTATGTCACATCACGTCTGTTTAATGTGAAAGTCATAAAAAAACGAACAAAATAAATATATAGGTATTTGTAATATCTCTATCGTATCTTACATTAAACAACAAAACACAAAGTTGAATAATAAATTAAATTCACACGAATGTTTGCACAATAATCAAGAGACAAATATTATAAAATGACATTCAGTTTAATCTCATACGAGTCGTTTGTGTTGTTTCTTGCCCCAAAACCCTAAAAAGAAAAGTACGGAGCAAAAACAACATTAAGGTGACATAAATGGGCTGGTGTGAATACTACGTTCAGAGGTTTTAATGCTTTTGTACACACGTTATGTACACGTTATGCACACGTTATGCACACGTTATGCACACGTCATGTAAAGGCCTTCATTTGGTACAAAACCTTCAAAATCACAGGATGAGAAAATGATCAAAACACATTAAAAATGTATGAAACTGTGGATCCCAGTGTCGCCCACTACATATATTTATATAAAAAAACAACAGTATGTTTATTAAACTTCAATATCAGAGTATCACAGTTATTAATTTCAGTGCTTTCAGCTTTTCATTTCAAATTAAAAGATATTCTGCATTGCACCACGAGGCGCTGGGATCAATACAGAGCACTTCCTGTTTTAAACATTCAGCAAGATTATCCTTAGTGTTAAAAACAGTCACAGAATAAAACACAATCACACAAACAAGAAGGAATTTAAAGTGCAAACCACATGAAAAGGTTAAAGAAACTGGTTGGATTGCTTTATAAAAACTCTTTTTGACAACAATGCTCCTTCATAAATCATACTTCATCGACCATGAATTCAGCCTTTTGTCTCCTCGTCTGTTGTAGTGTTCGTCTTCCTTTTGTTTGTTAGCTTCCACTCGCCCCGTTTCACCGACCGAGTGGAGACGCATGACCTCGTTCATCTTCAATACCAAAGAACGGAAATGTGCTTATTGGCTTTCTCGCTGAAGGTTTTGATGAAACCCCCTCTGTGCTGCAGATATGGAGCGGGAGCTAGCAGCCTGTTAGCTTAGCTAGCTCACAAATTAAATCTAATTTGTTCCATGTTTGTTTTTTTAGCCGGGCGCAGTCACTTCCTGTAGTTACTGCCTGCAAATTAAACAAAGAAGATAATTTTAACTTGGGAGGTTTTGAGTTGGGAGGAGAATTCCTTCGACAGAGCTAAGCTAGCTGTTTCCAGTCTTTACGCTAAGCTAAAGTGAGCTAACAGGCCGCTGCCTCTGTAAGAAAAGCCACTGAGCGTATTTCCCCCAAAATGTCAAACTCTTCCGTTAGCAAGAGAAGTGTGTTTTTTAAAAACTAAACCTCTTCTATCTTCATCCACATCTCCGATCTGATTCATTTAAAGTGCTAAAGTACTGTAAGCTTTGTGAAAAGATACGTGACCGTTTACATTAAAAAAAGATTTGGGACCGAGGAAAAGCTCAAAAGTTGGTCATTTTTCTATTTCTGAACCGAAAAACACACTTTAAAATTATTACTTTTTTACAGAAAATGCTTCAAAACATGTCAATGCTTGTGTTTATTGCGATTATTATTGCAGATTTGGATGCTTTAGGTCTTAATCTTTCTAAAAATGTGCATTACTACTCTGTGGCATGATGGGAAGATACCGAACAAAACAATTAAAAAACTCGGGGAGCGATCGAGGAGTCATTTTTTGCTCAGAGTCTTGATCATATTTATGCAGAAAATAAGTAAAATGATACATTTTTTTTTAAAGGCAAGTCGTTGTGGATTCATTAGAGATCAAAGTCTGGTATTCATATCTAACTGGGGACCGAGGGCTTATAAGGATTCAAGGCAAACAGTGATGAAGTGTACTGTGGATTAATCCTTTTACAGTCATTGAACATGCTGGTTAGCATGGAAACACTCATGCTTTACCCGAAAGGCGTTAAAGTCACAGTTCAGAAACAACTACCAGATGTTTACTGCAAGAAAATCCTACTTCTCAGGTCCTTTTTTAAGTCCAAAAGCAAATATTTCCCTCTGGGTTTGAACAATTTGTTGATGGAGTCCTGCAAGGACGACGGATTTTTGTAGTCCAACCAGGAAGTTAGCGTCGCACCGGTTCCCTCAACTAAAAAGCCATTTGGATTTCGTCATTGGATTATAGCGTGAAATATACTCTGTCATATAATCTACAAAAATAAACACCACTTTTGAGTATATTTTTAAGCATAAATACAAACGGCAGGAGTAAAAAACAACAACAAAGCTAAAGTGAGGCTAAAAACAAAAGTGACTCATCATTTTTCCTTCTAAACTAAAAGGAGGACAAATGTTCCTGTGGATTCGTCTCTTTTAGACGCATGTATGTACGCAACCGCCTTTCTGAAGACGATTTGAAAGTCACCAGAGAGGTATTTACTGACGCGTTTCAAATCTGAGAACACAAACGTAGAAAACAAACCACAGACTTGACTTCAGGCTTTGAGCCAAACACACGTTCATGACAAATGCTTCTGGGTGTTCGGACTCATTCCTGCAGCACTCCGTCGTCTTGATTTACGAGACGATGAGACGTCTTCTTCGTTGGTGTCTCGGCCCATCGGGCAGCCATTGTGGTCTCTTCTCCCGCTGTTGACTACATCCTGGTGTACTCACTCCAGGGGCGAAGACGGTCGCGGTAAACCGAAGTCGATGTGATAAATTGTCCCTTCAAGTCTTTGAGTGACTTTGCAGACACGGCATTGGTGTTTTTTCTGTCTTTTCTTCATCCCTCTCTTGTTTAAAAAAACCCACCAAACCAAGCAGGCGAACATAAAATCCCTTCACGTTAAGCGTTGAAGCTCCGGTTGCGCTTCGGTTTCCTCGAGTGGCAACATTTAACCAGCAGCGCCAACGCGATCAACACGACCGACACCGTCACCACCACGGCCACGGCGACGTTGCGGACGCCCGACCGGCTGCGGCACATCTCCCGGGTCACCTTCTCGATGTTGACGGGCTCCGAGTGCTCCTCGTGAACGCAGGTCACGGTCTTGATGTCGGGGACGACCACCGTCGAGTTCTGCACCATGTGCAGGAAGTCCAGGTTGCTGCAGCAACTCAGCGGGTTGGAGCCCATGTAGAGCGTCTTCAGCGAGCGCTCCAGGGCGAGCATGGTGCTGTACTCCAGGGTGACCAGGTGGTTGTGCCGCAGGTTCAGGGACTCGATGGAGGAGTCCTTGTTCCACAGCGGCAGGGCGGTCAGCTGGTTGGTGGACAGGTCCACGTGCTTGAGGCTCATCAGCGACGACAAGTCCGTGCTCAGGCTGGAAATGTTGTTTTGCCTCAAGAGGAGCCGCACCAGGGAACGCTCCAGACCGGCCAGGGAGTCTTTGTCCATGTCCAAGCCCGGGTTCAGGGACAAGTCCAGTAGCGTCAGAGGGCTGCCGGCGAACGCGTCCGCGGGCACAGTCCTCAGGTTGTTTTCCGACAGATCGAGATACCGCAGGCTCGGCACGGAAGAAAAGGCGACGCAACCCGGAGGATCCTGCCGGTCCTGGTCCGCCGAACAGATTTGCAGGTTGTTCTGCTGGAGCTGCAGGTGCGTTATACTTGGGAGTCTTTGAAATATGCCATGGTCCAGAGTGGCGAAGTCGTTCCCACGCAGGTAGAGCTCCTCCAGCGACGGCAGAGTGTTCTCCTCGAACGTCAGGCTCTGCAGAGGGTTATAGCTGAGATTGATGACCCTCACGGCCCGCAGGAGGACCTCGTTAGCCACGGAGAACGACCGGATGCAGTTATTGCTAACGTTCAAGACCTCCAGGGAGCCCATGCAGTGAAAAAAGGACTCCGGTATGCTTTGGAGTTGGTTGTAACTCATGTCCAGGTATCTCAGCTGATAAAAAAACACCCTTTTCTCGGGACTCCCCGTGACGTTGACGCTCTGAAGCCGGTTCCGCGACAGGTCCAGGTATTCCAGCCGGTTGTTTCTAGGGAGAAGAGGAAAGTAGGACATTTTGTTTTCGCTCAGATCGAGCGAGAGCAGATTGTAGTAATCCGCCGACGTTACGCTCTGGAAGAGCTCCACGCTGTTCTTGCTGAGATTGAGCACTTTTAAGTCGCAGAGGTTGAAGTCTGTGATGCAGGTGATGGAGTTCTTGGACAGGTCGAGTTCAGTCAGGCGATTCAGGGAGTCGAAAGCACCGTCTTCGATCTCCAGGATGACGTTGTTGTGGAGGCCGATCTTCCTCAACGACGTGGATCCGCTGAAGGTGCTTTGCGCTATCTTGGTGATGCTGTTGCCGTTCAGAGAGAGGCTCTCCAGCGACGGGGACTCCGCCAGGAAGTAGTCCGACATCCCCGTGTACAGCCCGTTGCTCGACAGGTCGAGCGACTTCACGGCCGTGAGGGGCCCCACGTTGATTTTGGAGAGAGCGAACACGTTCAGGTGGTTCCTGGACAGGTCCAAGACCTTCAGCTCGGTCATGTCTTTGAAGAGCCCCGGCTGGATGAAGTGGATCTTGTTGGCGCGGAGGTTCAGGTGGCGGAAGCCGGTGTGGTACGCCAGAGTCTCCCGGGTGAGATTCTGCACCTGGTTGCGAGAGAGGTCCAGCGTCTGGACGCCGGGCGGGAGGTCGGCGGGGGCGCTCATGAGGCTCAGGTCGCTGCAGAACGCATCCATGTGGACCTGCGAGCAAAAAAGACAAGACACCACGAGTGTGATTAGCGTCAAAGTCGGGTTACAAGCCGCTCCTCCCTTTGATGGCTGTCCCCGCTGTATCAAGCTAGCGCTGCTGCTAGCTCCCCGCTGTATCAAGCTAGCACAGCTGCTAGCTCCCCGCTGTATCAAGCTAGCACAGCTGCTAGCTCCCCGCTGTTGCCCGAGTTGGGTGTAGAGCCGGGTCTGGTCCTGCTACCTTCGGTGGTTGTTGGGGAGCTAGCGGAGGGCTAATGGAGAAGTAGCAGCGGCGCTAGTTGGCTATAGCGGGGAGCTAGCTAGCGGGGGACACCCGCCGAAGGTAGTAGCGGCTCGTAACCTGACTTTTACGCTACGCTGGCTAGGCGCCAGACCGCCTGGCCGTGACAGAGCGAATGTTTCAAGAGCTCGATTTATAGCGTCTGCGGCATGTTCCTGGCCTCCTGAGATGCATGACGGCGAGCTGCTCTAACGAGAAAAAATGACTTTTCTTTTCTCTTGAAATTGGCTCGCTGCCTTAATGACTCAATCTCTAGAAAGCTTTGTCAGTTTAAACACACGATACACCTCGTGTCTTTATTGGCAACCCACAGTTTTTGCCTTCTTCTTTTACCTTCATAGATTTGGGTATTTTAAAAGGTATTAAGAGCCGTTTGTAATTGAGACCACATGGCCCCGGGACCCCTTCTGTCCAACAACAGCTCATAAAACTGTCTCCGTCTCTGTTTTCGCTCTGAGGCAGCGTACGTGGCGCTTCTTGGCATATTTGTGGCATCTTTTGAAAATGGCATTCCTCGTTGCTTACGAGGAAACAAAACACACTGATTCATTGTGGAGGACAAAACACCTCGTTTCTGTTGTCAGGTGTTCGAGGAACAAATCTGGTGACGTCATTTAAAAGATTCTGCTGTTATAAGTGATTCACACTGCTCACTTACGTTCACAAAAAAGTCTAGTATATTTACTAAAGTACTGTACTTTTTAAGGTGCCAGTATATCAACTAATATAATTAACCCCAGGTATGAATGGCTCATCCTAAGCTAACGGAAACACAGTCATTCTTAGTTTATACAGAAATAAAAACACTAGTTATGAATATTATATAACATTTCTGCTGATAGATCGCCAGAATTTCAACACACTTGAAATAAATCTCGTGGCCCTGTTGACTTTTCGCTGAGGACACCCTCGGGTGCAGCGGTTTCCAGTGTGGGAACCAGTGGGCGAGAGCAGGTTGAAGAGCCAAAACTAACTGGAACGTCACTGGTTTCAGTCTGGTCCAGGACATGTGTTTGTTGTTATTATTATTATTGTTTTATGGCGTTAGTAGACACACAGCTGAGAGATGACAGATGAGGAATCACATACATACATACACACACATGTATGTATGTATGTATGTAAATAAATAAATAAAAATATATATATATATTTATATTTATATTGAGAGAGAGTATATTTAAAAAATATATTTAAATATACAAATATATATATATATATATATATTTAAAAAAAATATATATATATATATATAAATATATATATATTGAGAGAGAGCGTATATTTAAAAAATATATTTAAATATAAAAATATATATATATATTTTAAAATATATATTTCAAATATATATATATATATATATATATATATATATAAGTAAATAAAAAAAATTAATAAAAATTATATATATATATATATATATATATATATATAACATATACACATATATATATAACTATATATATATATATATATATATATATATATATATATATATATATATATAATATATACATATATATATATATAACATATACATATACATATATATAACATATACATATACATATATATAACATATACATATATAAGTACACACACACACACACACACAGTCTGTGAAGCAGGTACAGTAACACGTCATTCAGAGCTCTTCTACGTATTCGCTGCTCTTTCCTCAGAAGATAAAATCCTGCAGTAAGCGACGCGCGTCACATTTGACCTTCATTCCATAATTAGTTCTGACGTCAGTTTGCACAAGAAGCCAAAACTAGAACAGGGTTCACCAGAAAAGATGTATAAAAAACTTATTAAAAACACTTCCCATTCTTCTTCCAGAGAAGCCAAATAAAGTTCCTCTGTCCAAACATTGACGGCTGAAGGTCCGACGGCAGCGCAGCTTAAACCAATAAACCAGATCTGCCGGTCAAGAGCTTTCAAATAAACCGCCGTCCTAATCTGAAAATACCTCCAAGCACCTTGATGGATTAGGTGCCTCATCTCCGCTTTGGAATAAACTAAAAACAGATGAACACATGTTTTCTGTGTTTATGTGAAGGAAAAGATGCAGTAAGAACAAAATCTGACCTCCAGACAAAAAAGGCCTTTTACTTACGACTTGGCACGCCGGGAGGCGGCGGGGAGGACGCGTGGACGCCGCCACGCAGACGACCAACAGCGGGAGGAGCAGCGGGAAGGCGGCCATGGTGCTGCGGCACAGGGAGAAGAGTCCAGATCACACAGGTTACACACACGCGCACACAAACACACAAATGCAGGAAGCATGCTGCCGGTGCGATACGACTCAAAAAAAAAAAGGGAAGGAAGAGGAAGGTAGGCCTACCTCCCCGTGTGCCACACTGATCTATGACGGAGCTATTTATGCCCTGACACACAGAAAAGGGGATTTCTCTTCTGGTCATTTGTGTATTGAAGTTTGCGTTTCATACTCAGAGAGATAACGCAGCGTTTCCGTGAGCTCAGAGTAAACACATTTAACTCCGCACTGAAGGTTATGTTGTTGTTTTTGGTGCCTCGATGAGTCACCTTTTTTTTTTTTTCACGAGTTCTGTGCCTCGTTATGTATTTTTTTTTTTTGCAGGAAACTTTTTGCTGAAATATTTCCTGATGGGCTACAAAACAGAAAACAGCACATGTGCGCTTGAAGCGGGGAGACAATGTGGGAGTGATTCGCGTGGCAGTGATGGTAAAGCACCCACCAGAGAAAGCACAGTCTGGCTCTTCAATTAGAAAACGCAAACAGCTGTTGTTCCTAAAAAAAAAAAAAACTCACTGGCTAATTTGTGATTAATTTGTTCAGTGTTCAAGACAATCGTTTAGTAATCTTCCCTAAACTCTTGTGTAAGAGGTTCACTTAACGGAGCGTCTCTTCTCAATGAGGATCCAGCACAGAGCTCTCATGTGACGTCTGAGCGCTCGAAGCTGCGCGAAAATACAGACGCATCTTTCTTTCATCGCTTAAAAACTTTGAGATTTTTGGGCAATTAACACAAAGAAGCATTAAACTATTTGTTTTGCTTCTTTAGGCAACTTGAAATGTGCTCAGGAGCAGACACAAAAATGATTATTTTCCATGAAACGGAAAGTTCAACACAAAGCTTTTCTGAGAATTTACTTTAACAAGCGCGACGTTTATTCAGGTTGTAAATCAGCCGCCAGAAAGATCAACACGCTCTCTGGCTGAAGGTAGAACTGGACTTCCAGGGACTCTACCTGGTTATAATTTACATGTTTACCTTTATCAGTTTTCACTTTCATTTCAGGCGGGGAACATTTTCATTTTAACAGCTAACGTAACAGTCGGGTTACGAGCCGCTACTGCTTTTGGTGGGTGTCCCCGCTGTAGCTAGCTAGCTTGCTACTAGCTCCCCGCTGTAGCAAGCTAGCGCTACTGAGTCGGGCATAGAGCCGGGGCTGGTCCCGCTACCTTCGGTGGTTGTCGGGGAGCTAGCGGGGGGCTAATGGAGAAGTAGCAGCGGCGCTAGCTGGCTACAGCGGGGAGCTAGCGGGGGACACCCGCCGAAGGTAGTAGCGGCTTGCAACCCGACTTTTACGGTACTTTTATTTGTGTTTAAATGCAACTAAAGTCTAAATTCAAGGTTCAGTAACAAAGTGAAGCGGATGCTTCCAACACTTGGTTAACATTTGGGTTTTTGTACTTTAAAGACTCGGCTAGGTTTAGTCAAAAAAAAAAAAAAAAGGATCATGATTTGGGCTTCAAATGACTGCGAAATAAAAACAAAACTAAAGTACTCGGTTCACATCTGTCTCCTGTGTGAAAGTCCCGTGTGTTTTTTTTACTCATAAATGCCAACTGCTGAGATAACTGGTGTGAAAACAGGATTATGTTAAGTAATCTCGTCACTTCTGAAGAGACATTCCCCTTTCTTGTTTAAACTCATCACATTCATTCATTTACAAATAAAGAAGGTAAAATATCCGATAGTTTAAAGACTACAAGATGAACATGAATCAGATGTATCTGGTGACCCTTTGGAGGGACTCGAACCAGAGGTTGGGCACCGCTGGACCGAACCACCCAGCAGCAGATTAAGTAGTTAAAAATAACTCCAACCAGCAACAACAATTAAATACTTCTTACACACTGAAGCAGTTATTCATGACAACCTTCCAGTCACAGGACGAGTACCTGGTACTTTTCTGCTGATAATACTTGTGTACTTTTCCCACTTGAATGTGTGAATTCGTTGCAAGAATACTGCAAGTACTTTATTTTGGAGGTGTCATGACCAACGGACTATTTACAGAGCAGTAGTTTACGCATTGCATCAATTCACATCGAGCTTTTCGTACTTTTTCTGCCTCTTTAAATGCAGATTTTCCATCTTATTTACTTTTAATTTTCTTTTTTCAAGTATATAGATTATTAATTTAAGTAAAAGTACATATAAAACAATGTTAAGAAACAGATGTTTTACTTTCAAGTTCCTTTTTCAAGCATATAGATTATTCATTGAATTAAAAGTATATATAAAACAATGAGGTTTTTACCTGAAATAAGTACTTACATCTTGTGTTTTTCGTGTAAAATCTTCCCTGCACACTAGTAACTCGTGTACTTTTACTTTTCCCCGCTGAAGCCAAAAGGATCAGAGAACTTCTTCCAGCGCTGCACATCTGCTCCCACAGAGTCCAGCGCTCCCAACAACCAAACCAGTGCGACAGCAACGAGCGCCGGAGCCGAACAATTACCTCACTTTCGACTGATAACTCCTGACCGTGTGGATTTCACATCCTCAGCACACACACACACACACACACACACACGCACACATGCACACATGCACAAACACACACACACACACACAGATCGATAGTAACCAAAGCAAAGCAGGGCGCTGCTCTCAGCTGACTCTCCACATCGGCTCCGGCTGCTGTCCGGCCATCACATCCTGTGAGAATATCCTGCATCCCCCCCTCCTCTTCCTCCCCTCCTCTTCCTCCCTCCTCCTCCTCCCAGTGTTCTCAGGGAAATGCCTTATAAGGGGGGGTTGGGAAGTCCAGTTTCACGTCAAAGGAGACACAACCCCCCCCCAAAAATACCCTCTATTAATCCTTAAGGCTTCTTCAGAAAAATAGTTTGGATGTTTCTCACACACACCAATCTCCACTTGGAATTTGAGGAATTTTAGAAGCTGAAAAGTTCTCATATCTTCCTCTAAAACGGCCTTTTATGGATAAATGTTGAGAATAAAGCAGAGGGAGAGAGACAACCGTCTGCAGTTATTGATGGATTTATAGGAATTATAGGAAGTGTGGGCGTGTTGCATGTGTGTGTTTTTGTTAAATCACACATCCTTTTCCAGACTGTGGGAGTGTGGTCATGTGACCTCTGCTGTGGTTCACCATGCTGTCAACAAAGAGCGGTGTCACGATGCTTCACGGACAGCAGGACGCTGAGTGACCGCAAGTGTCTCTGGATGTCCTGAAGCATGCTGGGAAAGTCAACGCTTTCTCCTCCTTTGCCGACGACCGAGCGCGCTGTGAGGGGTTCGCGCTTTTATTTTGGCGGGTTAATGAGCTGCAGATGTTTTTTTTACCTCCCAAGACTCGACTTTAAAAAGCTAAATATTCATTAGAAGTAGTTGTTCACACGTGGCATCATTTCACACTCACTCAGGATTTATACTTTTATTATTTTGAGATTTTTTAATCTTGTTATTCACTAAAAAGGAAAGATAGAAACAATAAAATATATTTATATTAAATCACATAAATACCAAACTAATTGTTTGTACCTCAGTTCTTTAAACTAACTATTTAATGTATTTTGTATATTTGACATTTTATTTGGGATTTTCTAAACTATTGCATGTATTCATTGGAAACTCCTTTGACTGTTAAATACTTCTCTTTTGCATTTGTTCGGATCTGGAAACAACCCAGAAGCTTTTTTTTTAAAGTCCCTCTAATCTCTAAATCTGAGAGCATGTTAGTAAATAAATAATGTTGCTTCTGTTCTGCAGCATAACTAAATATTGTTATTATTGTTCTATTAACTACTTCATGAAGTTCAACGGCAGAAGGAACTTGAAGAAGACGTCTCTCTCGGCTGATGACGACTCTGATCTGCTTGAAAGCTCCGGTTGGAGCTCGGAAGAGGCCTGAGAGTTAAAAAAATCTTCAAAAATGAACTTTGACGCACACGAGAAGTCCTGAAGAAGCTCGTCATAAAAGCCAGACGGCAACAAGACGAGATGACGGCTCCAGAAAGAGCTCGTAGGAGAGCTTTGAGTTGAGAATGTTTGGTCTAACGAGCGGTTGCCAACGAGACTTTAAGAATAATAAAAGTACAGAATTTATCTCCGAAATGAAGTGGATGAGCTAAGAATAACCCACAAGTGGACTCAAGTACAGAGTCATGAGAACGCAGGAGAAAGAGACATGAAGAAGAAGAGGCAGCAGAAGAAGAAGAGGCAGCAGAAGAAGAGACAGAAGAAGAAGAAGAAGCAGCAGAAGAAGAGAGAGAAGAAGAAGAGGCAGCAGAAGAAGAAGAGAGAGAATAAGAGAGAGAAGAGGCAGCAGAAGAAGAAGAGAGAGAAGAGGCAGCAGAAGAAGAAGAGAGAGAAGAAGAAGAAGAGACAGAAGAAGAAGAAGAGGAAAAGAAAAAAAGAAGAAAAAGCAGCAGAAGAAGAGGCAGACGAGTTAATAGTAGTAGTAGTAGTAGTAGTAGTAGTAGTAGTATAATAGTAGTAGTCTAATAGTAGTAGTAGTATAATAGTAGTATAGTCGTCTTACCTGGTCTCTTCTTCTGCAGTGCCTTCGTAGCAGGTTTTGGTTTCATGATCACCATCCTTTTATCCTTATGTTGGTGGTGTCATGTGTTCAACACACACACACACCTACCACAAACACACACACACACGCACCGCACACACACACACACACACGCACACCACAAACACACACACACACACGCACACCACAAACAGAGCACGCACACCTTCCCTTCCTGCAGGGTATTTGTCCCTCATTTGATTTCCCGGGATTCCCGGCCGCCATCTTTTGTTTCCCTGTCAGCTGACGTCTTGTTTCTCTTTTCAGTTTCAGAAGTGTGTTTCCTGGAAGGAGGAGAAGCAGCAGCCAGTGAGACCAGTGGGACCAGTGGGACCAGTGGGACCAGTGGGACCAGTGGGATGGATCTCCAGCTCATCAATCAGTAACACGATGAGAGACTCTCACCCTGTCGAGCGCTCGGTCAGATCAACCCTGCCTCCTGCTGCTCACACGCACACAGTGCAGCGGACACACACCTGCTGTGTGTGTGTCTGTGTGTGTGTCTGTGTGTGTGTGTGCTCCTCCGTGTCCGTCCGCGGCAGTAAACCCTCTTCACATCGTCGGTGGCCGCGCGGCTTCACGCTCGATTCTCTTCTTAGTTAATCGTCGTTTGTGTTGAGTCTGCACGGCTCTCAACATGGCGACGCCCCAGCGGCTCGTAGCCAACGTTGCTAACAGACATGCTAACAGAGCCTTTAGCGTTTAAAGACGTCTTACGAGCCACAGTTGACACAACGGTGCTGTCCGATAAAATAATAACAATAATAAAAACAATAATAATAATAATAATAATGTGTGGGTTTAGGATTCAAACACAACGTCACCGGTTCGATTCCCGGCTGGAGCCCTCTGTTCATAGTCGTCTCTCCTTCTGGTCTCCAAACAGCTTCGAGAGAGAGTCTCTGGGAATGGAAGAGAGGTAAATAATATACATAAATATATGACGTTAGTTTCCAAAGAAACATCACAAGTGGTACAAAGAGAAAACAATAAACGTCCCTCTTACGTTTGAAAGAAGTTCTTCTTCGTGTCGGGAAGAAACTCGTCTTCCTCCGGGTAGAAAGCGCGACGAGGACCCGGCGTTCAGATACTTAACTCATCAAACGGGTCACGTGACCTGCGTCACGTGACACACGTCACGCTTCGTCTCTCGCGTCACGCGACACAAACACGACAAAGAAAAAAACTGAAAATCTGACTTCCACATGCACACTGGCTTAAAAACCAATAAAAGATGTTAAATCATGAATTAAGATTGATAATAGTCAAAAATATATATAAATAGCAAAAAAAGAGAGTAATGTGAAGCTAATATTTAAAACCATAAAGTTGTTAAGGATCAATTTAAATGACTTATCTAAAGTCTTAAAAAATATATTTATTATTAAAAAAAAAAGGATTTCAACCCTTTTTTCCTCCTGAAATATGATTTTGATAAATAAAGAATTGAAATGAATAAATACTCCAAACGGCTCTCGTGAACGTGCGTCAAACAGGAAGTGTGTTGAAGAGAAAATGAAGCAAAACAAACGCAGATAATTGGCCAGGAATACTTTTTATATAAAATTTGAACAGAGGATACAGAGGCGATATTATGTGTCTAAAAAAATACATACAATAAAAGGAAAATAAATGAATCTTATCTTTTTTTTCTCTACTTTGAGCAGGTGTTCAAGTTAGCTGATGAAATGTAAAAGGCACTAAATGTACAACATTCCAGTTTTAAAGACGTTAAACAGAGAGAGAGGCCGAGGTCACCCGGAGATGACCCCGAAATAAAAAACAAAAATAAATCACAGGGAATTTGTTTGTCTTTGATTTGCAAGACATAGTGCAGATTTTACAACATAACATACCAAACAATTTCTCAAACAACACACAACTATTTACCATCGACGGACACGAAGCGCGCACTTTTTTATTCTTTTTTTAAGACTCGCCGTGAAAGGAGTGGAAGCGGCGTCCAGCCCGGGACCTTCAGCACGCCGACCGAGAGCTCGCCGCTCGCACCTCCCGATCGGAAAGCGTTCATAATTTATAGTTTACATCACGATCTCTACAACAGCACGAAAACACCGGCGAGCCACGCAGTCGGGAGCGGAGAAGCGACCAGCAGGGAAACAAACAGAGGAAAGAAAACGGTTCGTCGGTCTCATACGAGTTTCTTTTTGGATTTTGGTTGAACAAAAAAACAGAAATAACACGATGTAAACTGGGAGAAGAAACAGAAGTATTTAAAAAAAGATGGAGGACGGCGTCTGCGCGGTCGAGCCCAAGTGGAGTGAATTCAAATTGTTTCTAGTCGTGAACATAAACATTTATCCCCCGAAACAAAGAGTTTGAGACGAGTTAAAGCTTCAATCTGGAGACTTAACTTCAGTTAAATAAAAAGGGGGAACACATGTTTCCGTTAGCCGGAAAGTACTCGTAATTACGTGAAAGGTTTACGCTCCAGTAAGTCCAAAATGAATGATCATTTTCACGGTCGAGTCGGCCAATCAAGAGCCCGATGACGTCATCGAATGTCTGGATTTGTCCGAAACTCAAAAGATAATAAAAAGTAAATAAAATATTCACATTTAAAAAGCTGCAATCAGACTTTGTTTTTTTCCCTTTAAAAGTTACCTGATTCATTGATTATCAACATAATCGTCGCAGCTCTAGAATGCTAACGTGCTAAAGCCAGAGCGCTAGGTGTTCATCGGTGAAATGAATTCACTTTTTCCTGCCAAGAAAGTTATTTTCTACTTTTTTCATTGCTGCAGACTTTGAGTCCTGTAACGCCGTCGATATCGTGACGGACAGAAGCTCGTCTACGCGAGCGGCGACGCTCACACCGAAACGATCAACCCCTCTAGGAAAGGAACTTTGTGAAATCTACTTAACAATAACAACGTTCTTGGTCGTGGAGAGCGTTCCTTTAGGAGGCGGAAGAGACCAAAAACAGCTAAAAAAGAGAGAATATTGGACTTTAATGCTGTAAATAATCAACTGTTTCCTATCGAGCTTAACATATCTACGTAGAAAGGCCACGATGTGTCCGTGCTGCGTTGAAAATGTGTTTCTGCTGCCCCCAAGTGGCCAAGAAAATATTACGAAAAGCTAAAAATAACGACTTCTGTGAGTTTTTTGTGCACGCTTCGACTCTAAATAAAGTTGAATTCGAACCGCTTCGGATCGACGCTGCAGACGCTGGAGTGTTCACCGACAAACAATAATAATAATTAAGACACAAAAAGAGAAAACATTGAGCAAGCCACCAACTTTCTAGACCTCTACTGCGGACGGCTTTCCTCCTCTGGAAAGACGACCGCGGCCGAACCACACTGGAATGAGTTACAGTAAACAGCACTATATCTTACAGGAGCAAGAAATATATACAAATACTGGTCAACAAGGAACTTTACTGCATCGGGAATCACGAGCTGAAGCGTTTAGGCGTTAAGACACAAACATCTGACCACACCGTCAACAAACCGGAACAGAAATTTGGCTTTTAAATGCTTCAAACTGTATAAAATACGCATTTAAATTTGGAATGCATTTTTAAAGCTTAAAAGCATCTGAAAGGTTTTTTTTCTTTAATAATATTACTGTTGGTATTACATATTTGGCCCATTAGTTTGGAAACAACAAAAAGAGCTTTTACATGATACAAGGGTGGGGAAAAACAAAACAAAAAGATGGATATTTTCATAATAATGATTGTTGTGTTAGTAAATTGCATGCAAACAGTGTATTTAGCTCCCAGGTTACAGAGACGATGTTTCACCTCAGAGGAACATTTAGTGTCAACGCATATTCATAATTTACTCAAAAGCCCAAATGATAAACACTTTAAAGTGCTTTAAATTCTTTGTATCACACTTACAACATGGGCAGAAACACTTTTTCAAAATCTCCACTTGGATTGAGTTTCCTCTTTGTTCATTTGCGCTTTAAAAAAAAAACTAAAACTACGCATCGCAAACTAAAACAGACACTCGGATGTTCCACTGAGGTGAAAATCACACGGGAGGCTTCTTCTTCTTCTTCTTTTGTTTCAACGGCACCACGACAACATGCCAGAACTCTGCACAGAAAACTGAAGCATTCACAGTAACACAACGACGTCAGACGGCTTCTTCCGTCTGAAGAGTACCAAGTTTTCAATCTGTAGATGTCGCTTTACGACCGCATGCAAAGTTCACCGCAGGCGAATGTCGGGCCCGTCGGCCTCGAGCAAAACAAGATCACTATGGAAGTGCCCAACGCGGGGGAGGAGATGAAGACGTGCGGCTGCGGCAGCCTGTTGCACCGGCTTTGTGCCGTCGATTCAAAAACGAAGGTCGGCCGGAAGGTCGTTCGAGGGCGAGGCTTTAAAATAATCTCACAGAAACGAGCGTCACTGTACGAGTTAGTGAAGACGTTGGAGACCTTTGGAGTGTAACGCTGAAAAGTTGGAATGCTATTATTATTTCACACCAATTTATACCCAGAATGCAATGGGTGGGGTATGCTAGTGGCGGCTCTTATGCTAGTATGCCAGTAGTTATGCTAGCGGCGGCTAATGTAGCCTCTAGCCTGCAGCAGTACAGTACTTACATCCGGATACTTTTTCTAATTTCCTAAACTCTTCAGCCCCCCAACTGAAACTGACTCAAGTGACATCACTTGAGTCAGTTTAATATCAGATTTCTCGCGGTTTCCTGAAGAGCCGTAAAAAGCTTTTATATTACTTTTTTCTCCCACTCTAAAACACCTGTAGCCCGACTTTTAAAATCGGACCAGAAGAAGTTGCTAAATTGGATATTCAGAGTTTTTTTTATTGCTTCCACGTGGCTCTCAACATGGCTGGCTTGCAGGGCTAACAGCTAACCGCGCAAACAACCGCACAAAAAAGTGGCTAACGGTGTTTTCGTGAAAGGAAACAGGAGGGCGGGGCGCTATCAGCTTTAACCGCCGTACGAAAGCGGCGCAAAGCAGCGCCCGCGAGCTAATCAGCGGCGCGCTAACATGCTAATAAAGGACGAAAAAAAAACACGACAGAGAAAGAGAGAGACTTCAGTCTCTGCTCAGATACACTCCGTTAAACCGCTTGCAGTCGTTTGCTGCTTGATATGCTCTGAATATCGTATAAAGAAGCTTAATGAATGAATAAACTATTAAACACGCCGTCAAGACGAGCAGCGAACTGAATTTTGTTGTGAAAACAGCCTCGTTTTTAATCTCTTGTTCAAGTAGCAACACTACCTTTCCCCCTTTTTTGTTTTAGCCACCTAGTTTGAATAAAAATCACGATTTTTATTCACGTGAAAGATCAATGAAGCGCAGCGTCGGTCTTTCCTAAATAACCGTTGACCGACGATGAACATGTTTATTTGACAGTTAAAATTGGGCGGCGCGTTGTTTGTATTCATGATTTTAACCTGCACACGTGTGATTTTGAGTTTACGGTGAGTTGTTCATAACAGGAACTTGCATCTGTTGAAGTTTAGACTTCGGCTCTTGGACTTGTATCGATACCAGCGCAGCAAATAACACCGGAGGAGTAACCGATAAATAACGAGGGCGCGTTAGCCGGACAGACGCGCGTTAGCTAGGTCAGTAGCGCTGCCGTACGTTAGCTTCGCGTTCGAGTGGTTTGGTTTGACGTAACGCTCCGAGTCGATCGCCAGCCGGTGCAACAGCCTGCAGAAGCTTCCACAAGCACAAAGCTACAAAAACAACATAAAAAAACATCTGAACACTTGGAATGATATCAATGAAAGCGTTGGTTTTTTTCTTCTTTCTACTGAGAACGTAAAGGTTGCTGTAGTGTCAGCTAAGAGTGTTTCTTTTGCTTGTTTTATTCTTTTCCTGCCTTCACAATAAAAGCACAAGGAGACGTTAATGTCGCGTGACGGCGTCATGCTTTCAGAGAGATGAATAGAAAAAGAAAAAAAGAGAGAAACTGCACCGATTTTGTTGTTGTTGTTGTTGTCCCTGTTGAAATATTCCCACCCTTCCCAAGAGCAGCTGATAGAGAGGTCTGATACTTTACTGTGTTTCTATTTTAGCATTTCGTTTTTGTTTTTTCTGGTCCCTGGTTCCTCTTCAGTTTTTACGAATGTCAGCGTAGACCACCGGCTCCATCTTGTGGAAGGAGGTTCTGCTGCCCGAGTGATCCAACTGGGCGTATATCACCGGGCCCTGAGGAAGAGGAGGAGGAGGAAGAGGAGTCAGTGAAGAGGAAACAGCATTTTAAAACTTAAAAACACCGGCTAGACATCGACAAAGAGTGTTTCTACAACTTCTGACTGGCTTCATTAGTGATTAGAAAAGGCAAACAGCTGAGTCATCATTTAGTCTCATGTTATTGTTGCAGGTCATTAGTTAAAGGGACAGTACGGTGTTTGTGTGAGGTTTACTAGCAGATGGAGAACCAGCCAGATATTCTGCTGTGGACGTGTTATACACACCGAAAAGAATCAATACCAGTTGAAATCTACAAAATAAAAATATATTTTAAAAATAAAAATAAATATCTAATAATATTAATATAAATATTCTAATATATATATATATAACCTCTTCACAATACATATATATATATAAATAAAAATAAATATTTTAATATAATATTTATATAAATATTCTAATATATATACATATATATAAAAATAAAAATGTAATAATATTAATATAAATATTCTAATATATATATATATAACCTCTTCACTATATATATATATATATATATATATATATATATATATATATATATATATATATATATATATAGGACTAAAAGGGTTTTATATGTTTTTAAGTATCTAAAATACATTTTACAGCCTCGTCTACAGCAGAACGTTACTTTTGCTAAAATAATGTGAATTTCTCAACATGGCGATGTTCACATGACGACATTATGATATTAATATTCTCCAAAAATAGGTCAAACTTGTTGCCATTGTCCCGCACTTTAATAACCACTTTATTGAAGTGGTTTTTAGCCACTTTAATAAAGTGGCTAATGACCACTTCACTGTAAATGTGTCGTCGCATTCCTTCTCCCTGATGATTTATTGTCACATAAACGTAGAATTCTCCTTTTGAATCTGAATTTTCTGAAGTTTGTTGATACAAAATGAGTCATAAACTAACTTCATCGTGTTAATTGTATATTTTACGACGCGTACGACACGTTGGATGATCGTCACAGACGCCGTCCAGCCCGGTGTGAATGGAGAACACATGGAACATTTCCACCGGCGTGCGTCCCTGGGCTCCTACCTGCAGGGGCCCCGAGGGCCCGGTGGACCTGGACACCTCCAGGCTGGACTCCACCTTCTTGCGTGGTTTGGGAGCCTGAGAGCTCACGCTATCCAGAGACGTGCAGCTACGTTTTAGAGTCGGGGGGTTTAGGGATTGAGCCGTGGTGTCGGGCCGATCATTGGTGCGCAGTCAAATGGAGACGAACACAAAGAAAATGGGGAAACAAGACAAGAAGGAAATAAAACAATGAGCGATGAGCCTGAAACACTGCAGAGATACTGGGAGCAGGCTGGAGGGCACTGGTGTAACTGGTTAGACTGGATAGGATGCACATATTGCAGGACAGACTGGTTCAACAGGCCACTACAGATTATTATTATATTTAATGGTTTTATACCGTTTATATCCTTTGTGTTTGTCTTTTCAACAAGAAATATCTTTATAATTGATATTGTCTTGTTGCTAGCACCGTACTTTGCTTGTTTTTGCTTCTCACATGTGAGTTTCTGTGCATCATGTGATTTTAAATCAACAATTTGAAGCTTTTGAGCATTTTTTTTAAAAACTTTTATTCATTTCATATCAATAATTTAAGTTAAAAACAATTATATTTTTTAACCTGGGTACGAAATAGATCATAAAACAAAAAATGTAGATTTTTAAACGTATTTAAATCAAAATGCATCAGAATTCATATTAAAGTATGGTTTCCCTGTCACTTGTGAATCAATTATTTGTGTTAATTGTGAAAAATAAATATTATTTTTGAAGATAAAAAACTACTGAATATCTTCAGACTTCACTTTTGTCTCTCTTTGAAAAGTTTAATGTTTTTAAAACATAATTAAAAAAAGAATCGTAAGTTGTACCCTGCGGTGAAATTACAAAGTGAATAATTACACTAACTCAATAAATATAAGTTCTATGTACTTGTATGTTACATACACATCAAAGCAGCACTAATATACATTTTAAATATATATTAGTTAACTAATGCTAAATAATGTTTATTGTTCATGTTTTAAATACATTTTGCGGATGTTACTTAATTTGTAAATGCAGTACTTCTACTCTGAGTATTTCCCCAGTGTGGTATTAGTACCTTTACTTAGTGGAGGATATGAATATTGGTGATTAGTGGATCAATAAGTGAGTATCAGTGCAGCTCCAGCAGAGACAAAGCAAAACGGTCCGTACAGTGAGAGAAGCAACGTTTACATCTCAAACTACGCTTCTCCTCCTCTTCCTGTCTTTTTAAAGCCGGCGGTGAAGGAACACACATGAAGAAGAGGAAGATGAAGAAGACGGTGGTTAGTTTGTGGTTTCAGTAGAAGAAGACAATCGAAGGCGAGCAT
Source organism: Clinocottus analis (assembly GCF_023055335.1). Classification (NCBI taxonomy): domain Eukaryota; kingdom Metazoa; phylum Chordata; class Actinopteri; order Perciformes; family Cottidae; genus Clinocottus; species Clinocottus analis. Next base: position 20,805,999 of record NW_027176207.1, on the reverse strand, counting down.
GCAGACGAGCAGAAGACGTTGATGAAAGTGTCGCTGTGGAGTCAGTGGAGTTAACACAGAGATGGAGGGAACAGACTGGCACCAGTGAAAACCCCAAAAAAAGATCATCCAACAGCCAAAGAAGAGATTCTGCTTTTTGTCCTTTGTCTCACGGTGAAGGATCGACGCACCGGTTCTCTCAGAGGGATTGAGTGGCATGCGAGAGGAAGACGCAGGAAGAGCGACCTCCAGCACAGACAAGACTTCTGAACGGGTTAATGATTAGTCATCTGGTCACCCGCGAAGAAGAAGAAGAAGAAGAAGACAGTGAAGAAGAAGAAGAAGAAGAAGAAGAAGAAGAAGACAGTGAAGAAGAAGAAGACAGTGAAGAAGACAGTGAAGAAGAAGAAGAAGAAGAAGAAGACAGTGAAGAAGAAGAAGAAGAAGAAGAAGAAGAAGACAGTGAAGAAGAAGAAGAAGAAGAAGAAGAAGAAGACAGTGAAGAAGACAGTGAAGAAGAAGAAGAAGAAGAAGAAGACAGTGAAGAAGAAGAAGAAGAAGAAGAAGAAGACAGTGAAGAAGAAGAAGACAGTGAAGAAGACGGTGAAGAAGAAGAAGAAGAAGAAGAAGAAGACAGTGAAGAAGAAGAAGAACAAGACAGTGAAGAAGAAGAAGAAGACAGTGAAGAAGAAGAAGACAGTGAAGAAGAAGAAGAAGAAGACAGTGAAGAAGAAGGAGAAGAAGAAGACAGTGATAAAGAAGAAGAACAAGACAGTGAAGAAGAAGAAGAAGAAGACAGTGAAGAAGACAGTGAAGAAGAAGAAGAAGAAGAAGAAGAAGACAGTGAAGAAGAAGAAGAAGACAGTGAAGAAGACAGTGAAGAAGAAGAAGTAGAAGAAGAAGAAGACAGTGAAGAAGAAGAAGAAGAAGACAGTGAAGAAGAAGAAGACAGTGAAGAAGAAGAAGAAGAAGACAGTGAAGAAGAAGGAGAAGAAGAAGACAGTGATAAAGAAGAAGAACAAGACAGTGAAGAAGAAGACAGTGAAGAAGAAGACAGTGAAGAAGACAGTGAAGAAGAAGAAGACAGTGAAGAAGAAGAAGACAGTGAAGAAGAAGAAGACAGTGAAGAAGAAGAAGACAGTGAAGAAGAAGACAGTGAAGAAGAAGAAGACAGTGAAGAAGACAGTGAAGAAGAAGACAGTGAAGAAGAAGAAGACAGTGAAGAAGAAGAAGAAGAAGAAGAAGAAGAAGAAGAAGACAGTGAAGAAGAAGAAGACAGTGAAGAAGACGGTGAAGAAGAAGAAGAAGAAGAAGAAGAAGACAGTGAAGAAGAAGAAGAAGAAGACAGTGAAGAAGAAGAAGAAGACAGTGAAGAAGAAGAAGAAGAAGAAGAAGAAGAAGAAGAAGACAGTGAAGAAGAAGAAGACAGTGAAGAAGACGGTGAAGAAGAAGAAGAAGAAGAAGAAGAAGACAGTGAAGAAGAAGAAGAACAAGACAGTGAAGAAGAAGAAGAAGACAGTGAAGAAGAAGAAGACAGTGAAGAAGAAGAAGAAGAAGACAGTGAAGAAGAAGGAGAAGAAGAAGACAGTGATAAAGAAGAAGAACAAGACAGTGAAGAAGAAGAAGAAGAAGAAGAAGAAGACAGTGAAGAAGAAGAAGAAGACAGTGAAGAAGACAGTGAAGAAGAAGAAGTAGAAGAAGAAGAAGACAGTGAAGAAGAAGAAGAAGAAGACAGTGAAGAAGAAGAAGACAGTGAAGAAGAAGAAGAAGAAGACAGTGAAGAAGAAGGAGAAGAAGAAGACAGTGATAAAGAAGAAGAACAAGACAGTGAAGAAGAAGACAGTGAAGAAGAAGACAGTGAAGAAGACAGTGAAGAAGAAGAAGACAGTGAAGAAGAAGAAGACAGTGAAGAAGACAGTGAAGAAGAAGAAGTAGAAGAAGAAGAAGACAGTGAAGAAGAAGAAGAACAAGACAGTGAAGAAGAAGACAGTGAAGAAGACAGTGAAGAAGAAGAAGACAGTGAAGAAGAAGAAGACAGTGAAGAAGAAGAAGACAGTGAAGAAGAAGAAGACAGTGAAGAAGAAGAAGACAGTGAAGAAGAAGACAGCGAAGAAGAAGAAGACAGTGAAGAAGAAGGAGAAGAAGAAGAAGAAGAAGAAGAAGAAGAAGAAGAAGAAGAAGAAGAAGAAGACAGTGAAGAAGAAGAAGAAGAAGAAAGTGAAGAAGAAGAAGAATGAAAGAAGAACAGAAGCAGCTCGTCCTCCACCTGCTCCATGCAGTTAGCTGGTGTTACGTCTGATTCAACCTCAGCAGGTAAAGACTCAAGAAACCAACACACACACACACACACACACACACACACACACACACACACACACACACACACACACACACACACACACACACACACACACACACACACACACACACACACACACACACACACACACCACCTGACAACAAGTTACAAACCATATAATAGAAGTTTAAGCCTCTTTCGTGGACTTTATGTTCCTTTCTGAATCCCGTTTTTGTGTGTTTTTCGGGCGGCGGCCGTCCGTCTGCTGGACGCCGGGCTGACTCACCCTTCATAGTCGTGGCGGTTGTGCAGCACCTTCATGACGACGCAGGCGGCCACGGCCACGAGGACGAGCAGCAGCAGAGCGCCGCAGACCGCTCCCACGATGATGGCGGTGTTGCTCTGAGGGAGAGATTCTGCAGAAGAACCACACGCCTTTTTAATTCAGACATTGAAGAACGCGTTTAAAGCAAAGCGCTCAAAAAAGAGACGAGATACCGAGTGAAAAAGCTCCACCTCAGCACTTTAAACTGGTTTTCCCAGTTTGTGTGTTCGTGGTGTGTAAATAAAGTTCCTGGATGTAGAAACACAACAAAACATCTGTGTCAGGGGAAACCCCTTCTGCACTCAAACCACAGACGTCGCGCTGCTTCCCAGGAAAGAAAATGCCAGTTAGACAACAATCTCCCACCTGGAGGGCGGAGCCGCCACCGCCGCCGCCGAGCCAAAAGATAACAAGCCATCACACGCACAGGTGGGCCTCACGCAACGGGGGAAACAAAATGGCAAGAATGCACCTGCCGGAACGGGTTTCATGAGGAGGAGCCCGCGGGGAAGAATCTACTCGAGATACGACGGGGATTAAATCCAGATTAATCCCGGTCGCACGTCGACAGCGAATCCCCCGTTCTGACTTTAAATAAGCCGGCAGCTTACCCTCTTTCCCTCTTTTGTTGTTCTTTCTGTGTGTCTGACAAAGAACGTGGCGGGCTGAAAACACACGTTATGCCGTTGAAAACGACATGAAAACGTGAGAATATTTGTTTGTTTTGTGGTCCTGGAGAGCGGAGGTTTAATCTTTGGAGGCGAAATGAGCGAGAACGATGAAAACGGCGCTAAAAATACCAGAAAACAACGAGTCCGAGCTTTAAAATCCATTTATATTGAGCCGGACGGTTCGGATCAGCGGTCGATAAAAGAAAGAAAGAAAAAGTAATTCACTTTTCACCAGCGGTTTTCCTGGAAGTGTAACTCGACACCGGCGCTTCCTGCTGCTCCCGCGTCATATTAAAAGCTCTCGAAAGCAAAACTAGACGAATGTTTCTGGTGCAAAGCAGCTGCAGACGACGCACGAGGCCTCAGTGACACAGGATTCACTTTCTTTCTGCACGCCGCGTCTCCTCCGGGTGAATAAACATCATCTTACGAGAGCAACCAGCACTTTCTTTTGGACCTTTATTCATAAATATTGCCCGCAGGAGCGGCCTCAACGCGCGTGGCTTTCACTGCCGTGTTTCTCATCCAACATTTAGGGTTTCACACGTCTCGGTTTAAAGCCGCCTCGAGTGAGATTTAGAAGAAGATTTACGAGGTAATCCTACTGGGCTTAAAACTAGATTTAACTTAACCCGGACATTTAATCAGAAATGTTCCCAAAGAGAAAAAAAAGAAACGACGCCCTCTTCGAGAGGGGAAGACGCTCGTCTGTGACTTGGAGACGGGGCGGATTCGGCACGACGGCGGCCATTTCCTCGCCCCGGCCAATCAGAGCGCGAGCTTCCACAGACACGGGGGAACACACCCGACAAGCGTCTTCTGGCCAAGAGCCCAACAACGACCACATCTTACAAGACGCAGGTGCATTTGTGCAATCGCAGCCGTCCAGGTATTCCTTCCTCGAGGTGAGATTCTCACAGAAAGTCGTCCTTCGCCCTCTGAGCCCCAAAACACAGCGGTGGGATTGAAAAGCACTTAAAAACTGCACGGTCTATCGCGGCCAGAAGCTCCTTGTTGTCCAAATTTCATCTTTTCCTGCAGCCACATGCTTCCACCAGTGAAAAAAGAAACCAAAACTAAGCTCAAAATGTTGATATTTGATCAAAAAATATGGTTTCAGACAAATCTTGTGCACAAATAAACCGTTTGAAGCGACCAGATCCAGTAAAAAAAAAAAAAAGAAACGTAAAATTCTGCGGCCCTGTATCATTTTCGAATGTTTAAAAAAATGAATTATCAAAAGAAATTCCACTTGCATTACATTTTCCTTCATGATTCATGTCATTGTGACCAACTTCCTGCCGTGGTTGTGCCGTTTCCCTAGAAACCTCAGTGAGAAATCAAGGCTACGGAGTAGAGAGAGAGTGAAACGTGAAGAAAAGAAACGTCTCGAGGGTCCAGAGGGTGAACGAGCATTCAGAGGATCTCAAAAGGATCTCAAAAGGACGTCATCGGCGGCGGCGGCGGCGCTCACCTTTGAGAACGACCCTGAGCTCCGTCCGTGCCGACGTTCCCGTCACGTCCGGCGGGTTCTTCACGTCGCAGAAGAACGTCCCGTTGTCGCTGAACTGAGCCGGAGTCAGCTGTATCGACACGTCCCGCTTGTTTATGTCTCCGATGAACTGCAACCGGTCCCTGAACTGCTCGTGGCCGAGGAAGCCTTTACCGTTGGAAAAGTAGAAAATCTAAAAACACACACGAGAAAAAAAGGAAAACCTTCGTTAAAAGCCACAGACAAGAGGCACTTTGTTTAGTTTCTATATACTAGAACAATAACTCCATAAACCATTTGCAGCGTTTAAATGTGAAGACTTGATGCTAAATATTCACTTAAATCTTCTTCAGAGATCGAACACATCCTCCTTCATTCCACTCACTGTATGTTTTCTGAGCCGTTTGATCCAAATCAGCAAGGTGCTCATCTTTAAATTATTAATAAAAAGCTGCGAGAAATATAGTTTAACTGCAAAGACACTGACGAGGAGAGATCCACGAGGGAGAAGACGCACAGACATAAAGAAATGTTCAGCGCTGGACGTTTAATTCATTGATTATTGATTCGTTGTTTGAGGATTTGCTCTTTTTAAAAAATGTCAGAAAGTCAGAAGAACAGCCGAAACATTTCCGCACATGAATATTTCTTTGCTCCGACATCGTGAAACTCGAGTTAGACGTTGAATCCCGAATCAAAACTTTACCTGAAAACAGAAAAAACGCCTTTTCCTTCAAATTAAAGTTTACGTGGAAGCGAACGGTGCAGACACTCGATGAATAGTCAATCTGGGAGAATATACAACTCTGTTTGTCTCGACTGAGAGGAGAAAAAAAAAGCTTTTAACCACGTTAGTGTGAATATTTGTCTGTTCTCACACGACTCGCCTGCCGGTAAAGAAACCTTACGGCTATTTCCATCGCGTACGGGACGGGAGGCCTCCGCCCGGCCGGACCGGACCTGCGAGCGCCGCACGAACAAACGCCGAGGATCAGGCAGGACCAACTGTTTACGAGCAACACGATGAAAACAAGTCATCAAATGTGACTCGATGCTCAGTAATTGACATCTCAAATATTGCTCGTGCAACCGCACCGTCTCGCTTTAGCGAACACGAGTAGAATCGCAACCAGACGAGCCGTTAATTATGTTGCTTGGAGCGAATAAAGACACGTTCAGCACCCGGCAGTAAATCTCCATCGTTTGAACATGACACACGCGTGTCTTTGTGGTTGTCTGCCAGAAACAAACATGAACAGTCTGTTGGAAATACATCCTGCTGCTCAGAGAACCGTGTGTCCCGAGAAGGGGGAGAAAAACAAATAAATAAACACAGCACAGGGTTGAGATGCAAAGATGAAAGCAAACAGAAAAACAAACTGCGGTTCGCGGCGCTGCAGCGACAAAGAGATGGAGGCGAATTCAAGCAAACAAAAGTGAAACCGTGACCCTGTTGTGTATCGAAACCGCCACTTCAACGCGAGGGACTCACCGTGTACGGCGCTTTGGAGAAGAGGTTGTCGGGCTGACTCGACTGGAAGCTCCAGGTCACCGAGGTGGAGCTGCTCACCACCTCGCTGGACTTAAAGGTGCAGCGGAGGATCCCCGTGGTGCCGTTCTGCATCATCACCTCGGAGTCGGCGTGGATGTCGATGGCCGACGACGGCGCCGAGACTGTCGGTGAGAAGAGGCAGACATGAAAGGTAAACACAACAAAGCGCGTCGGAGAAGTGTGAGGGGGGGGAAGCGGCGTGTTGTTTCAGGAAGCGGCGACACAATGAGACGCTGAGACAGGAAGTCCAGTTTGAGAAGCAGGTTGGAGACTTCAAAGGCTTCTCAGATGTCGAGACGGTCAACAACTTTAAGTCTCGCAGAGTTTAGTCGATTCCCCCGGAGCCCAATGGGACATTTTCAAATATATTCTGATGGTTTTCTTTCATAGAAGAGCAACTTTAGGTTTAGGTTCTTCTCGTTTTCTAGCTTTGTTTTATTTGTGTTTATTTATTTGACATTATATCTATTTCTTTTAAGATTGGGAATCACAAAAAGGTCCCTAACGTTGTGATATTTATCAGGTTTTAAACATTTTGCATTATTGCGATAACAGCTTTTTATTCGCCTTTTTCCCCCCCAACAGCAAATCAGGCCGTTTGCCAGTTCTTCCACTCGGTTCATCTCTCGTGAGAAGTTTTGCTGAAAGCGTGTTGATTGCGGCAAAAAGCAGCTGACAGAGACTCCATCTTTGTTTTGACCGGCTTCCTGTCGATCGCGCTGACTTCAAAACGCACCGACAACCCAAAACTAACATCTCGTTGGCTGAGAAAACAGTTGTTACCGAAAGGTATTATTTGTATTTGCAATATTAATAGTTTACTTAGTAAAAGTTCGATACTTGGTGTAAAATTCTATAAAAATGTATGTGTGTGTTTCTACCTCTGTATTTATTTGCGGCCTCTTTGTACCAATGTATTAAAAAGCAAACATTCAAGCTTTAAATTTTCATTTAAATTGTTAATATTTTAACACTATTAATAGGATATTAAGAATCATAATTTCTTATCGTCTGCATTGTTTTTAGTATTTCTTGTTTACTCTTTGCTGCGTGCCAAACGCATAAACAAATCGGTGAAGTGAAGAGCAAAAGATTGGGTCTATTTTTCAATGATGAACACAACAAAGTGAAATATTAATCATCTCTCAAACTGTCATTATTAATTCAAGAGTATGTGTGATTAACTTGACCATTACAATCCTCAAAAGAAAAAGACACCTGTGAGGCTTTTTGATGAACAAATCAACAATATATTCGTGATAAGTTTGTTAGAAGTGACGACAGATGCAGTCGACAGACAGCCAGAGCTCGGTTTATAATATTTAATTGCTGGCTATTGAATAACATGTACAGGAGAGCTGTGTTTGGGGAATGTTTGACCTGAAACATCTTTTGAAAATGAGTCACAACCTTAGCAAACACGGACGTATGACTTTCACGAGGATCTAATAACCCCGCTGTAAATAAAACAGCAGCGGAGATAGTTCCTGTCTTCTGCACTTTAGTCTGCACGTCAGTAAGTGCAGGAGCTGTGACAAGAGATCCGGTCTCCCAGCACGGAAAATACTGTGTGTTTAAAAAGCAGAAGAAACTCTTCTGTCAGCAATCAGTGGAAGATTATTGCACGGTATTAAAAGGAAGGAAGCGTTGCTCTTCCGCTTCCTTGAGTCAGATGGTATTAGTTTGAGATTCAGTGCACTTTTACAAACTGCAGGATGTTGCAATCCAGCTGTCTAACAATAAGTAGGACATTAAGTTATGATTTTTTTTTCTTTGTTTTTTTCCTTCACCAGCTGCATCAAATTAGTCACATATGAAGCACCAGATACTGCCTCAGGTGTAGAGCTAAATCTACAGTGTCTGGGTGAATATTAGGGTTAAAAACATGTTTAGTATTATGCAAATGAGGAGCCATCAACGTCTGAGCTGATGGGTTTGGGGCTGTTTTTGACTGCCAGACATTATAAACACACGTAGTTAAAAGCAGATCAAGGCTTTAAAGTAAATCTGAAGACAAAAATGACAGTACAGTTGCGTCAATAACTGATTAATATGTCTGAGTGATGGTGGCTTTACTATCTGGGTCAGGAGGAGGTTAGCCAACAAGGAAATGGGATGTTGTCTTTGTTGGACGTTAAGCTAGTGGAGGTAAAGAGCCGATGCGTTGGTTCTGTGTTAATAAAAAAAATACAACAGCTGATAGCCAACGTTAAGTCTAACGGCGTTTTGTGCTGTAAAATCACTGTAAACGTGTCAACAGTGAGCTGGTGGGCTCAGAAACGTTACATGACCCCGGGGCGACACGTATTTACGCGTGCAGACAGACCCACGACCGACGACACCATTATTCACGAACCCGGCGCTTTAATCTGAATTTGCTTATAGACCGAAAAATCTCTACGACAGCACACGTTTTTAAACATAACCTGTATCATTAAAAGTCACTCTTTAAATCGGCATACGTCACACACACCAAGCTGTTTTTATTTGTAGCGAAATACGACCGTTAACGGGCCGGTTTGACTCCGTATTCGACGTTAGGGTCCACACTATTACCATCCGCAGAGCGAACTCACGGAGGGCGGTAGCCACCGCTCTGCACCAAACCGCATTATTTTTTTGGAGGATTTAAAAATGACCTAACACTTTAACCGAAATGTTATGCTGAAGTGTGTACAACGATGTGATAAGGCAACACTCTCAAGATAAGAGCCTTCGGCGGTGTTAAATCTCGGTTCGATCCAGCTAGTGAATATAGCCGAGAGGTGTTATAGATACAACATCGCTAGCTATAGCTAACCTGGTGTCCCACCTTAAAATCAAACATTTTAAAATATAAATGTAACCCCAATTGGGCTCCAGCACTTACCTAATACAACACATAGCGTAAATCCAGTCAATAAAACACGCTTGCAGATGCAATTTGACCATTTTGGCTCCATTATGTTGTTGTAAACAGGAGTAGTTCCTCTGCTTTTTTTTTTTTTGTCCACCCTCTAGCGAACAAGCCGTTTCTTCTTCGTGGGAAGCTGCGGGCGGTGGGCGCACAGTGTCCTAACGCGACTGCTGCCCCCTGCAGGTTGACGAGTGCTACGACGGCTCCTGACTGACACCTGCATTGTACGTTGATTGACAAGATATTTTCTACCAAGAGGGTTGCAAAAATAAACAAACATAAAGAAACAAACTATAAATGAATATATAAATAAAACTAAATGAATATCAATAAAAACAATATTTTCGACATGTTATTAGGGGGTGCCTGCACGTGCATCATCAGCAGTTTGTTCAAAAATTACATTCCATTTCGAATATTCGAGACTTTACAGCATTTTATTCTTGTTGCATTTACATCTCAGTTGAAAACCAATTATTACTTTAGCTGGAGATGATTTATTATTAATTTAAAAAGATTATTCTGGATAAAAGGCGGTTCATGCTAAACTGGATGCCATTTAATTTGCCAGCAAACGAGAATATCGGTACTTCTAATGTAAAATATGAAATTGATGGTTGAAATGATAAAAGCTGCATCTGAACCTCAACTTATGGAAGCCCGTTTCCGCCACTGTGATAAAAAATAATCCTGTAAGTCGTGAATATGAGATACTAAGTTATAATAATCATGACTTAACTATCTCATAATTTCGACTTAAGTCATAATTATGAGATAGTTAAGTCATAATTATGACTTAACTATCGATTTTTTTTGTCACAGTCGCGGGAATGGGCTTCAATATAAAAACTTTTGAGAATAAATGAAATAAAATATATGTTAATCATCAGTAAAGGGCAGTAAAACAGAACATTTAAAAAAAAATAAAAGTCAAATTCACATGAAGCCCCTTTGTGTAAGTCAAGTGTTTAATTAATATTGGGATTTATTGCAAACAAGTCTTTACAAAACAAATAATTGTCAAAGTTTATGATGCAAGACCTGGCAGATTAATATTCATGTTCTGAAACCTACAAAAAGCAGCTGTCATAAACTCTTCAAAAACCAATCATCACTCAAATTCAAGCTGCGAGTGCGTTTTATTCGTCGTGACTTTCCATGTACACTAAAAATAAAGCCGTAGGCGGTGCGCTGTGAGCTCTCAGACCTCTACGTCTACTCAATCATGTTCAGGATTCAACACACATTGGGTTTTTTTATTAAACAATTAATTCATGTTAGACCAGAAATGATTCAACTAACAGTATATGTGATGAGGACGATGGAAGGATCTTCATATTACGGCCGTATGAGCCACGAGTCAAATGTCTTCCCGTAATGAACAGACATTAAAAATTAGAGGGACGTTAAATTCCACGAATAAAATTAAAAACACACCGAGCCGTAATGCAATAAGGCAAAAAAAACATCCAGATCTCACCCTATAAAATATCTTCTCTTGCGTTCACTTTTTTTTAGCCCACAATCATACACACAAAAAAAAGGAAACAAAAGAAAAACCAACAACATAGTTTTTCCCGTCAGTGCAACTTCAGGCCGGTTCGCCCAAAAAAACGTCCTCTCATAACACATTGAAGGAATCTTTCATAAATATCAACTCAAGATATCTACAGTATAGACATGTGCAACAGGAGGAGACGCACGTTAGAACAGAAACAACAGAGGTCGACGTGTCCTTGAACCTCACAAAGATGCTGTTTTTGCATGATATATATAGATATATATAGAGAGAGAGAGAGCTACATATCTATATATATCCATTCCTCCATTTTTTTTTTACAATTCATTCTTTCAAGGAGAGCAAGACTGTGTGCATAACAGAGAATATTAGCATTAGCCAAGGTGCTAAAAAAAAAAAATCATATTACACTAAAAAGTAGAAGTTTTGTGAAGTGATTTTTGATCTGAAGACGCTGCAAGACTCAAAGAGTTCAAACTGCATGGATCGAAGTCTGCGGATATCTCTCCTGTCAAAGGGCCCCCTAGCTTCATATTTATTGTGTGGAGGGGAACAAATATTGGTGCGTGTGTGTGAATAAGCATCTATCGTAAAATAAAAAAAGAATCGGTTTGAACGATTTCAAGCCGCTCATCGAGAACTTTCACCGACGTTGAAGGAAGTCGCCGTCCAAGACGGATAGTCACATTTCTGATCATTACTTTTTAACACTTTAAGATGTATTAATCAGATCCATTAGTGGCTTCAAAGACAGCAGATTCTCTCTGTCGAGATGAATGACTGTCATGATGGTGAGCTCTTCCATTAGGCTCTAAAGAAAACTTTAGAAACTGAAAAAAAACTAATCAATAAAAAAGGAGCAGTGTCTGTTTTAAAATCCATTATTTTTCATTTACACTTCTTCACCAAACCATTTTTTGTTTTAGTCTGACAAGATTTGTGTCCATAAAGAGACAGTTTGACTGTTTTAAAGTGTAGTTGTAAAACACTCCTCTCAATCAATCAATCAATACCAGCACTACAGCGGTTATCTTTGCTCTCTTTAAACCCACCAGACTCCATTAACAAAAACCTTGATTTTACCTGACAGAACACAAGAGTTGCTAGTCTTCAGCTGCCTCAATCGGTTGGCTGGTTTGTGTTATTGTGCGACTTTGGGTAGTCCAAACGAACTTTAGCAAACACCGAAGTCAGACAATAACACAACCAAACGGACCAATCAAGGCAGCTGAAGTCTAGTAACAACTGAGTTATGCGAGGTAAAAATCACTGTTTTTGTGAATGGAGTCTGGTGTCTATGAAGTGAGGGCTTTTTAGTTCTCTGACAGCAAAATAAAGTGCTGAAAATACTTTGAATTAGTTTCACTTGGACTGATATTGATTATTTGGAGAAGAACCTTGTACAAACACTTAAAAAAAAAGAAAAAAAAGGTTGAAACAATCAAGAAACAAGTGTGAAAAATAAAACTTAGCAACAACACATGAATGTTTCTTCACTGTATTTCTGCAGCTTTAAAAAAACAAAAGTGTCAGACGTTAAGAACAAAGCAGATACAGTATGTAATGTTTAAGAAATGGAGGGTATCGCTCAATTCATCTCAGTTTACTGACGTGAGAGTGTTTCTCCTTCATCATTAGCGTCTTCGTCACGAGGCGAAAGGGACCAGAACGAAACGTCACAGAAACGAGGCGGGAAAAGAACCAGGAAGTGATTATCGAAAACGAGACGGAGAAAAGTTACGCATCCAATAGATTTCTATATCGACCTGGAAAGAGAAGCCGCAGATGAAAAGTGCTTTTAGAAGACGACAAACCTTTTTTGTGTGTTTTTGGTTGAGCTAATACAGACAGTCATATATCTACAGTAGAAACGAGACACAGACCAACAGGAAGATGGACGCCCTCCTCCGCCCACAGATATTTAGATTAGATATTTACATTTTACTTTTTTTTTTCCTCGATCTTTTTTTTTTTTTCTTCTTCTTCTTCGTAGTGTTCTTCTTCATTATTCTATCCACGGTGTGTTTCCAAGACTCTTAATTTACACGAATGAGGCTCCTCGTGGCCTCGTCTGTCCTGTCAAACTCTTCTTCTGTGGTGCTCGTGGAGGAGGCGGGGCATCATGTGTCCGGCAGCTGGTTGATGTCCGTCAAGTTGGTGTCGTTGAGGATGACTTTGATTCGTTCCAACGACTCCGCCTGTCGTATTCGCTCCAGCTGCACCTGCAGGCGCACAAAACCATTTCTTTCATTATAGAAACAATAAAACAACACAACGCTTTGTCGGGTTTGTTTATGCACAGTGAATCATCACAAAGACAGTCGGCTTTGGAAGTAAATAGTTATCCATTAGTGTATTATTATTACAGCGATATGCATCATTCAATATGCGAGTACAGTAAATAAATAAATAAATAAATAAATATATTTATAGTTTTTTTTTTTTTAATAGTTAAAAAACATATATACATCATGTAAAAAAAAATCATATATATATATATATATATACACACACATACATATATATACACGTACATACATACACATAAAGATCTATATATATATCTATCTATCTATAAAATATCTATATAAAATACCTATATATACACACAAAAATCTATAGAAAAATCTATGTATGTATGTATATATATATATATATATATATATATATATATATATATATATATATATATATATATATATATATATATATATATATATACATATATACATATATACATATATACATATACACACACACATAAATATATACATTTCAACATATATCTATCTATCTATACATACACACATATACATGGTATATAAAATTGCATATATCAGACAAACATAACATTTTTTCCCCACATTATGCCGTCCCCCAAAATAGGCTCCTCCCCCTTACCTGAAGGGTCTGAGAAAGTTTGACGAAGTCCTTCTGGACCTGCTCACTGACGTCCAGCTCCGTCTGCAGCCGCAGAGCTTTGTCTTTCTCGTCAAACGCCTGATTCTCGAGTGCACTCTGCAGAGAACACAAACACACACATATTTATTAAATTGGCCATATTTTGCATGGAGTCTGGTGCGGCGGGTCCGCAGCTAAAGGACTCCCCACCTTGGCGGTGGCGAGCTCCCTGAGCTGGCGCTCCAGGCCGATCCTCAGGCCCTGGATGCTCTCCAGCGTCTCGGTCTTCTCCGCTAGACTGCACTGCAGCTGCAGGAACAACAAGTTATTGATCATTGTTACTAATAAAGTACTGCAGGTAAATGCATTTCCACCGAGAGGCGACAACAGAGAGGAGGGAGGGGTGCACCCGTCTGCAGCATCAGGGGTGAATCTGACTTTTTATTTGATTTTTTTAGGATTTAAAAATGGCTGACAGTGGTCGCGAACACTGTGGCAGATTCTCATTATTAAAAGGTGCGTTTGCAGATTTGTTTTTGGCCACTTGGTGGCAGTAGAACAAGCAGAAAACACAAAAAAAACTTTAAAAAATGACCTCTTTTGTTTGCATCATCCTCTTTAAACCGTAAAAAAGCTTGAGCAGCTTTTTCCACACGCGTCTCGTTGTCTCTTCAGACATTTTAATAATAAATAAGACTCTCACTCACTTCCTCCTCTGGGCTGCAATGTGTGAAAAAAGAGTGACAGAGGGAAGTACCTTCTCCTTCTCCGCCTTTATTCGCTCCATCTCCGTCTTCAGGCTGGAGAACGACGCTGTCGGGGAGGAAGAGACATCGTTAGAGGATCAAACCGCACCAGAGCTCACCTGGATCCTTTACAAGAAGAAGACCAGAGTCTCTCTGGAGACATTTACACGATCCTCTGGAGAATTATTCAAACCATTAGCGGTTTTGAGTAGCTTTAGAATCGCACTTCGAGTGCTACATGCTAATAAACACAGTTGTGTTTAGTAAAGACCTCATGTGTTGCTGTTTTTAGGTAGCAATGGAACCAGTAAACTCATATTCATGGACTACTTTATTACCTTTGTACGAACCTTGTAAAGAAACAAGTCCAGTAGAAACTGAAGCTTAATGTACTGGATGAAGACGGTCCATAAGTATTTGGACGAATAATTAATAATAGTTTTTCCTCTTCACACGACTTCAATAGATTTGAAAAGAAGCAGTCGGTGACTTAAATGTCCTGTTAGTTGTGTCAAGCGACCTCTCGGTGAACAACAACACATTTTGTCAATGTTTAGGCTGCGAGCGCACGCACACACGCACACACACACACACACACACACACAGAGAACAACAATGATACTCAACACAGGATGCAAGAACATCCTCCACATACAGAGAAAAAGAAACTCCATCAAGGCAGCCTTTAACCGTTCCAAACGTGTGTTTCTGTGGCTGACACACACACACACACACACACACACACACACACACACACACACACACACACACACACACACACACACACACACACACACACACACACACACACACACACACACACACACACACACACACACACACACACACACACACACACTTTGTCATACCTTGCAAGATGTCTGAATGAAAGTGATCAATGGAGAAGAAACAAAAACAGAAGCAAATGTAAAAAAAAGTACAGAAAATATTTTAAAAAATTGAATTGTATACATTCTATATTAAACCACATGCTGATGACACAGCGCTGATTTTAACCAAAAATGACATCACTGACAGACGGTTGAGACCCCCTGCTCTACTCCACAGCTCTGTAAAGGGTTAATAGTCGATGACCTCACCTATCTCCTCCTTGCAGCCCTCGATCTCCAGCTGCAGCGTCTCCTCCAGGTTCTCCTTCAGGCACTGGTCCGCCTGGTTCTGCTCCTTCAGGAACAGAATCTCGGCCTTCAGCTTCTCCTCCATGTGGTCGGCCGCCGTCCGCAACGCCACCAGGTCGTCACGCAGCTGCAGCACGAGAGCGTGCAGCTCCTGAGGAAGAATTACCGTATTACCTTTACATTATTATGCGTTTGAGCATCATCATGCAGCTCTATTACTTCAGATTTAAAGGACATTAACAGGCAAGAAGTTTGCAGACAGGACGGCGACTTCTTTTAGTTTTTGCGGCTCGTTGATGATCTATAACTATTTGTAATCTTTCCTACTTTGTACTGCAACTGTTTATTCTGGACAATAACAACCCTCAGAATAAATATAGTTATATCTTCTCTCATCCCTTGTTTATTTTTATATCAATTTCTGCATCTCACCACTGCATTTTATTCCTTAAACCGCGCTGCAACTTTTATCCTTTTTTGCTATTTGACTGTTTTTTAATGTTTTAAAATGAATGTTTTTAAATCCTCTTTTCTTCTGCATTATGTTTCGATGCTTTTAATGGTTTTATGTGAAGCACTTTGAATCCCTTTGCTGATGAAATGTGCTCTGAAATATGTTGAGGCAAGTTAATTTGTAATGTCTGGTGAAGACGGAGCTGGAAAATGTCAAGTCGTATGCAGACGACATGCATCTCTATATTGATATAATGACAACATCTAAACTAAAGTAACTGTTAACTACACATGAAATGTTTTTGTCATTAACGTTACACTTAAAAGACCAAACAAGGTTAAATTAGATGTCAAAGAATACTAATAACTGTATAACACAAAATGCTCCATTTAGACTAAAGAATAGAAAAGACAAAATAAAACCTACACAGCATAGAAGGTTAAATAAATAAATACATAAATAAGGTATTTTGTGTAATTTAATGGTTGGAAACGAACCACAACGAACTAAGAAATGAGGCCGTATTATTTGATCATGTTTTTTTGGCATCTGGACGCAGTGAACACCGATTTAAATGTTACGCGAGCAGCTTGTTTTAACCACCAGCGAGCTGGAAATCCTCCGTGCTCCTCCACCTCCACGGGAGCAAGCGGCCCACTCGGCCCCGCTCAGCGGGAGGCTGAGGAGCAAACGGCGTGGGAGGACGTCGATGTGTGCGTTTGAGAGATAGTGTTCTCACGCTGTCAGAAAGTGGTCGTTGTTCTCTAAAAAAAATGAGCTAATGGAGCCGCAAAGGCGTCACCGACGGAGCAATTATCTTCCCGACTGCTGCACTGGAAGGATCACCGTGTAATGTGGCGTTTCCTACCTGCACAGTGTCGGGCATCTGGAAATCCTCTTGTTGCTGCAGCTCCACGTGCAGCCGGTGTTTCCCCTGGAGGCTCTCGTTGTCTCTCTGCAGTCGGCTCAGCTCGTCCGCCACCTGCTCCCTCGACTTCACCAGCACCGCCTGAACCGACCAGACAAAAACAAATCACTTCATCTCATCGTGTGTCAGCTTGTTCCCTCTCTCTCTCTCCCCCTCTCTCTCTCTTTGTCTGTCATGTGGAACGAGTCACTAGTGAAAAAGTGACTCGCCGGTTCTCAGGCGCTCCCTGCAGACCGATCGTTCCGCTCGGTGTAACATTCGAGCTGAATTCATGACGCCGCTGAGGCCCATATTTCTTGAGATTAAAGACACATGCAGCAGCAGGAATGTCTCATTTTTCTGGCTTTGAAGGCCCGTCGACGCACCACTCGCAGCTGCACTGCAGCTCACTCACTTCCTGTTTTTACAGAACTAATATGCATGTGTGTGTGTGTGTGTGTGTATATAATGTATAAAAAAGAATATCTATATATAGATATATATATATATCTATATATAGATATTCTTTTTTTATACATTATATACATGTGGGAGGAAGAAATGATTAGTTTACAAAATAGATCCACTTCCAGAAAAGTGGTTTAAATATAAATAGAACCTGTATAAGTCGCACTATCCTTCTAAAATGTGAACTTTTTTGGATTCAATGTGTTTTATGTATTTTTTCATAAAATATCTCCGGGTTTGGGACTGTCTGTTGGACAAAACAACTCATCCAAAGACGTCATTTTGAACTCTTAAAGCTTGCAACGGTAATTTTTACAATGTTTTTTTACTAAACTTACATTGCAAACATTTCCCCTGATTTACGGAGCGATGCGTACGGACAATCCCACGTAATCTACGGTGTATGAATCTGTATATTTCTGCATTTTTCCCTCCCATCTCTCGCTCAAACATGTCAGCAAACGGCGGTGAGGGACGTTCCCACAGAGAAGTAAATCCCCTAAAAACGCTACCGGGCTGCGATCGCGGCCGCTGGAGCCGGCTGTCAGAACTAAATAAGTACGATATGAAGAGCTTAACGTCTGGACCAGCGAGGCGCAAACACAGCTGGCGGGAAGCGGCGGCTGCTCACCATCTGCTCCTGCGTGTTCCTCTTGGCGTCGCCGAAGGCCTGCTGCAGGGTGGAGAGCAGCAGCTCCGACTCCTGGACTCTCTGCATGAAGGCCGACACCTGAACCAGAAAGACATGAAAATAAATTAAACATGGTGGAGACGAGATGAAGCCGGGAGAGAAACACTCAGACGAGGACGAACAGCTCGTAATCTGTTGAGTAAAAGCAGTAAAAAATGTATGTTTTTACTTAAATAAAGCATCATAATGATGGTTTCATCATACAGTATTCAGATGTTTTAATAGAGTACAAGCAGCAATACTACAGTGTACAAAATACTACACTACAAGTAAAAGTCCTGCATTCAAAAGCTTAAAAGAACAAAAGTATTGTATTGTAATGTGGATATATAGAGTTGGAGCTTGTCGCCTTTGTTTTTTGGTTTAAAAGCTCTACATTTGTTTTTTTTCTCCATTTTTTTGAAGTGAAAAGATGATTCAAGAGTTCAGACGGTACAGCGGCCTGTGGTGCATTCTGGGAACAGCGTGGTATTGGGAGGAATCCATTATCACTCATCATTAGTGGGCGTGTTGTGTGTCGGCGGTTTGTGAGAGGCCGTTTACCGAATGAAGGACGAGCTCACGGCTCAGATTCAGGTCATAAATGAAGTAAAATGCAGTTATTATCTGACAGAATAAGAATGGAAATACATAATTCTAGCTTTTTCATACACACACGTACATATTCACACACACAAATATATATATATTTTTACAAACAAAAAAAATATATTAAAAAATATATATATTTGAATTCTTTTTTTAATTATATATATATTTTGTAAAAAAAAAAAAAAGACCTGACGCCCAACAGCCAAGCAGCTCGTCTGCTTTGCGGCGTTGCGTAATCAGAGTAAGTGCTGCAATGCACTTCAGGGCCGACGGACTCTTCCCGAATCTACCACTCAACCAATCAAATTAGCCGCAGAGCTATCGAGCTACCGAGCTACCGTAGCCTCTCTGATGGCACCGAGCATGAATGTTACTGTAAATGTGTGCCGGCGCTACTGGAAGCACGACTTCTGGATGTTTGTGGGGGGAAACCTACGTAAAATAAGCTTCCATTTTAGCGAAGATATAATTCAGGACGGATATGCCGACGCTAACTGCCAGCTAACGGTACGCTATGCTAGACGCTATGCTAGACGCTAAGAAGATTCCTTATTGTGCTGTGAAGGAAGGAACTAGTGTATTCGGAGTTGAACGCATTTCTGTGCAGGTTGTTGAGCGCGTTTAATACGAGTCTAAATGCTTGCTTTGTTTATCCATAAGACACTTTATTTACTGAACAATAAGTGATCTT
Source organism: Clinocottus analis (assembly GCF_023055335.1). NCBI lineage: Eukaryota > Metazoa > Chordata > Actinopteri > Perciformes > Cottidae > Clinocottus > Clinocottus analis. Next base: position 20,786,678 of record NW_027176207.1, on the reverse strand, counting down.
GACCACAAACTAGTTAGATGTGAGGCAACAACATCTATACGTGATATTTGCAGAGGCTTTCAAACTTAATTAGTTGGCATTTTTCATCGTTTCTGGTACTTATTGGAGAATTATCCATAAATCAGATTTGAGAAAACAAGTTTCTTAAACCTGCACAACTCGTTTGAGAATCGTCACAGTTTGTATTTTTCTTCAGTCTCGAGGGAATCCTCTGATACTCGTCTGTATATTAATGGGTACAATGCAAACAGGACCTGCTAAAAGTCCAAACCTTGGCGGAGGTTTCCTCGTTGCCCACTTTGACCGAGTCTTCCAGATTCTGCTTCTCCGTCATCGTCCTCTCCAGCTGGTCGTTGGCCTGACGCAGCATCACCTGCAGCTTCTTCACCTGGAAGAGACGGACAGTTTTTTCAAAACTGCCAAAACAAGCAGGTTCAGAATAACTGAAAGAGTGCCGGGCCGGACCTGGTCTCTCGTCTCGGCCTCTTGGCCCTGGATCGCCTGCAGCTGCTTCTCGTAGTTGGAGCACATGTCGCAGCGCCGGCCGAGCTTCCTGCCGGCGTTTTTCACCTGGTGGAGGAGCGACGACAGAAAAAAACACAAGAGCATTTAGCTGAGGCTTTAACCAAAGTGACTTAGAACAAAAATCATCACCATTTGTATACAAATTGCTCAGCTTGAGGTACCTTAACCCTCTGGACTTGAGGGTAATTTTCACGATTTTACATAATTTCTTAAATTCACCTTTCAAAAAGGCACTTGCATATGAGATACATACCCATGTGTTACATCTAAAAATGCAGAACAATCTCAGCTCTCTATATAATGAAGCACCATTGTCGCCAGGAACAAGTGTAAAGTGATAAAATGGCCCTAAAGCTGAAAAATGTACGCTTGGTTTTTGAAATTCTTCATCTATCTCTAGTGAAAACATAACTTTACTCATGTGGAAGAAGTGTTTTGGTGCCGGGAATTGGTTCACCAAAAGGTCTGAGGTTCAGAAAAGCAGTGAAATATATGACTAAAATGGTAGATACATGTAAATAAATGCCTAATACCAAATTTTGTCTGATCGTTTTTTGTGTAGAAGTGTTGTCTGTCACTACTACAAAATAGGTAGAATATATTTAAGTGAAAATATGCACGCAGCAGAGTTTTTAAAACATAATAAAATCCTCCGCACCTCTTGCTGCAGCAGGTTCCACTCGCTGTCGCTGACGAGCCGGTAGCCGGACGGCGACAGGAAGGCGGTGTCGGGCGCTTGCGAGATGCTGGACAGCAGCGACGCCGTCTCCTCCTGCTCGGGCGTCATGGCCTTGATGGCCTTCTCCTGGTCCTTGGTCAGCAGGAAGTGGCTCCCCGTCAGCTTCATGGAGCCGACGGACGAGGTCTCGCCGCTGCCACCGCCGGCGAGGTCCGCCGCGCCGCAGTCGGCGCCCACCAGGGGCCCGAAGTCGGACTCGTCCAGGTGGCTGGCCGACTTGGCCTTCAGGCCGATGCCGCCGAGGCCCTGCTGCTGCGACAGCGAGGAGGAGCCCAGGCTGTCCGTGGACTGGACCCGCCGCAGGTTCTCCTTGTAGGGGTCCGCCGCCACGTCGGTGTCTAAAGAGTGCAGGGAGCCGTGGGCGCTGTGGTTAGCATGAGGCTAAAGGAGGAAAAACAAGGGGAAAGACGTGAGAAATCTGGAAACTAGGACAATTATATCCCTTTAAATAGACATTTAACACTTTGAAAAACATGTTTTTGTTTATCTAGTTATTCAAGCAATCCCATATTCTTTAATTGTTTACAATATTATAGTGTATAGTTTCATTTTTGGATGCGTTTATGTGAACCATTCACTGAGACACTATGTTTTTTTGGTACATTTTTAAGCTCTGACATTCGTTATTGAACTTTTTTTCACCCCTAAACAAGGTGTGTAGAGCATGTTTTCAAGGTGTGCAGAGCATGTTTTCTTGTTTAAATATCCAAAATTAAAGCTTTTATTAAAGCCAGAAGCTGTAAAAAATAGACCTTGCCATTGCTGACGGTCTTTGAACGCATCACGAGTAACGAAGGCTTCACTCATATAAATGTTAAACTTGAATTCTGTTGCTTTTTTCTATTTAATCAAAACCTAATATCTAATATTGTGCACAAAATTAATCATTTGATGGCATCAGATCCAGTAAAAAACTGATTTCTGCACTCAAGTAAACCACGATTGACTCAAACAAAACATTAATCACTGAATGAATTAAAACTTGGCCGTAAACAGCGGAAACTTTAACAGGTTTGTCTTCCACAAAATGTTTATGGAGGAATAAAAAAAACATTGTTGGATCTCAATAATACACGCAAAGTGATCTGTTAATTAACAGTGAATAAAAACACGACAAGAAAAGACAAACGTGTGCTTTAAGGTCGAGGAAAAAGTCACAAAAATACACTTTTCATGTCAGTTTGGTCGCTTCTGCACTAAGAAGCATCGGTTAAAAGCTGCAGAGACCGGAGTGAAGGTGCCGCGTTGCCCGAGTGAAGCTCCTGTTACTCAAGAGGGAAAACATTATGACGTAAGACGCTAATGGCCGCCGCTCCGCTCCCCGAGGGCGCATCGCATTACGAGAGGCTCGTACCTCCTCCACGCTCAGCCCCAGGAAGGAATCCTCCAGAGGCTCGGTGTTGTCTCCTGCGTCCTCCTCCTGCCGCTCCTTCACTTGGCTCAGCAGCTCCTGCTCGTCTTCCTCCTTGGAGCGAGACGCAGGAAAGCATTTTTAAAAAAGGGGGTTTCCAAAGACGGATGTCATCATGTTGATGTGCCGTTTGTACAGTTAGTTCACTTTGTTGTGAAGGAAAACATAAATGCAAAAAGAGAAAAAGCCTACCTTTGAAAAAAAATTAAAAAAATTTTGCTCAACACTTTTAGAGACATTTATTTAAGTACATGTTCACTTTACATCAGTTTTCTACAACTTTAAACCAAATTTCCACGACTTTAAACCAAATTTCCACGACTTCAAACCAAATTTCCACGACTTCAAACCAAATTTCCACGACTTCAAACCAAATTTCCACGACTTCAAACCAAATTTCCACGACTTCAAACCAAATTTCCACGACTTTAAACCAAATTTCCACGACTTTAAACCAAATTTCCACGACTTTAAACCATATTTCCACGACTTTAAACCATATTTCCACGACTTTAAACCAAATTTCCACGACTTTAAACCATATTTCCACGACTTTAAACCATTTTTCAACAACTTTAAATTAAATTCCCACGACTTTAAACCAAACTTCCACGACCATGCGTTTGTGCTACCTGGTCCCTCTTCTTCATCTCCTCCACCTGGCGCAGCTGCTCCGAGGACAGCACGCTCTCGATGCGCTGCATGTCGCGCATGAGGAGCCGCTGAGACTCCAGGAACTGGTCGTTGGCTCTCTGCCAGGTGTGTTTCAGCTGGTTGTGCTGCTGCCGCTCCAGCTCCAGCTTGTGGCAGACTGGAGCGCCGAGGGAGAGGAACGACGAAGAGGAAGAGGAAGAGAGAGAGAGAGAGGAAGAGGATCAGGACTAAACCGATTCTGATCCGGTTTAGAGCTCCTCACAGTTACTTCAGGCTTTTAAAAAATGTAGTTTAGTCCGTTGATTCCCAACTTCTAAAGATTTAAAAGGTAAAGTATGATGACAAATATGATTATTATGGTTTGAATACACAAATATATTTTAGTTTCTGGACTGTGGAATATTCGGGAGCCACTAGATTGATTTTTTTACGTTTTTTTTACGCGGCAACGCAATTTATAAATTGTATGTATATATATATATATATATATAAAAAACATTTTTTAATGTTATCTGAAAGTAACAAAAAGGTACAATATTTCCCTCTGAGACGTAGTAGAGTATTACATGGAGGTACTTGTGACAAATTGTATTTAAGGACAGTACTTTCTAAAGATAAAATTTGAAGAAATTTAAAAAAAAGGCTTTGTTCCAACTCTCTCACACACACACACACACACACACACACACACACACACACACACACACACACACACACACACACACACACACACACACACACACACACACACACACATCTAATAAATGACTCTTTTTTAAAGTTTCCTCACTGATCTGTGTCACTAATGAGCTCTCAGATCTTTCTCTCTGAAGTCTCCTCCTCTCGTCACGCCGTGCAGCCGCGACGTTTCCTCTCAGGATCAAAAGGACTTCCACTATTTAAAAACATAAAAAGTACCTTCGTGGAGCTCTCTCCGTAGCTTCTCGGCGTCTTCCTGCAGGACGGACTTCTGGGTGTTCAGCACGGCGACGTACATCTCCAGGTCGGTGCGACACGACTTCTCAGCCTCCAGGACGTGATTCAGCTCCTTCACCTGCGAGAGGAACGACCAAGACGAGAGGAACAGCTTTCACCTGTTTACTTTCCCTCCGAGGTTAAAAACATCAGAAGTTACCGTCACTGCAGAAGGAGAAGCGGCAATATTTCATATTCTGGCCAAAGAAGAAGCCGTAAAAACAGTTTATGAGATAAAACCAGGGTTCATGCACAGTTTGACCAGTGGATTTCCATGACTTTTAACCAAATTTCCACGACTTCTATACATATTTTCATGACTTTAAACCAATTGTCAATGACTTTAAACCAATTTCTCATGACTTTTGCATGACTTTTCTATGAGTTTAAATCAATTTCCATGACTTTAAACCAAATGTCCATGAGCAAACAGTGTGAAATGTGTTAAAAAGTGATAAAATGTAGTATTTAAACTAACAATGAGGATTCAAAGCATACAGTAAACCTTAAATGACTCAAATGAATGAGAGACAATAGTTTAAAAGAATAAACATTTATATAGATGCCTGCGTGTATGCTGCTGATATTTCGAGCCTCTTTCTTTTAAAAGTATTTCAAACTCAGCGTGAATGAACGACATGAACACATGAATATAACACATTTACAGGACTTTTACCACACTTTGGGGACTTTTCAGGACTTTTCCAGGCCTGGAAATAACCATTTTAAAATATCATGACTTTTCCAGGTTTTCCATGACCAGAGGAACTCTGACGATCAGATCCTGACTCACCTTGGACGCCTCCAGCTCCTTCACCCGGTCCTCGGCCGTGGTCAGCCGGGCTTTCAGGGCGGCGATCTCCTGCTCCATGGGCATCACCACCGAGCGCAGCTTCTCCGCGTCCTCCTGCGCCTTGAAACAAAAAGGTTTTCAACACTCTTGGATCACAACTACAAATTTCAAGCTAACATTAACACACAAAACCAGGATTTGTTTACAGCGCACCACGCGGCGTTGTCAAACTCTTGTACTTCTGACTTCATAAGCCCGTTCTCAACGCCACATCGCTCACAAGAGAACTCAAAGCAACCAAAGATATAAAAAAGGGAAACACGTGCAGCGATTGTAACAAAGAAACATGATTCATTGAAAAGCTGCGTTTTAGTTTAAAAGGAATTCTCCATTTTAATCCATTTCAACAGGATTACTTCACCTGGAGAGCCGAGTAATGTATACAATTTATTTATATATTTGTTTTTATTTAGGGGGGAAACTATTTCTATCATATTTTTTTGGCACTTAAATTTGTATTCATTTAGATATATTATTTGTGCAATACTTTTATACACAGGTTTACATACACTTAGTTATTTTATTTTTATTCCATCTGTATGTTTAATATTCTTCTTACCTTTTAATTTTTAAATGTTGTTTTATTACTGTTCTACTGTTTATTTATATTACTTCATCTTTATTTACTTGTGAGCAATGCTGCTGTAATCCTGTAATTTGTAAATAAAGGATTATTTTATTTTATTAACATCAAACATGAAGACAAAAATAAGGTTTGTTAGACAATGTCCTAATTTCCATGTAAAGATGTTATAATACTTGTTATAATGTTTTAAGACAAGCAGTAATTGATTAGGTTTCTGTCAGACATGTGAACCTATAAATCTCTCTTTCCACTTCTCTGTAAAAACACAACAACATGAATAAATGTTTAACACAAAGTTTAAAAGTTGAGCCTACTTTTTTCATGGCGTCCTCCAGGTTCTCCTCCTCCTGGCCCTCGGTGAGGCGGCGCCTCAGCTCCCCCAGTTCCCTCTCCACTGCCTCCCGGTACTGGTTCCACTGGGCCCGCTCCTGCTCCAGGCGCTGGTGGAACTGGACCTCGTACTCGCACACGGTTTCTGGTCAAAATAAGGTGTGTGACTGAAGATGTGTAGTTGTGATTTCCTTCCTCCTGTCCACGTGAGAGACGCACTTTCTACCTTTCATGATGGCCTGCAGCGAGGCTACCTCCTCCTGCCACTGGCTGCGGACCTGGTCGATGGCTTCCTGCTTGGTGTTCTCCGACAAGGTGGCGACCGTCTTGATGGTCTCCACCTCGGTCCGGGCGTGAGACAGCTGGTCCAGGACGCAGCTCAGCTCGACCTGGGCGCCCTCCAGGACCACGTTCTGCCTCTTCAGCTCCTCTGGAGGAGAGACAGAGGGAGCACAAACACAGCAGGGTGAGGAAGAGGAAGAGGGAAGAAGAAGCAGCATTCGCGCACGCCGTTGTAGTCCGTGGTTCACGGATCCTCACCTTCTTTGGACATGTAGAGCTCCTTGAACTTGGCTCGCTTCTGGTTGAACTCGGCCTCCAGCTGCTGCTTGAGTTTGATGAACTCGGCCCGCTCCTGCTCCAGAGCGGCCACTCGCTGCTGGAGCACCTCTGGGTGACGGAGAAGACGACAACAATAGACACACACACACACACATTAATCGTCTGGTAATGATGCAAATATAAAAAACACAACCTTGAAATTAAAAAAGACAAGAATGTGCAAATTCTACTTGCATTCAGAAAATGCAAGTAGAAAAAAAAGACAATAAACAATCAAATTACAATATGACAATAAGGGTTAATTTCAGGTTCTGGTTCCAGCTTTTCTTCTTCAATGGTTGTAAATATTTTTGTACATTTGGTACTGTGGTTGTGAATATGGTTTTGTCGTTAAAATAATGAAAACAAGATGATTTGAAGATGTAGATTTGGGCTCCGGGACGTGCTCTCTGACATTTTATAAACCAAAAGAAATATTCAAGACAATAATTCATCACCATTTGTATCCCCAGTTTCACATAATTAATTGAAATAGAAACTTATAACAAAATATATGAGTACTCTGGTTTATTGAGCAGTCAAAGCTAGAAAGCAGCTGTGCGGTTTATATTATTTTATACTCCTTTAAGTCAGCAAAACCTTTCCTGATGCAGACATAATGAATCTTTACTGCTTTCCTCTGCTGGACTTCATCACACAACCCTGAGCTCTGACTTGTGGACCTGCAGCGAGGCCAACGTATCCACTGTCACCGATTCCTTTTCCATATCATGTTTCATATCATGATGAAGCACATCCTCTGCAGGATACTTAATAGTCCTTTTAAACAAACACTCCAAAAAGTCTAAACTGAAGAACAAAAGTCATCCAAACTGGCTCAAAGTCACATGTTCCATTGTTTGTTTTTCTCCGACACCCAGAGCTGCTTTTACATCTCATCTACTTCCCTTCTTATTCGAGCCCGGCGGACCGCGGCCAGAAAGCCAACGATACCCTCAAAACACCGACAAAGGGAACGGAAACACTGACGGCCGCGAGCAGCCGAGCGCTTCGGGGGCTCAACACCGCGATCATGTGACAGCCGAGCGGACGCCGAGGCAGAAATTCCATCGCCGCACGTCCACGTGGCTTCTTGTTGAATTGTTTACGCATGAAAAACACACAGCGATACTTTTGCTTCTGTGGTTATACACTTATAAAAACTACCCAACCGAGAGTCTGTCCTGGTGTAAGAAACTCAGATCACATGAATCACCATGTTAAAAAAAGTAATTATTAACCAATTCACCTTGAGTAAATAGGATTTAGAGATTATAGAGGAGCGTAAACAGGGTCGATATAGACCTGACTTTACCTCGGAGCACTTAGGTAAGGTTTTATTATGTGCAGTAAAATAAAAAAGACCGCATGCTATAAAGCCGACACTTACTGCCTCATCACCTGTTGAAAAAAAGGACCATATCATGATTATTTTCTCCTTAGTTTGACCTTTTACACCGAAAGGAACAAGCACATATTGATACAGCTGAAAAGACAGATAAGGAAAAATCACAGGAGAGGAAAAAAAATGTTTTTTTGCCCCTGATTTTACATTTTACATTTGAACCATCAGAGTGTTTCTAGTCGATCGATAAACCAAAAGCTGTATTACACTCTGCTAAAGCCGTTACAACATCAGCCGCTTCCAAATATTGATTGAAATGACCAACACTAAATCACACACCGACACTCTCTTGGACAAAACTTACTCAAATGATCAAATGGAGGAAAAGCATTTATAAGCTTAAAGCAGTGATTGAAAAAAAAGCCACCTGTCAATCACTAGTATTGGGCGTTTGTCTCGCGTTTCCACGCCAGTGAATCTGCGGGATGGAAACGAGACTCATTTCAATCCCAAATGATGCATATGGGGAGGAAGTATGTTGTTGCTAAAGCCGGATTTAAGTACGAGAAGTGAAACCTACGAGCAAAAAAACTTCTATTCCTTTCAAATCTTTCTACAGAATTAAAAGAAACCAGATGAGTACGGCGTCCCGCCCCTCTGGCAGGAGGCAGCTGTCCATCAGGACAAAGACCTCACAAGAACAGTTTCTTCACATCAGCATTTGGGTTCGTCAATAAACCCCAACAACTCTGACACTGTTACTCACTCTACACAGCTTTTTTTGTTAAAATGGACTTTACATTTTGATAAAACACTTCTGTAATCCATTTACCATATTTTTCTATCTGTGTTTATTTTGGTTTAAGTTTATTGTCATGCACCTTTCACCCAATTACATGTGTAACATCATAATGGTAGAAATAAACAGTTCACTGATTTCTGATTCTGGACCCCAACATGGTCCCCGGACCCCTGTTTGAGAACCACCTCCTGCTGGATCAACCTTTCTGTATTATGGTGCAACTCCTCGACTGTGCAGGACACACACACACACACACACACACACACACACACACACACACACACACACTTAAATATATAATCCATATGAGCCACATTAACAGACCGACAAGGCCTAGAACACATTAGTCAGACTAGCTTTAGCTCCCAGCTAACCAGCTAGCATGTAGCCAGCTAGGAAAGAGAACATTATATATAAATATTATATTATTCAGAGATGGAAGTAAAGCTTCAGTAACTTCCCACTAACTAGTCCATGTCCACGTTTAACTGCGTAGTGTTAAATGTCCAGAATGAGCCAGTGACACGTCGCCCATGAAGATGCTAACTGAGCTAATGTTGTCAGGGATGCACACACAGGGCCGCTGGCTTCGCTCCTTCTCCCACAAACACGCAACACAACAACCCGCAAACGCGAACATGTTTACCGTCATGTTGGGACGACACAGGGGGTCCCGAGGCCTGCTCGGCCATGGTTTTCCTGACGCGGTTACCGGGAGTGTCCAAGAAAACAGGCTAACATCACAACTCCTGTTAAGCCGCCGGGGAAGGGCGAAGAGTGCGGATTCCGGTAAGACTTTCAAAATAAAATACACATCGTCACGGCTCGACGATATATTTTACAAATATTCTAACAATGAAAAAAAAAATAGTAGTAATATTGTTAGGAATGTTAACTTTGTAAAGCCACGTCCTTTTAATGTTGTTGTTTTTTTTGTTTTTTTTAAAGATTTACAATTTTGCTACGCTAACAGCTTTCCCACTTCCTGTTTACTAAATGTTATTCCGTTCTTCCCTTTCAAAATAAGATAATTTGAATTTATATTTTTTTTTATTCAAGTATCAAGTTTCACGTTCAGCTTTAGTTTATCTCTTTGTGATGAAAAAAAAATATTATTTAAAAAGGCAGCCGCCTAAAAAACTGTTTACTAACGTCGCTTCACGGTTATAAAACGAATGTAACATGAGGTTAATTTACGAGGAAGTGAAAATATAAAGAAACTCGGAAATGGATGCAGTGCTCTGCTCTGGCTCTGAACGTCAGTTCTCATCAACATCCCTAAATATTCTTAATAAGAAATGGATGCATACAACATTGGCAGAGACTTAAGAGTATAATTTCCCATAAAACATCACACATATGTATACATTTGGCACGCTAAGTAAATTCTCCCAGACTTCAGACACACACAAAGACACGCACACATGGTGGGGTCACTGGAGCATGACAGAGGTCTCAGCCTTCAACTCCGAAAAAAAACTGCCATGCAAATACAACACATGATGACACATTGTCAAATCTTGCCCTCTGCTTTTATCACTCATTTACTGAGACGTTTCAAGATACTTTAACCGCCCCGAAGACGTCAGCGGTTCAGAGAAGGTGAGGCACATTCTGAGTATTCAGAAAGAAGAAGTTGATGATGAACATTTTGGTCTTTTTTTAAATTAATTAATATTATATATAGATGTGTCTGTATTCAGGACTTTTATGTGCTTCCATGTGTGATTAAATTTCACAATATCCTGCGAGACTTCTTTTTGAAGAAGCAGTATTTACTCAACTTTGCTGGAAGTTGGCAGGAAGCTGTTGTAAAGAGGATATGAGGCGATGAGGGTGAGAAGATAAACAGGAAAAAACATAACATTTATTTAATTCTGTTCATGCCGATAAGGGGACTGGAATACATATTTTTAGCTGGCGTACACTATCAAGTGAGGTCACGCCAACTACAGCCGAACAAAAGCTTTTGTTCACAGTTTTGGTCGACTTCTTCACTAGAAAAAAGCCCCTAGAGATTGTTAAGAGGCTTGTTTGAGTGTCAGAGTGTGAACAAAAACACCAAAATAACCTTGAGACTTAGTCAACGCACAAAAAAGGGGAAGTGGTGAAGCATCTTATTTCCAACCCTCAGTTCTGTATACTGAAAAGTAATAAGTCAGATGTCTCCTTGGAGTGAAGAAACACTTTTCTTGCAGCTTTGACCTGATTTTCTTTATTCTCTTTAATCTCCTTTAGTCGAGCAGAGCTCCCCATGGCTCTTTTGCGCGACTACATCTGGTTGTGGGTGATACTTGTGATTATTTTTGCGTGTGCGGTGATCGTCCTCCTCTTCATCTTCATCAACAAGTGCATATCAAGAACAGGTAGGTGCGAATCCTTTCCACACACATGTTGGACGTATCCAAATCACACACTTTTCTCCTTTTTCTTTTATTGTGAAATAAATGCTACTAATGTAATGTGATAATCTGAAGGAAAGCCAAGTGGTGAAATGTTATTTAATGAATCTTTTGACTCATGTTTTCACACCTCAGCAGGGTCAGTTTTGATTTGAAACACTATTAAGAACATCCCAGGCAAATATAATGTACAGAACATGTTAAATATAATCCAAAACAAAGTGTGTTTTTCTGTGGGAAATTTGAAATAATGACCTTAGTATTTATAAAATCACACCATTTATCTTGTAAAACCTCATACAGACAAAACAAAAAATGCTCTAGCATGAATTTAATAGTGGTGGAAGAAGTATTCAGATACTTTAAAGTACTTAAAGTACTGTGGAAATACTCCAAAACAAGTAAAAGTCCTGCATTCAAAACGTTAAATAAAATACTGTCAGTATTATCAGCAAAGTTTACTTTAAGTATGAAAAGTAAAAGTACTGAAATGTCCTCCCTCGCTGCATTAATGTGGATGTTGTATTTTAACTTCTTCATATCCTGTTGGCTATTTTTATCCTGTTTAACATTTTGTTTTCAGCTTTGTCATAATCTATTTTCCAGCTGAGTCTTTTTAGAGTTTATTTAGCTGGAGAGGATTTTCCTGACCCAGAAAGGAAACACTTCATCACAAACATTTCAACATCAAAACATCTGGAGACACGTTTGCATCTGGGCAGGAAGGGGATACAAGGATGGGAGTCAAAAAAGTACAACGATGTCGTCGAGAAATGTGAAAATTAGACCTGAAAAACAGAATTAACAGAAAACAATGGGTAGCGTTTAAACAGAGTTTGTGTCCGGCGGCTCGGCAGCGTTGGTCAGTGACAGCTGCTCGCAGCGAGCGCGTCTGTTGCAGCACAATCGTTGCGTGTTGGTGGACAGTTTGACATCTCAGAGGGAGACAAGAGTGATAATCTGTTAATAAGCTGCAGCATATCATAATCCTCAGCTGCATATGTTAGTGGGAAGTGAAACACAAGAGACATGAGCTCGTATAGCTGCTGGAAGGAATACTCAGCTACTTAAAAAGGGCACGAAACTGTACAAGTTGCTATAAAATATGACATACCACGTTTATATGTGTGTGTACACTATGATATGTGTATGAAACTTGCATAATATCTGATGTTTCACCATAAAAGTTAACCATTTTATCATCAAATGACCACAGTAAACAGTTTAATCTCTGTTGTATTACTATGGATTAGCATGAGCATTTTAGAAATGTATATGTTATTTATATTTCCTGTGTGAGCATGAAGTAGCATACAGAGGAAATACTTTATAAATTTATGTTCCTTTTTTATCATTTTATTTTCAGTTCATACAGGTTACAAGCTGAATCAAACTAGACAAAAAATGATAATAATACATAAGATATAGAGCAAAACAACACAGACATAAATCTCCATCCTCCATCTTGAACCTGCTGCTGTCACTATGAAATATTAATGAATGTTGTTTTGCACTTAAAGAATAATGTATTTCCCTCGAGAAGAAGGCCGTATTCAGTCTGAATATGAGGCCTTCATGTTCACACCGAGTTTCAAGTACATGCTGAATTTACTGGAAAAAGAAGAGAACAGAAGAAGCAAGTTTCATTTTTATCATTTAACTACCTGTTTTTATTCTTTCATAATACTGTATTCGCACAAATGAAAAGCCAGAACAGAAAGAGAAAGCAAACCCGAGACACGCTGGCATCGTGAGGATGAACGAATCGCTCTGAAGAAAAACTATTGTGATCGTACGGATTGTTGTTATTATTAGTGCTGCCTTCTGGATCTGATTAGCTGAGATGAAACTTTAATGATCCTCCAGGGAAACAGGGATCATTTGTGTATAAATCTAAATATAAACATGATTTAATGTGCACATGTTTATTGTTAAGCTTTCAAATGATTATGTCGTACTTAAAGCTGAAAGAAAATAAAGAACTGACAACATAATCCTGCTTTCCCCCAAAATAATAACTCTCTGGTTTACATGATGCTCAGAGCAACAAAGTAAAACAAACTTTTTACGCTTTTCTGCTTCCTGTGATGCTCAAATTTAACTTTTCTCTCTTTTTTTCCAAAGGAAAACACAGAATCACAAAGTTTCCCCGAAGTTTTTCCGACTTCAATGTCAAGTATGAATATTCATATTAAAAACATGTTGAATATATTCGGCCTAAATGTTCGGTACAAAGGAAAAGTTTCACGTTTAATGAGATGCACTTGTTCTCTTTGTTGGAACATGAAACTTTAACTTTGTGGCTTCATATTTGAAAAGGACAAATATGTGTCATCAATCTTGTCATTTAACTCTGGACAACAAAGTACACACACATATTTCCTTCAATGTGTAACTGTTCCTTGGGGTCAGATTGCGCAACACTGAACCGCGAAACACAAAACATTTCTTCTTCTTGATTTCTCAGGAGCAACCAATACCAGGAGAGAAACTTTGATTCAGAGACGCCTCCGCTGCCTCCTCGCACACAGTTTCTCACAGCAGGCAAGACGCAACACACAACACACACACACAGTACACAACATTTCACCACTGATGACCGTACAAAATAAGTGTTCACTGTTCAACATAGGTTAAAAAAATTAGCGCTTTAAAATTTGTGTTTTAGTCAAATTAGGAAAGATGTGAAAAACTAAATTTACAGAGTTTGGAAACACTACCAGGTTTGTCCACACGGGGCGCCAGAAACAACAGCACATGAAAGTTCCTTGTGGTAGCTTTAAGTCGGGTTTTGAGTGCTTCTTCCATCACTAGTTTTAGCCATATAAAAAATATTTACGTATATTTTGATGGCATCAAACAGACTCTTTTGTGAGGGCGTCAAAAAAATATAAAACTCTCTATTATTGCCGCAGTCAAACTGTCACACTGTTATATTGTAACTCCTGAAATGTAGTACAAATAAACTCGGCCTTAATACAAAATGTGTTGTTTCAGAGGCCCAAAGCTACGAGAATCTGGCTGAGGAGAACGTGCAGAACTTTTCAGACTACGAACAGAGCGTTCCCGACTACGTCCAGGACATTCCCGACTACGTCCAGGGCGTTCCCGACTACGTCCAGGGCGTTCCCGACTACGTCCAGGGCGTTCCCGACTACGTCCAGGGCGTTCCCGACTACGAGCAGGACACTCACGACTACGAGCAGGACGTCCACGACTACGAGCAGGACGCTCACGACTACGAGCAGGACAAGCAGCCTGACTATGTGAAGCATGAGGAAGAGGAGGAGGACACGTTGCCTCTTCCTCCTCCGTACGAGGATGCAGATCCAGCGGCGGACAACACCTCGACGGAGGACTACGACGACATCGGAGGTGAAGACAAAAACGAGGACGACGATGACGAAGAGGACTACGACGATGTGGGTTAAGACCGCATGAGGACAGGGAGAGAGATTATTATATTAAAAAAAGACATTTTTGACTCTTATAGCTGTATCCTGCTGAGCAGAGAGATCAGAACGAAGTTACTCTGGCATTTTTTTAAATATTATTCATATAAAATAAAAAAAGGTTGAGTTATCTGTATTTTCTGTGTATTTTTGTATTGTATATAAATACTGTTTGAGTACCGTTTGTTGAAAACAACAGTGCCTTTTTTTTAAATATGAAAAAGTAAAAGTCGGGTTACAAGCCGCTCCTACTTTTGGCGGGTGTCCAAGCTGTAGCAAGCTAGCGCTGTTTAAGCTCTCAGCGGGGGAGCTAGCGGAGACACGTAGCGGCTTGTAACACGACTTTTACAGTACTTGAAAGTATCGATTGATTAGTGTACAATGTTATATATATATATACATATAAGTGTATATATAGTATAGCTGAAATCAGTAAATCTCTTTCCCACAAGTAGCTGTATTCTCTTTTTCAACAACATCCATCATTTTCTTTTTAATTGAGTGACACCAGTGGTTGTATTGCGTCCCCCTGGTGGCAGCAGGGTCCTGCTCAGCCTCTCAGTCAGCTTGTACTCTATGATTATGCGTAATATATCCAAATATTGGATCCAAAAAGGGGCAAAAATCTGCAGTAATTTGATCTCCATTTATGAAAAAGCACCCTACGCCAACAGTTTGGTGACCTACATACATAATCTCTCACACACTGACCACATAATGATATGCTGTCAGTCATCACTGCTTCACTGGGCTCTGGGAAGTTTGGATGGATATAAGTGGGTTTGGATGCCCTCCGTTTGGGATTAAGAGCGCTGATCCAAAGAGACGAGGCAGGAAACAAAAAATGCACAAAAAAGAAGGTGAAAGTCTGAAACATTTAGTCAATAATAAAAAAAAAACAGCCCAAACCCACGAAGGCCACTGACGTTGAATAATGGTAACATGTGACAAAAAGTCAAATTACTTTCTACACAATTGTAAGCGGTACATAAACATTTAAATATTGGGTATTTACAGATTGCAATAGGATTTTAATCAGATATGAGGACATGTCTATGTGTATATCAATGTGCTGTTATTGCGGACCTTTATAACCTCTCCCATAAGGAAGTATTATAATCTATAAAACAAGTATGTCTCATATTGTCATTCATAATTTTTGTATATAATCCAGGGAGAGTTTTGATTGTCGACTACATTAATAAACACATATATCTTCTTATAATGTGGTTGTTGTAAAGAGTGACCGTGTTGTTGTGAATGAATGGCTCTCTGCCTCGAACAACGACAGGGAAGAAAAATCGCTACGTTTTCTCGGGGACTTTTATTTTGGAAAATCTAAAACGGAAGTTCGGCTCGAGCTAAAGACGCTAGCTTGAAGCAGCAAAAAGCGATTATTAACAGTATTGTTTCCAAATTAGTTTTATTCAAATTACTGCAGCTATTTCATGATCAATTAATGTGTCAATTATATTCTCATATATATATATATATATATATATATATATATATATATATATATATATATATATATATATATGCCAAAAAAAAAATGGCCAAAAAAGTATGGCCAAAAAAAAAGTATGACAAAAAAAAAATTTTGACCAAAAAAAAGGATGAGAAATAAAAGTCGACAAAAAAGTTATGGCATTATGACAAAAAAAAGATGAAAAGGTTGAAATGATAAGATAAAATGTCTAAATCATGAGATAGTAAGTGTGCATGCGCTGCTTGTCTTCACATGTCTTCATCCCCTCGCTGGTCTAACAAGCTAACTATGCAAGCTAAATGATGACGTTTAAGCTCAACAAATATTAGCATTGCTTTTAATGTAGCTGTTGCTGTGTTTCTCAAAGGAGGCGACCGCAGACTGCACCCAGCCTTTAAAACAACAACTGTCATCTCAGCCGTCCTGCTAACGCTGATGTAATGTGTTGTAAAGTAACGCACATGTTGTAACTGTGCACCGAGTCGTACTCTGTCGTTTAGACGGGCGCTCTGCGGTGGAAAGTGTGTTAGCATAAAAGCATTAAGAAAGAGAATGAAGAACAATAGTGAGTCCAAGCATATTTTGGTTTATTCATGCTGCTGTGGCTGCAGGCTCCGCCATCAGCAGTGTATGCGCACTTACTATCTCATAATTTCGATTAAAAAAAAAAGTTTTTTCTCATAATCATGGCTTTTTTTTGTCGACTTTTATTTGTCATACTTTTTTTGGCCATCCTTTTTTGGCCATTTTTGTTTTTTTTGGTCAAACTTTTTTTGGTCATACTTTTTTTTGGTCATACTTTTTTTTTGGCCATACTTTTTTTGGCCATTTTTGTTTTTTTTGGTCAAACTTTTTTTGTCATACTTTTTTTTGGTCATACTTTTTTGGGTCATACTTTTTTGTCATACTTTTTTTTGTCATACTTTTTTTGTCATGTTTTTTCTTTTGGTCATACTTTTTTTATTTTTTTTATTTGTCATACTTTTTTTGGCCATCCTTTTTTGGCCATTTTTGTTTTTTTTGGTCAAACTTTTTTTGGCCATACTTTTTTGGCCATTTTTGTTTTTTTTGGTCAAACTTTTTTTGTCATACTTTTTTTTGGTCATACTTTTTTGGGTCATACTTTTTTGTCATACTTTTTTTTGTCATACTTTTTTTGTCATGTTTTTTCTTTGGTCATACTTTTTTTGGTCATACTTTTTTTTTGGTCATACTTTTTTTTGGTCATACTTTTTTTTGGTCATACTTTTTTTTGTCATACTTTTTTTTGGTCATACTTTTTTTCGTTGTGTAATTAAAGTTTTTTTAAAAATTTTTATTATTAATTTTTTTGTGAAGGAAATGGGCTTCCATAGTTTTCTTATGTAAATACTGGATCTGTAAATATTAAGGGAAAGTTTTACCAGATTCTCTCGCGAGCGTGTTTTATTTTGAAGTCGCTCACCGGAAGTGCAGCGGTTGACGGTTGGTGTCCGCGTTGACGCTGCTGCATGCGGGCTGATCGCATCGCATTCCAATGTGAGCGCGATGTGACCGCTGTGCGGACTTTTACGCCTCCTGAACCGTCCTCAGTCGGTTTTTTTTTTTTTTTAAAAGGAATACAACATTATTATAAAAAGGGAAATGTCCAACTTAAAGGAGGCGAGCACGTGTCCTGACGGTTACAGGGCTCTGAGCACGAGCGAGCTGCGGGAGCTTTTACAAAACGACGACAAAATGGACCAAATCCTTCGGCTCAATGAAAAGGTAAGGCAGGCACGAGCCCCCCTTAAAACAACCAAAGTACCGCTTTAATGCTTTTTAAAAGCCCGCTTTCTTTTTGACGTTTCGGGCTCTTTACTTGCTTTCTTTGCCCCTTTTTTTCGGCTCCAAAATCTTTGCGTTTGGGTCTTTTTTTTTTAACGTGCGGGGGTTGCAACGCAAAAAACCCAGCCTGACACGGCTCATCGATTGTCTGCGTGGCGAGCGGTCGGATTTTTTCCCAATTTCCGTTTTTTCGCGAACCCCCCGGTGCCCCTGATATTTGCGGTGAATTAATAGTTACTGGAGCGAAGCTGAAACACGGAGAGGTCCGCGAAAGAGACAGTTTTATTTCACTAGCGTCCTTATTGTGCGGGAAGCATCACGGCGAGGTGTTGGAGACCCCCACCACCACCAGCACCACCTCCATACGCGCCGTTACGTGCTTACGCCAAACTCCCTTTAAAAATACGTCAATTAAGAGTTTCTTTATAATTTAGAGGACTTGCAAGTGATGTAGAAGATCCCTTAAGTGAACAAAATACGTCCTTAAGGTATACTGTTTCATTCGGCATTACTTTAGTAGTCGTGGCGAGATTTAGTTTAATGCAATTTCAACTTCTAAAACTGAAAATGAGACCACGGCGAGCGGCGTTAATTCTGAATAAAAGTGCAGTTTTGCGGCAGCACGAAGAGTCTCGGTGTATCGGGGTTAATGCCGAATTGAGCAGCGGCCCCTTGACAACCAGAAAACACCAGGAGACGGATGCTTCCATGAGCGTAGCTCTCAATATTGACATGGCAAAGTATAAAATGTGGATTTAAAAAAGAAAAAAGGAAATCCATGCGCATTACTCTCAGTGTTTGAAGCACGTTTCGGGGCTACATGACGACCTCCCTGATGTAAAGCCATATTGAATCCCTCTCTCTGACACACACACACACACACACACACACACACACACACACAAGGTGTACCAGTGGCTCCCCCAAACTTTTCCATGGGCCCCATTTTGATTAGGTTTGCCTTGGAGGGGGTGCTCAAACAGAAAAGGCGTCTCAGTCAGGATTCAGATGCATGTCTTTCCCAGCACTGGGTGGAGGAAGAACAACTGTGTGTGTTTTGTGTGTGTGTGTGTGTGTGTGTGTGTGTGTGTGTGTGGACAGAAGCCTGGGTGGGATTGTCATCGCCATACATGTTCTCACAGTGATTGTGCATCCGAGGGGATTAATTAAGGAAGACCTTTGAGAACTACCTTTTTGCCAAAAAAAAAGCAAGAAGGTCCTGTGATTATTGCTGCAGGGGAGAAAGAAGAAGAAAAAAACAAAGGCAGACATTACTCATTGGCCCCCGGCTCATGGACGCCCAGGATGTGACATTTGAAACCTGCTGTGACTGAATGGGGATGATGGAGCCACAGTGGTCGGATCTCACCAAGAGGTCATACAATACACACACACACACACACACACACACACGCCCCTCTGTGACGAGCTCGGGGGCTGTTTTAGCAGCTATCTGTCCGTCATAAACTAATAATAGAGAGCTTGTGTTTGTTGCAGAGGACGTTTCCCTCCCAGTGATGTAATCTACTTCCCCGTATACACACAGTACATGAAACGTGTCCTGTATGGCTGGCTGGGTCTCCGTGGGGGGGCTCCTGGGAGCCGGGCCCGCTTCATTAATCTCATGTTGATGATGTCGATGAACGTTATGTAAACCGCCCACGGCGCTTCATCCAGGAGCGTTCTGCGTGTTCTCATTAACGACTTAAAACGCTCACGACCAGAAGCCGCGCGTCGCTTTCCTGAAACATCAGGTAACATCCGGCGGGTAAAACACATAAAAGCAGGTGTTGCTGTGTGGTCATAGTTTTGTTGACCTTTTGTCTTTAATCTGGTCATATTTTAACCATATGTTGTGTTTTGAGGCTTTATTTAGACAACATCTAAAGGAAATAGAGAGAAACCACTCTCGTATCTGTCCATTAAATGTCAAGAAACGGGGGGAGGGCAGCTCTGCTACTTTTTACAGGATACATTTGGGATTATGTAAGAAACAAACATACAGGAACAATAGACGCATGTGTCCATTTAAGAAGAAGAAGAAAACAACTTGAGGCCCATTTGCATAACAAATGTATGCAAATCTGCAGTTAGGAGCTGTAAACACGGACATGACGTGTACATACTGGCGATGGATGAACAGTCTGCTTGTTGACACACGCAGCAGTCACAGTTTTAAATCATCATGGATCTGGAGTCGTGTTTCTATCCACTTAATGACAACATTCACGCTTCTTTTCAGCTCTGTTCTGGTGAGAAAGGAGACTCTCCTGCTGCTAAAAGCTCCTCTGAGTGGATGAGGATGAATGAAAAGCTGTTTTTTTAAAATCAGAATTCAGACGTATTGTAAATGTAAATCATCTGCGTCGATCACAAAGACATGAAGAATTCCCTTTCACGTAAACGGACTTTCTGCCGCCCGAGAAGTTAAACTGACGGCCTGCAGACGCCTCATCCAGCCGCGGCCTTCCTCCTCGGAGATGAAAGAGAAACTCCTCGTTCGGGGGCGTTTGTGTAACGCGGTCGGACGTGTTGAACCACAGTCGCCGGCGCAGAACTCCCCACACTTTTTTTGGTTTTAAGTGCTCCCCGAGTGTCATTTGTCAGCGACGGTAAACACTGTCAGTCTCGGCTTTACAGCCGCTCGCTCCCTGAAAACTGCAGCAGCTGTTGTTTGATAAACGGGGGGATGGAGGGATGACATGGAGGGATGGAGCCAAGGCAGGAAATGGAGCGGCCGTTTTGACCCCATTTTTGTAAAGAAGAAAAGTGAAGTGACTGAGCTGTGTGTGCGTTACAGCTTCAGTGTTTGCAGCGTCTCCTGGACGCGCCTTCCTTTTTGACTACGGGGCGCATTCTGCACATTCCTCTGAACTTGGGACTCGAGCATCCTTCTCATGACCCCCGGCGTAAAATGTGAGACAGATGCACCGCACAGCGCCGGATCCCGGCCCGACGCGGCCTTCGGGGCTCTTAAGCGACTGACCGACTGCTGAAAGAAAGCAATTGAGCGAGGGTGGAGGAGGTGGAGGGGGGAGGAAAGTATCCGGCTGGGTCGAGTCGCAGGAATGCTGCGACTGGACGGGGCAGTCAAAGAGGATTCGGATCTTTTTTCCTCTTTTTTTTTTGCAGGCGGCGAAGCTCACAAAGTGTCTTTTGTGTCGGCGCCCGAGACACAGACAGTTTCTTTACAGCCGCGCTGACGACTTCAAGGGAGTGGCATTCATTTGAATAATTTATAGCTCTCCTAGGGTCTGGTGACGGCGATTACCCAGCAGCCCCTCCTTCCATCCCATTTACACATAGCAGCCCCCAGACCGTCGTGTCTCAGACCCCCAATACACATCTAGAAACGTGACCTTTTGACCCATGCGCTCCTTTTGCTTTGTCAGGCCCATGTTTTAGATTTGATGCATGAAATATTACTTTTTAAATGGAAAAAAGGCACGGGCGCTTTAATTAAAAGAACGAGTACAGCGATGTCACAAAGCTCCATTACAAGTGCTGCGTAAGTAAACGCTCATAAGTTGGCTTAAAGTGGGAAAATGCATTTAAAATACTGAGTGTTAATATACTCGTTCTGCAGGAATTGGCCCTCTTGACAGATGTTATTCATACTTATTGTTTCTCGACATTGCTGCCTCTTGAAAGCTCACTCACCCCCTCCTCTCAAAAAAGCATCATTCTCGAGCTCAACAACACAAAAGGGGTTTTTAATCTAATACACTTTGATTTCGACTCCTTTCAAAAAAGTCCATCTGTAAGCTGAAAATAAATCAGTTTCCAAAAGCGACCTACTTTTTAAAAAGTCTCAAGATGACAGGCGGCGGGTTGATATCGGAGATAAAGGGTCGCATTCATAACCATTTGATGTGTCTGTGTATAATGTATGATCATTATTACATAAGGGGACAGGTGGGGTGAGGAGCTTGTGCCTCCGCTGGAGTCAAGTTGTGAGTGATTTGGTGTGATGGCCGCCCGTGAATGTGACCGCTGTGACCCTCTTCCCTCATTCAGCAGGCGCTCTTCACCTTCAGGCCTCCACCAGCTCGCTCCACAAGATAAAGCATGGGAGGTTATTCCTGGAAAAAATGTGCTGTAGTCAATTGATTTGGGCCACAAATTACTACTGTGTTATTGATTTTCTTCCTGAAATGCAGTCACACCTGAAGGGGGCGGGACTTTGCCTCTATCGTAGAGACACAACGCATTGACAGGTTCTCTCCTGCGTAACGCAGCAGCTCTGAAACACCACGAACCAGGATGATGAGTCTATAAAAAGTCACGAAAAAGTGAAAAAAATATATATTCCAGTTCCAAGCATATATAATAGAGAAATGCAACAAGTCCCCCACATGTATCTGCTTGAGAAAATGTATTAAAACAATGAATTTGATCCGTGTGTTTTGATATTGGATCAACTCTGATCTCCAGTAAACACGGCTAAGAAAGCCAGCACCTTCCAGGACAAACAGGGAGTGAAGCAAACATAAACACACACAAGATAAACAAGCTTTACGTCCTCTTCTTCACACGCAAAGCCTTCCGCGGAAAAGTGCAGATATGAAAAATGTTTATTCCCACGCGGAGTTAATGTCTGTCCTTCAAAATAAAAGCCTAATCCATGTATAATGTGAGAAGGGATTTCTGACATCCTGTAGATAATCACACAGCTGAACCCACCATGCGTTACACCGACTAATCCGGGACTCTTTTTTTTTTTTGTGGACTCAGTTTCAGGAGCTCCAAGTGGACCGGGAGACGCTGCAGACGACCAATCGGAGCCTGGCGGAGGACAGCCTCGCCCGGAGGCCCCGCCTCTGCAACGGCAAACTCCAACTGGCGGAGAAATACCGGGAACTGTCCAAACTGGCAACCACGTGCTGGGAAAAACAGAGTCAGCTTGGTGAGTGCAGGAGGAGGATGAGGAGAAGGAGGAGAAGGAGGAGGTGGGTTTCATTTAGGATGCCAGTGGACAATAATTGTAGAGGAGTGAGGAAGATAGAGGAGGATTTCATTTGGGATGCCAGTGGACGAGAACTGTTGTGAGGAGGAGTAAGGAGGAGTAAGGAAGAGGAAGGAGGAAGAGGAGGAGGAGGAGGAGAAGGAGGGGCAGTGTGATGTGTTTGGTTTCATTTGGGATGTAGGTGGACGATGACTGTTGTGCGGTTGTGACGACGAGGTCACGGGTTGTGAACGTTCCCAGAATCCGTTCTTCTGTTTCTCGATGACATTTAACGTCGTTGTCGTCGTCGTCGTCGTCGTCGTCGTCACACAATCAAACGGCCACAGAGCTCCTCGTAGAGGTTTCGAGCGAACGTCAGTGAAAACGAACCAAAAGTAGAAAACGCTTTCACCTCTTTTCCGCCACAACGCGTCTTCGCGGCGTCCCAAACTGACCTCAACTTCACTCTTTCTTTTTTCTCTCCGAAAGCGACGTTCTCCATCGCTTCCAGACTCGATGTGACGCTCTCGCTGAGGCAGAGGATGAATGAAGGGACGTCGTAGGGAAAAGAAAAGCTTCAGAGCGTCAGCGAGACGAGCCGTCACGCCGCTCGGCGCGACTGCAGTTTCTTTTTTTTTGGTTTTTGGTCATGGGAACGAAAACGGAGCGTATCAAATGGCAGCAGGAAGCTTGCAGCAGTTGTCTGCGGGGTGAAAGGGGCCTTGTCTTTTTGTCGAGGGGGCAAGTCATGCTTTTTCCTTTTTTGACGGGGCAGCTCCAGGGCGAGCGCCGGAGGATGTCTTCTTAAGCCCTCGGCACTAAATTTTAAGCCTCTCGGAGGGGGCGAAGCTTTTAGAAAATTCCTCCCGCCGTGTACGGAGCCAAGCCGAGAGCAGGTGATAAAATAAATCCCGGCGCATTAATTACACAGGAGTAATGTCAACTGCTACTTATTTATGACTTTATGTCTGCTGTGAGCTTCCACGGTTCACTGTACTGAAAAAAGACAAGTTTTGCCAGAATCTCTGCTCCTCAGCTGCCGGCCGGTGATGGAAGTCGGCTGGAATGTTAAACTTCCTGTCAATGTGTGCGACGCCGTCCCGCCTCCTCACCAGCAACGCCGGATGGGCGGGGCTGCCGTCCTTCCTCCCGCTGAGCATCTGATTCTCGTTTGCAGCAACAAGGGAGGAGGTGGGTGGAGGGGGGGGGGTGAATGAAGGAGGGCGGGGCAGCAGAGTGGATCAGGAGGAGACAGCTGTGTTGTTTAATGGATCTGCTGTTTGGTGGACGGTGAGCTGTGATCAGAGGAAGCTTGAGCCCAGCCGTGATCCCGGGTGGAGTTTTTTTTACCGTCCGCACAGTTACTGTTACTGTTGTCTCGCCGCTGTTATCGGCATCCGTTTCCCCGCTCGACTCTTTTCTGATGCCGGCCTTCTGAACCTTTTGAGATGAAAGGGAAAGAATCCCCTTCACACCAGAAGGCGACTCCTCTGGTTGTATAGAAGTCTATGCTTCATGTGTTAAAGCTGCATTCTCTCTCCTGACCACCAGGGGGCGACTCCTCTGGTTGTATAGAAGTCTATGCTTCATGTGTTAAAGCTGCATTCTCTCTCCTGACCACCAGGGGGCGACTCCTCTGGTTGTATAGAAGTCTATGCTTCATGTGTTAAAGCTGCATTCTCTCTCCTGACCACCAGGGGGCGACTCCTCTGGTTGTATAGAAGTCTATGCTTTGTGTTTTAAAGCTGCATTCTCTCTCCTGACCACCAGGAGGGCGATTTCTCTGGTTGTATAGAAGTCTATGCTTCACGTGTTGAAGTTGCATTCTCTCTCCTGACCACTAGGGGGGTGACTCCTCTGGTTGTATAGAAGTCTATGCTTCATGTGTTAAGCTGCATTCTCTCTACTGACCATCAGGGGGCGACTCCTCTGGTTGTATAGAAGTCTATGCTTCATGTGTTAAGCTGCATTCTCTCTACTGACCATCAGGGGGCGACTCCTCTGGTTGTATAGAAGTCTATATAAGTGACTCTACTTCTCTCTTGATGTATTCCCTCAGTAAACATTGTAAACATGAGTTTATGTCTCAATCTCTAGTTTCTAGTCTTCTTCTATACAGCATGATGTTCATTTAGTACATTATGGTCTGTTAGAGTCAAACAGACCATAAAGCAGGGGACGCTTTAGGGGCGGGGCTACCAGGTGATTGACAGGTCGCTACCAAAGACACACACAGCGACTCTCCGTCGCTCTTCCTCAATCCAAATATGGTCACTTCTGTTTATCGGTTGCAGGAAAAAAAAACATGGCGGCGACCGCAATCCAACGTCATCATGACTACGTCCTCTTCTCGTATAAAGTCTAAACTTCACACACGCCCTGTTCTTTTAACGCCGCCCTGTTTTTTTAGAAACTTCTTCACACACACTTCTAATTTGCGGTTGCCGCCGGCTTTGTTTCCCGCGCCGCCCCGCTGACGGGAGGTTGCGCGGTGGGCGTACAAAGCGCCGGACATCCACGCCCGAGGCAACAAAAGCACTTTGGTGCCGAGGGAGGGATCGTGGTTTTTGGTTAAATGTTAATGAAGTTTGCTTTTGTTTCTTCCAGCCGCTGTTGCATTCGTCAATATCAAACCAAAACCACCATCTTTTCCCCCTGAAACTCGAACAAAAGGCTTTAAAGTTGCAAAGGTTTTAAATTCAATGTTGCATTGATACAAACCGTGGAGACGTTCCCGGAAATAAATGATTTATTACCACTTTAACATAACTTTAAAAATGCTGCTTCAGATGCTGTTGTCGTTGTTAGAGAGGATATTGTAGGAAAAGACGAGTTGTCTGTGAACATTTTGTGACTGAGCATTAAAAAGAAATCACTCTGAGACATAAATAAAGCAGAATTAGGTATTTTATTTTGCCTCAGGCCTGTTTTTAAGGTTCAAACGAGTCACGTGTTGACAGCTTCAGATCACTTGGAGATATTTTCGGTACAGCGACATGTGCTATTTAAAACGTCGGCACATGGTGTCACCGACTGAATCACAGCGTACGAGCTCCTCGCTGCACTCGTGCAGTTAGGAGTCCACATTTAAAAGATAAAAATAAAGGTTATGGATCCAGGTGTTTCAGCCGAGGGCATTTCCCTGCATGATGAAGGCGTTCGGATGGGGCTGCAAAAAGTTTTGATTGTTGTTTTTCAACCAGAAATACATGCAAAAGTGAGCAGGAATAGTGACACGAGGCTTAACTAGGCAAGATATTTCATATACTGCATTAATCTTTGTGGGGTTATTGGTTGTTTTAACAAAATAAAACCACTAACTCCTCCAATCTGAAGTGGATTACAATGGATCCTGTAAAGTGGAGCATACATAGACATGGCCGTGATCGTTTTTTACCTTATTACCTTGACGTTGGTGCTATTGAGAAGGATTTCTCCTACAATCATACGACTTCACACATGTTTTATTTCGTGAATTGACCCTCGGAGCCCATTTGAATTGTTTTGCTTACGTGGTTTTATTCCATTTCCATTTATTTATTCAGTATATTTTAACATTATTTTACTACCCTGTGAGATTTAGAAAGTTCCCTGCTCCATACGCTATTGTATTAGCATTCTATCAGTGGCATAAAATGGTCTTAAGATGACAATATCACAACTATATGTGCAAAAATATATCGTCCAACAGATTGACATGGAAATAGCGCGAGACTTTGACGACTTGGTAACAACTTTAACGCCGTTCGTCAGCTTTGGGGTTCGACTCTGACGGACCGTTTTGACGCCATTGATCGCTTCCAGCTGTCGGCCTTCTTCCAGTCTGCCGACAAGCGACCGGACGAGCACCTTTTTGTCTCTTGCGGCTCGCTCTGCATCCCCCTGTGACGCACATCTAGACATCAAGATAGCGTACAGACGACCTTGTGCCAACGAAATCTGCAAAAATATGTGAAATCCTCTCCCCGCCTCCCAGCAGTCGAGGACAAGTAGAGGTCAACGTCTGCAGGTCTGTTCTCGCTCCGTCTTTATTTTCATTCTTCTATTTGTGATGTTGGGTGCGGCCATCAGTGTGTGGATTATGAGCTTTTTGTTGCCTTCACACTGAGCGAGACGAACGTTCAATTCCTCTGGAAACGCAGCCGACTCGCTGTGCTCGTGCGCCGTCGAGTAGCGTAGCGTCCTGTTTCGGGACTTTCCACCTTCGGCTTTGAGGGAAAAGCGTTTTCCTCGGAGTCGCTTGTGGGTGTAAAAAGATCTGAACGTTTCTTTGTGGATATTTTAGATATTCATGAGGCGCTTTGCTGTCGGGTCAGATTCCGGGTGTTACGGTAAAAGCTGTCAGACAAAAAGCTGTCAGACAAAAAGCTGTCAGACAAAAAGCACAGACGCAAAAGTTCCCATCGGAGGCGTTTAAAGCTCGGTTGCGCGCTCCCAACATAATTGGCTGTTTGCGAGTCGGGCAAGTGTTGATTTGAGGAAGATGAAAACCATCTGCTTGTGGTCAACATAGTTTATGCTTTTGGTGAAATAACCTCCGGGGTTTCTCAGATAAAAAGCCAATTTATAAACAGCAAATTTGACCAATTTCGCTGTTGTTTTCTCAGATATTTCCTCGGCGATGTGACGTTACTCATCTGATCGATCCCAACGGCGCCGCAGGTCCTGATGAAGTATGAACTGTGTTTAAACAGCCGTGGAGAGGCTTCAGCTGACATTAAGTTGCTGAAAAGGACGAGAGAGGAGCTGTGCAGTAAATCAGAATTGTAAAAAAAATCCAACATGCAATAGAAATTGAGCCGGCTGCAATTTTCATATCGCGGGAGGAGCAATATTTGTATGAAAAATAACACTCAAAATGAAATATCACGCTCCCGGCCGTCACATTTTATTTCTCAGACTTAAGAAAACATCTTTGTTGAAGACAGATTCCCCACAGAAACCACATCGTGATCATTTAAATATGTTTTTTCTATGAACTTGAGAATATAATAAATGATCTTTTCCTCCCTCTAAAGCTGAAAATCATTTGCGCAATATCCGTCAAAAAAAAGTTTGTTGGGCTCGGCTCCACGGCCCTGAATCGTCTCTTTGTCAAAAACCATCTTTGGTCAAGTGTAAATAGTTGGGACAGCGGCACGCAGACGGCATATTAAAGAGCAACCGGAGCCCCGAGTTTGGTCTGAAGGGCCTGAATTTAACAAAATGCAGCGAGAACGTGGGAAAGAAAACGTCTCTAAACACACATGTGGTTTTCCATGCGGCGAGGCGACGGCGCTGCTCCTCACCTCGCATCGTTAAAGTTTATCAGCAAATAAGCCAAATTAATCTGCATCATCGTCCTCGTTGTGAGACGTTTAAAAGGCCTCGAGAAAATAATGAACGTGCCGGATTTCCACAGATTTTCACCGCTTTGTGAGTAACGGACCGGAGAGAATAAACCCGGATTAAATGAAGTCATTATCTGCAGGTTGAGGTCATCGAATGCGACGGGTATCACCGGTGAAATCCATATTTTCTCGCCTCAGCTCGTTAAAACGCTAATTAATCATGAAAGTCCCGTCTCAAGGATTTTGATATGAAATCAATTAGTTATTCAGTCCCATTAAAGCCGTTGGTGCTGGTTGTTGGACACTCGACAGTCTCACTGTTGTTGTTTGGAGGCACAGCGTGAAGCCGCCGCTCAGCCCGTCCGCTAACCCACAATGCACTGCACTGAGCAGTGGCGTGGAAGAGAGACTGGCAGGGACTTTGCTTTTTCCTCTTGAGGGGAACGGAAAACAAAAATGTTGGAAAATCGATCGACTGTGAAGATGTCAGAGTCTCTCTCTCTCTCTCTCTCTCTCTCTCTCTCTCTCTCTCTCTCTCTCTCTCTCTCTCTCTCTCTCTCTCTCTCGCTCTCTGTCTCTCTCTCGCACACACACTCTCTCTCTGTCTCTCTCTCTTGCACACTCTCTCTCTCTCTCTCTCTCTCTCTCTCTCTCTCTCTCTCTCTCTCTCTCTCTCTCTCTCTCTCTCTCTCTCTCTCTCTCCTGGCGTCAGCCGGCTGTCTTTTTAAAAGCTTCGCAGGTCGAGTGGAACAGATCTCCACTCGACTCAAACGGGCGTAAAACAACAGAAGTCTTTGTGAAAACACAGATATCCTGATGACCGGCGTTTCTTTCTTTTCTCCCGCTGCGGCGTGACGGCGTCCGGCCCTCCATGTTCACGACTGAACCTAGAAAGTGTTAAAGTGTTAAAGTGTTGAAGTGGAGAAGTGTTGCTCTGGTTTGTTCCAGACCTCGTCATCACGCTGCTGTTCGGCCTCTCGGGTCAGCGGAGGACAAACATGCGGCCGGCGGCGCCGCGGGAAATGATGTCATCGCTGACTCGCTGGCTAGTTTTCAAGCCTCCGATCCATCGGAGCCCCGGGAGGCCCCGCCCCTAACGCCGGGAGCCTTTTAGTGTGTGAAGCGGCAGGAACGCCGTCCTGCCGCTTCACACGGCTGTTTGTCACTCCAGGACGACAAACTGATGTCCAGCAGCGCGGTGTGTGTGTGTTGTGTGTGTTGTGTGCGAGAGAGTGAGTATGGGTGAGATAGTGAGTGTGTATGCGTGTGTGAGAGAGAGAGAGAGTGAGAGTGTGTGTGTAACAGCGAGTTAGAGAGAGTGTGCGAGAGTGTGTGTGCGATAAAGTGAGTGTGCGTGTGTGTGTGTGTGTGTGTGTGTGTGTTATTGACCCGTGGCGTCTCCGTGAGCTTCCAGCTGGCGCTCCTTCAGTCCGTTCCTCTCGTATCTCTTGAAGCTCTCCTGATCGGCCGCTGGTGGCCGGTGAGGCGTGAAGCGATGGCGTCCGTTGTGCTTAAAGGACGCTGAGAGGAAATGCCAGCGCGCCGACGTCCTGCTGACATTTCTGAAGCGCGCGGGCGTCTGTAAACGCTTCGCCTTCTCCTCATCGATCGCAGGAGAAAAGCATCCCGAGCGTCCGATGAGGGACGCGCGCCTCCGACGTGTCGAAAGCGAAACGCTCCCCCACGAGCAGATGCGTTTAATTAGGCATCAGCAAATCTTTGATCTATAAATATCTCCTCCGCCGCGTCGCGTCGTCCACGGCTGATTGCCGCCGTGTGAAAACAGCTGCACAAACACACAAACGCAACACAACAGATGTGTCGACAGGCCTCGGATGTCAGAGGTGTAGTGTGATTACTCTCAAGCATCCGCTGTGTTTACCTTCATGACATCACATGCAAACGACATCAAACTGCTACAAACACACACACACACACACACACACACACACACACACACACACAGACACACACACACACGGCAGACTGGTCCATTGTTGTAACTCGATGTCCTGCTTCCTTAAGCGGAAGTGATCTGATTAGCGGAGCTCGCGTGTGTGTTTTTATTCTTGAAAAGCTGCTGCATCGCATCGGTTACGAGGCGACGAAAGACAAAAGAAGTCGTGACAGAAATGGCGTCGCTGTGATGCGATTCTACGAGCGGCTTCGTGCTAATTAAGTTGCGCCTCTGGCTGCAGATTTGCACTACTGTGTGTGTGTGTGTGTGTGTGTGTGTGTGTGTGTTGACGTGGTGTTGCTCAACACCAGCAGGACGGCGACATGATATTTTCTGGTTTCGTCCTTTTTCTTATTATTCTCCTCCACGCGGCGTGCACGTGTAAACAGGAAGTAGATTGCTTGGTTACAAAAATAATGTGTACAAATAAAAGGTTGTGTTTGACACTTCAGATCTTCCTCTATGCTCTCAAACTCTCAAACAGACGGATGCATCCGGTCATTTTTCAAAATAAAACTTTTTTTTTTTTTTTTTTTCTGGGCCGGATTTTTTCCTTTCCTTCTTCCTCTGTTTTAAGCGAGCCGATCACGGCAGAGAGACACGAGAGAATACAAGAAGCAGCAGAGCGTCTCTCTGCCGCCCGGGACGGTTGACAACATGTCCTCTCTCTCTCTCAGAGTTCACTCCAGGTCGCTCCGGCTCGGTCTATTAACGTGTTGACATCAGCTGTTTGCCGAGAGGTTTCCGCTGCTCAGCGACTGCGACTGTCACATCCATCACTGTTTCCCTGCAACCACGCGAGTGGAGGGTTTTGGGTCCAGACGACTTTTTTTTTTTTTGGAAACGCCGACTCTGAAACCCGACCTCGCCGCACACGCCTCGACAGTCTGGTCCCCCGGCGGCCCGATTCCCGCTTTGTTCTGTAGCGGGAAAACGTCCCGCTGCGGCTTTTAATGAGCTGCCGGTTCTTTTTAAACGTGTCCAGGACGTGCCCAATAAATAAACCGTTGACTTCCATTCATATCCTGATTGATCCACATGTGAACATTGAAGCTGCAGCTGAAGATTATTCTTATTGTCCCAAATCCATTTAATCTGTTTTCTAATGTTTTTGTGAAAAATTGTGGAAAATGGTTTTGACGTTGCTCCTCGATAATTAACCGATGTTATTCATCCGGGGGGGAGAGCTACAATCAGGGATTGTTATGAGAATTGTTAATATAAATTATTTAGATGTAAAATGTTCCCATTGCGTCCTCGGATGTTTGATATTCACGCGCTCTCTCTGAAGAGTAAGAAAACCAGCCAAACCTTTACGTTTGAGAAGATTTCTTTCTTAAATAAATGACGATTTGAACACCAAAATAGCCGCTAATTATTTCAACACTACATATGCACTTACATGTCAAATAGTTTGTATTTTTATTAATGTCCCCCCAAAATAAATATGTATAGTTTAAGTTATATTAGCGTAAATTTAATAGAGATCATGAGAAATCTGCTCTAATAATAAAATGCGTTTTCTGCTTCGGAAACTGACCCTTTTTCTTTTTTTAAATCAGCGGGGGGCGAGCGAGGTGATGCCAGTCGGTCCATCTGTCCGCCGGCTTGTTCCCAGAGCAGAATTCAGAATAGTTTTGGTTTAATCTCGCGCCTCCATCAAGTCAGACGTTTCCACCCGTCGACGAGCGAAAGCATCTTCATGTCCGAGTGAACTGAGCTGCAGATGTCACTGATAACACGTCAGCGTGTTTGTTCCATGCTAATAGCTTTCTATTGTTTCTTAGCAATAAGCACTGAGGCGTCAAAGAGCCGCCAGAGGGGCTTGTTGAATAAAATAAGGTCATAAAATAAGGTTAGCATGTGATCCCTCAACCGCAACACATATTTTCTTAATTAATTATCAGTGATTGGTTTGATGATTTGGTCTCTTAATGCGAAGAAAAAAAGGTTAAAAATCACAAAATGCCACAACATCTCAAGGAGACTCCTCTCTTCGTTCACACTACATGACTTCAGCCCTGATTTTATTTATTTTTTTGCTCGCAGACGGTTTTTTTTCGGAGATCAGAGGCCGATGGAGAGATAAGCGGAGCTGTCGGGGAGCTCGGCTTGAGAGGAAACCTGTTGGGGGCCTTTAAACTCTTGTGCGTTGGACCGAAGTTGTTGTTGTTGCACTGAGGGTGTTGGCTGTTTGCGTGAATCAACATCACTTGTCGCACAGCGACTGATCTAAATGTGAGAACTCTGAGGGGGGAAACCCTGGGAAACCCTGTTATGTGAATGTGTGTGCCGACGGCAACGCCGACGAGAACGACCCCCCTGTTGTGTCACTTTGTGCTTTTGTGGATGTTTTATTTGTACGGATTGTTACGCTGTCATTTTAAATGAACAGTACAGAGATCCGTCCACTGAAAGTCGAGCATTTCGCCGACAGGCTGCGGGTGTGAAACGGTCTTTTAGTCGCGAACAAAGCTCCACGAGCTCCTCATCATCATCTCATGTCTGCTCCCTGACGCAAACGTGGTCCTCCATCACCGTCACCATTCACTGTGCAGCTCTATAGGCTGCGCTGGCCTCCAGGTCCAAACCCCCCCCCCACACACACACACACTCCTCAAATCTAGGTCACATACAGCTGCTATAAGGAGTATTTGTTTGCCTGCCTGTCGCCTCTCATTACACCCCCCATCTCCCCACATCTGCCGCGTCGAGGGGTCACGAGCGAGGCGGTTCCTTAATGCATGCATGCTTTTCTTTTCCTTCCTGCACACAATGATGGCCAGACAGCTGAGATGTAAAGCGAAGCGATGGATTATTAATGCTGATGGTAGACGGCGTTTTAGGGAGCAGAACGTGCAGCGAGCTTTCTCTAAGCCGTAGGTGTCAAACTCGAGGCACGCCACGTCATTTTATGTGGCCCGCGACAGCTTTAAAGGCAGATGATCTTATTGAATTTAAAGGATACGCTGCTTTACAGTGTGCAGTCACCAGAGACTACATCTCCCACAATGCATGTTGATTTTTTGCCCCACAAATGAACGGCATCCTACCGCGAGAAAGCAGTGTTTCCAGATTGGAGGAAAGGCCATTTAAAGAAGATGGGAAAGCAAATACATGTTTGTGCTTCAAAGACACAAAACGATTAGTCTTCTGTGGTATGAGGCGGGGAAGGACCACAATGTGAGCAGGTGTGCCCCAGTATGTCAGCAGGTGTGTCCCAGACCACATGCATGTAAGTGAGCAGGTGTGCCCCAGACCACATACATGTAAGTGAGCAGGTGTGCCCCAGACCACATGCATGTAAGTAAGCAGGTGTGCCCCAGACCACATACATGTAAGTGAGCAGGTGTGCCCCAGACCACATACAGATATATGAGCAGGTACATACATGTAAGTGAGCAGGTGTGCCCCAGACTACATACATGTAAGTGAGCAGGTGTGCCCCAGACCACATACAGATATATGAGCAGGTACATACATGTAAGTGAGCAGGTGTGCCCCAGACCACATACAGATATATGAGCAGGTACATACATGTAAGTGAGCAGGTGTGCCCCAGACTACATACATGTAAGTGAGCAGGTGTGCCCCAGACCACATACAGATATATGAGCAGGTACATACATGTAAGTGAGCAGGTGTGCCCCAGACTACATACATGTAAGTGAGCAGGTGTGCCCCAGACCACATCTGTCTAATGTGTTGTTTTTTTTAAA
Organism: Clinocottus analis; assembly: GCF_023055335.1. NCBI lineage: Eukaryota > Metazoa > Chordata > Actinopteri > Perciformes > Cottidae > Clinocottus > Clinocottus analis. Next base: position 20,752,758 of record NW_027176207.1, on the reverse strand, counting down.
CTCTAAACTCAATGGATTTCTGTTGTAATAACAAAGAAATTTGCTTACATATATTTTTATATTCATATTACGGGCAAACATAATGCTGAAGCGGTCCAGGGTGAAAAAGAGTTTGCCCTCGTGTCTAAACCGTAACGTTTTGTGCTCGTAAACCTTTTTAAAAGCATAAGTGCGTGACTTTCACTGACAAGCAGAGAACCTTTAAAGAGACTCGGCCTGCACACAATGTCCAATTCACCAGACCCCCCCCACCTCGAGGTTACAGAGTTATTAGAGTCATTACTGTGACCTTTATTTGCCCCTCGGTCTCCACTGAACTCGGTCTGATTCGTAGGGGGGCGGGTGAGGGCGGGGTGAGGGCGGGGTGAGGCTGTCACAGCGTCTCTTGGAGGGACAAGACACACTTTGCAGTCAGCCGGGTCAAGCTTGTCCACGATGATCACCGACCGCGATCCCCCCAGGGGGTGAACACATGCCGCGAACGTGCCGCACTTACATACAAATTCACTTCTGCCGCCGCCATCTGTGGGCCGAGGCGTCGGCGGGGCCTCCTGTACGGACGCCAGCGTGAGTTTTGTTTAGTCTCGTTTCATAACCAAAATAAGCCCTCGTTTGTTGAAGAGGAGATAAGATCAGGTTTTTTTTTTTAAATTGAGCGCCCGAGGGGGAACTCGCCTTGTTGCAGCAGCACAGATGGAGGAAGTGGAAAAAAATAGATAATAGGAGGTAGATACGACTAAAATAGGAACGGCAGTAAAAAGAAAACTATACAAGAGCAATTTAAGAGCCTATATTTATTCATATTTTGGCAATTTATCAACAGTAAAAGTATGCAGATGTGCGTATGAATGGAGCTTCTTTCACTGGATGCTTTAATTCTGAATAAAATGTAAGTTTTGTGGTTATAAGGAGCATCTTTTAATGATATCCTCAGGAAGTAAATGTCACAGTGAATATTAAAAACATGCGTCTGTCTGATACTGAGCAGTTTTGCAACAACCCTCAATGGTTTGAAAAAGCCTTAAATCCCTCGACGAGCTATAATTCTACGTTGTGAAGCCTCTTTGTGTCATTAGCTTTATTAGCAGAAGAGGCATGACATCGTTCCTTAATTTAGCATTCACATGATGGGCAACGACAAACGCACGCCGGCGTTCACGTCGGGGCCCCGAGGCTCCTCCAAAGTTCAAGTATTCATGACCGACAGAGCTTTGTTTGAATTAAACTTAAAGTCGGGTCCTGACAACGTTTCCTCAGATGAGAAACATCGGTTATTACGTTTCAAAGCCCTCTGGATTTTCCCTCGTTGATGTCAGCAACTCTGATGCGGGAGCATCGGCGCCGTCGCTAACGGAACGATCGGACGTTCCCGAGTTTGCTGACATGGCCGTCGCCGCTCGCTTCACGGACAGAAAGGCCGGCGCCAGCCGGTTGGATGACAGCCGGTGTGGTTTTGGCGAGCTCGGATCGGAGCGCCGTGCATTTTTCATTGTATTGACGTGAACATGAATAATTCAGACGGCGCTCCTCGGGCACATTCCCGATGAGGCTCGGCGTCAGAGGGAGCTTGGATAATTAATCGTTTGGTTAAGTTTTATAGATTTATTGACTGTAAAACAGGGAGGGGAGGGGGAGGGGATGCATCTGAGAGAGTAATACAAGTAGATGGCAAATAAGGAGACTTTGAAAATGGGTTTCGTGGTCAAAAACCAGCTTTTCAGAAGAGCTAAATGTTGAATATTTACCGCCGTTTCCACTTTTTTCAAGCCAACTGCTGTCCGCGCCGCCGCGTCAGCACAAACCCTGCAGGCTCTTTTGTGATTTTGGAAAGTAACTTTCTCTGCTGTGGTTTTTCCCGGTTGCTGGGATTCGTCTTCATCTCTTTTGTCGTTGCAGGGGCTCGCGTCCAGAAGCACAGCCTGCAGACGGCGCAGAACCTCCTGCAGGAGGAGGTGGCGACCGCCGAGGAGCGTTCGGAGGTAAGAGGAGTCAAACACACACACACACGGACACACACACACGGAGTGGAGCTCTTTCATCTGGCTCTCTCGCTGAGAATCAAACGCGCTCTTACGTCACGTTGGCAGCGCGGCCGCGGACGAGTCTTGAAGAGCCTGCGGTGGCGCTGACAGCCCGCCCACTTCCTGTGCAACACGAGCTGCAAAGACACGACGGATGTGCACACGGGGAGCGTCTGAGAGCCACCGAGCCCCCTCACACCTCTGAAGAAACCCCCCCACGCGCTGCACATGCGCCCTGCAAACCCCACGCTCACGTTGCTGCAGGTTCTTCTTACGCTGAATGTTGATTTACATTCACGCCTGAAGAAGCAGCTCGAAGAGACGTAAAGGAAACAAGATGGATGTAAACCCATTGAAGAGGTGGGACAGCAGGATAGCGGTCTGTGGTCTGGGGCACACCTGCTCCCATTGTTTTCCTTCATCACCGACAATGCCTCATTGTGCATTTTAAAAAACTAGAAGTGAAATGGTGGATGAATGTAAACCTCTCTGTGTGGAGGAAACCATTTAATGGCTGTAATAAATCAGACAGAAGGAATACAAACGGCTATTAAAAACCATCCCTGCAAGTCTAAACGTGGTTCAGATTCGACGTTTGTCTGCCGGCAGCGGTTCTCATTGTGTCTCCCAGCTGTCAATCAAACGCACACAAAGTCCCGCCCACTCATCAGAGCATTCCTGATGTTTCACCTGATCATCTCTTCTTTCGTTCGCCGTTGGTTAAAAAATACAAGTCCTCGTTGTTGTCGCTCCACTGACATGTCGTCACCTCCTCGTGTGTGTGCTCGCACTAAAGTCTCGTTATCTTTGTTCTGCGTTTGTCTGCGTGTGAAATAAAAGCCAATTAAAAAGCATCACCGCGCATGAACGAGCGATTCCTCGCGTGTTGTCAGGAAAACCCCTCGCCGGCCGGCGCTCCGGGCTCCGATCGATCCGCTCTGCACCCCCCCCCCCCCCCCCCGATCAATACCCGCGTGACTCATTAGAGCCGGCGTCCTGCTGATTGATTTAGAAACAACGAGCAGCGAGCGCGGCCTCCGTCCATTTGTTTCAGAGGCGGACGACTCGCTTAATGTTCAGTCCGTTATTTTACACTTTTACATTTCCTTTTTGAAACGCCTCTCTCTCTCTCTCTCTCTCTCTCTCTCTCTCTCTCTCTGTCTCTCTCTCTCTCTCTCTCTCTGTCTCTGTCTCTGTCTCTCTCTCTCTCTTTCTCTCTGTCTCTCTCTCTCTCTCTCTCTCTGTCTCTCTCTCTCTCTCTCTCTCTGTCTCTGTCTCTCTCTCTCTCTCTCTCTCTGTCTCTCTGTCTCTCATCCCTTCTTCTGGGACTCTCTCTCTCTCCTATGATCTCCTCTGAATCCGCCCTCAGAGGGTCGCTGCTTCAGTGTCGGGGGGAAACCATCTTGTTTTTTTTTTGTGACAAGAAAAGCAGCCGTTTCAAATCCCAAAACCTCCATCAGGATTTACAAAGACGTGATGCAGCCGCGCGACTGGAAAACCTGGAAGAGCGTCTTCCCACGGCCTGAAAAACAGAAAGGCAGCTTCTTCTTCTTCTGCCTTCTTCTTCTTCTTCTTCTTCTTCTTCTTCTTCTTCTTCGGCTGTAGTCTCGTTCCCTCGGCGTTGGTTTAAACGTTGACCCTCGTCCTTCCGGCGGCGTGCGGTTTGACTTCCTCTCTGCGGCTTCCAGCAGAGAAAGTAAACCGGTTTGTGTCTCGCAGCTTTGTTTCCTCTGCCGAGGCCGCCGGACCGCTGCCAAGAGACGAGTGCTGCACACACACACACACACACACACACACACACACGTACACACACGTACAGAACAATCAAACCGTCATAGAAACTGTGTGTGTGTCCATGTTCATGTTTCTTGCGTGTCAGAGGTCACGTTGCTGCGATGAAGAGTAAACACAGAAGCTGAAACATAAACAAACGGTGATCAGCTGTCACAACGTTTCTGCTTTAGTGCAAAAGAAGAAAAGACAAAGTTTATAGAATATTATAATGTTGTGGAGAGAATCTTCCCTTTGCTGTGAAGATAATGAAAAGCTCTGATGTTTGAGAAGTTTAAACAAAACAGTCGGCAGTTAATTTCAACTAATCCATTAATTTACAGTTTGATCTGTTTCAGATCAAATGAAAAGAATAATTAATTGCCAACTGTTTTAGTGATTAAACGTTTGTTTAAACTTCTTAAACATCAGAGCTTTTATTCATCTATTTATCTTCTCTTTCTTCTTCTCCTCCTCCTCCTCCTCAGCCTTCTACTTCTCTTTCTCCTCCTCCTCTTTCAGCTTCCCCCTGTTCTTCTTCTCCTCTTTCTTCTCCTCCTTCTGCTTCTTCCTCTTCAATTTTTTTCTTCTCCTTCTCTTTCTTCTTGTCCTCCGTCTGTTCTTTCTCCTCCTCCTCTTTCTTCTCCTCCTCCTCCTCTTGCAGATTAATAAACCAGTTTAAATCACTAAAACCAGCAGATTCAAACGGATCATTTTCAATATTGTAATGTTGAACGTCCAGACTCAACTGTGGCTTTGTGCTTTATTCATATTTAATTTGACACACACACACACACACACACACACACACACACACACACACACTCTCTCTCGCTGCATTAAAGTGAAATGAGCCCGTAGCAGCTGTTGGCAGTAAAGTCCGGCTCCTTGCCGGTGACCTGAGGTGATTTAACGGCGTCCTCCAGATGGAGGAACTCTCCTCTCGCTGGGCGGCGGCGCTCCACCAATCACAGGCCGGGGTTCACCGAGCAGGGCGGCCGAGTGAGAGCGACGCTCCGGCTCCGGTTTCAACCTTTCTTAAACCTTTTTTAAACCTTTTTCAAACCGACTTCCTGAGACGCCTTCAGACAAAGAGGTTGTCTCCACACGGCTCTCAACATGGCGACGGCCACGTTTAGCAGCGCGGCGGCAGAGCGGCGAGGAAACAGTCGTTTGCTGTCGATTGTGTCGAATTCAACACACTTTTAAGGGATGAAAGTGCTTCTGATGTATCTTTTGAACCATGTACCTCCTAATAAGAGATATGATGTGTGAATATGAAGCCTGCTTCATGCCAGAGACGCTCTTCAGTTGAGGAAACGCTTCCACTGAGGCTCAGCGCCGCTCTGCGTGACATGTTGCTTCATTGGCTGCAGTTTATTTTGACTTAATCCCCCAAAACACACACCAGCCCGCTGCCATGAACGTGTGTTAATCCGCTGCTAAACACAACATTATCGGCTAAAAACCACACTGGACCGTTTTTTTTAGCCGGTTTTTAAATTCTTTTAACAATAAACTGAATATTTGTGACCTGTTTTTAGAAGATTAGTCGAATGAACGAGTCGCACTGACTCCTCTTTTAATGAGGTTTAAAAGAAGAAACCTTTTCTGGATGTCGGTATCTCTAAACGTTTGGAAACATCCTCCTGCGCCAATTTTAAGTCCCAGCATGCCCCATTCAGACACTCTGTAGGCATAAAATACGTAATATTTTTCCATTTTTGAACCAAACGACACGTTTTTTGACTGAAACTTCTTCCTAACAGGACAAGACTTTGTTTTATTGTGATTTTTGTTGCAGATTCTGATTCTTTAGGTCCTAATCTTTCCATAAAGGTCTTATTGACGCTCCAGGAGGCGTTTCTGGGGAATCTGGCTCACATCATGCTGGATGTTCATAGTTACCATCAAAATATATTCTTTTTTTTAAGATATACATTTTTTCCCCAAGACTTTCCTGAACAAATACATACAGTAAACACAAGTATTGTAATTAATTTGAGGATCCCACGACGACTCAAACACAGGAGAAAAGAGGTCTTGCAGCGACGCGGCGCTCGGCCCTGCTGAGCGCTGCTGCAGCAGCTCGGCCTGCGAGCAGAAACCAGGTCACGAGCTGGAATCAGGTTAACGCTTTTAGACCGGACACCATGCGACCGGACGAGAGAGGAGGGAGGAGGGAGGAGGGAGGAGGGAGGAGGGAGGAGGGAGGAGGGAGGAGGGAGGAGGGAGGAGGGAGGAGGGAGGAGAGAGGAGGGAGGAGGGAGGAGAGAGGAGGGAGGAGAGAGGAGAGAGGAGGGAGGAGAGAGGAAGGAGGAGAGAGGAGGGAGGAGAGAGGAGAGAAGAGGGAGGAGAGAGGAGAGAGGAGAGAGGAGGGAGGAGAGAAGAGGGAGGAGGGAGGAGAGAGGAGAGAGGAGGGAGGAGAGAGGAGGGAGGAGGGAGGAGGGAGGAGAACAGCTGTGGTGATTTATTAGAATCAATGAACCTTTGAAAGGAAATGTGAGCGTTGCTGCTTCTGCAACGTGTTGCGGTCGATTCTCGTCAATATTCTGTCTCTTAGTTGCAGATGACGGACAGTTTGATGTTCCCATGAAATGCAGATCAAAAATACATTTATGGATTAGTGGAAAAGAAAATTAACTGCCAACTGTTTCAATGATTAAACGTTCAAACATCAGAGCTTTCATTTATCTTCTTCTCCTCTTTCTTCTTCTCCTCCTCCTCCTCCTCCTCCTTCTCTTCCTTCTCCTCGTTTTATTATCTAAATTAAAAATGGCCGCTCTAACTGGAGGTGAACTGATGCGTAAATTCATTTTCATCAACTTATTTATAACAAATGAGGAACAATTCTTTGATTGAAGCTTCTTCAATTTGAGTATTTTGCTCCTTTTTCTTTCTTATTTTATGTTTTATTTAGTTATTTCTACACTTCAACAACAAATAAGACACTCAAAAGTAAGAAAGAAAGAATACAATAAAGTAAAAAGTATTTTCTCCTTTTTGAATCGTCTTCTTCGACAGTTGATTGAATATTTTTTTCGTTCTCAGACAGAAAAATGTGATTTTTCATAACAATCTGCCATTTTTAATGCCGTTGAACAAACACTTTAATCTCAACACGTCTTCTTCTCTCTGAGGAAGATGATGTGCACACGACACACAACGTGTTGCTGCATCAGGCAAAAGGCATCACGCAGAAGGAAGTCTTCATCGTTTCACCTCAGATACGACGAGACGAAGAAACGACGTCTCAACACGTCTGAGTTCTACGAAACAGCAAAACCACTTTTTAGAGCTTTTGTCTCCGTTTCACTTTCAGTCAAACTTTTGCTTTGAGACGATCCCGAACGCAGCGAGCGTCTCCTCCTCGTCTCCTCCTCCCTCACGTCTCCTCCTCGTCTCCTCCTCCCTCAGGTCTCCTCCTCGTCTCCTCCTCGTCTCCTCCTCTCTCGCGTCTCCTCCTCCCTCACGTCTCCTCCTCGTCTCCTCCTCCTTCACGTCTCCTCCTCGTCTCCTCCTCCCTCACGTCTCCTCCTCGTCTCCTCCTCCCTCACGTCTCCTCCTCCCTCACGTCTCCTCCTCGTCTCCTCCTCCCTCACGTCTCCTCCTCGTCTCCTCCTCCCTCACGTCTCCTCCTCCCTCACGTCTCCTTCATCACGTCTCCTCCCTCACGTCTCCTCCTCGTCTCCTCCTCCCTCACGTCTCCTCCTCGTCTCCTCCTCCCTCACGTCTCCTCCTCGTCTCCTCCTCCCTCACGTCTCCTCCTCCCTCACGTCTCCTTCATCACGTCTCCTCCCTCACGTCTCCTCCTCGTCTCCTCCTCCCTCACGTCTCCTCCTCGTCTCCTCCTCCCTCACGTCTCCTCCTCGTCTCCTCCTCCCTCACGTCTTTGTCGTGCACATTTTGTTTTGGAAATAAAAAAACAACTTGTTTATGTTTATACGCGACCGTGAAATGTGTTCCTCTAATCCGGCGTCCTGATTATGTAAAACCTCTTTTTTACACGACGTCTGAAGAGAAGCAGAAAGCGCTGCGCGGTATCTGTCAGGATACGAGCGCAAACGCAGCAGGAAACTTCCCCCACAATGTCGTTAAGCGACCCAGGAAGTCTTTTTTTAGTCTTTCTTTAGTTTTTTAATCAATCTCTGCGGCGCAGCGATGACATCACATCCTGGGAACGCACACGGAGCCGAAAGCAACAACGCACACGGGCGCTGGAACCCACGGTGGAGCGTCACGGCCGCCGAACGCCGTGCCGAAAGGTCCCCGGGTAGCCGATCGAACCCTCTTGCTCCTTTTCGAGCAGTTTGTTTGACCGCCGCGTCTCTTCTGTTCTGCGCAGGAGCTGCTGGAGAAGTTCATGGAGGGCAGCGTGAGCCTGGACGACTTCCTGGACGACTTCCAGCGCTCCAGGAAGACGTACCACGTCCGCCGGGCGCAGGCCGAGAAGATGCAGGACGCCGCGCGGGCCAAGCGGCAGCCGGGCAAAACCAAGTTGCTGCCGTCGGCCGAGGAGGAAGTGAAGAGGGACTCGGAGCCGCCGCCGGCGCCGCCGCCGGAGCCCCACAGGCCCAACGGCTTCGTGGCGCCGCAGCAGGGGCCCCTGCGGGTGTTCCAGGTCCGCTACGGCCTCACGCCGGCCATCCTCCTCCCGCACTACCCCGGGTCTCCGCCGGCCTCGGCGCCGAGCCTCCAGAACAGCAGCAGCACCCCGCCGGCGCCGGCGCCGCCCGAGCCCCGGCCGGGCCACGCCCACATCCACGGCCAGCCCGTCGGCCTGCGGGTCATCGGACAGCTGCCGGGCGGCTGGCCGGCGCACGGGCGGCCGGTGAGAGTGCAGCAGCTTTACAGGCCCAACCCTCAACAGCCGGAACCGCCGTACCGGTAAAGCCCAGCGAGGAGGAGGAGGAGGAGGAGGGAGAGGAGGAAGGTGGGGGGAGGAGCGAGGAGGAAGAGGAGGGAGAGGAGGATGAGCCGGTTTGGCAGGTCTTCTGACCGTCACAAACACGTAAGCTGAGACGGAGCCAGAGACACTGCAGACCCTCTCTGTTCCACACACACACACACACACACACACACACACACACACACACACACGTAACCGGAGCAGAGGTGGCGAGGTGACTCGGAGAGAGGACAAAGAAGGGTTGGGCTCTGATGCTCCGTCGTAACGATTCTCTCTCTATCAAAACCTCCTCGTTCACGCCAATGGAACGCCGTGAGAGGCGTTCAAGGTTCCTGCGGCACGCCGCCGCCGCCCACTTCCTCAGCTCACGAGGCGACGCCGACGTACGTACGTCCGAGCGCGGAGCAGCGAATCCACGACTGAACTCGTCGATTTGAAATCATCGAACGTCCGGATGTAGAAAGAAACGGAAACACGCGAGGGAAGAGGCGAAGGCGGCGAGCGAGGGAGCGAGGGAGCGCAAATAATCTCTCCGCCAACGGAGGAGGGTTTAAAATTCAAAGTCTCGGTTTGCTGTCGGAGCAGCTGCTGCACAGAAAAGTCTGTTCTGTTCGTTTAAGTTTAACTTTAAGTTGCGTTCAGCATCTGGAGGTCCAGACCTTCTTTTTTTTTTTTGTGGTTTTAACGTCCGCGTGTCCGACGTGTAAAAGCTGCTGCGGCTCCACCAAACACAGGAATCCTCCCAGACGCTCACGTTTCTTCCTCCTGAGCAACAGAAGGTGATTATTTTAACTTTTAATCACAAGTAGAAGTTTCACGGTGAACCTGAGACTCTGAGAAACGGACTGGAACGCTTTTATAATAGATAGATATAAATATATATCTATATCTATATATACTTTACACCGATGGTGAAGCACAAGGTTGTGAAGCACATCGTCAGTGAAACAGAAAGAATCTCATTGTTCTTCAGGACGGAGACGATAATAAAGTTGTGTTTTTAATATGAATTCGTTGTTTTTCACGTCTCCGGCTGATTATTTTAGTTTGAACGAGTGTTTATTAATAATTCCCGTAGCCTGTCGATAATAAAGAAACAGAAGCCGTCTGCCTTCTCGTGCGATTTCACAGCGGCGTTGCAGCTCAGCGGGATTTATTTATTCATGTAAATGTTATTTTAAATGGCTTCAAAGCTCCTTGTTTACCGAGTGAAGAGCCGCTCCTCTTCTCCAGGCAGACGGGTTTTATTTTTCCTCCTCATCCTCTTCTTCCTCCTCCTCCGTCTGAAGATGAAGAGCGAGGGGAATTTAATCTCTATGAGAATGCCGGCGCGCTGCAACACTTGAATGGTTATCAGGCGGTTTAGGAGGTTTTTCCTTCATCAGCTCTCTTCTCCTTTTTCATTTTGATTTAATTATTATTTTTTGTTGCGTTTTAACCGTCAGCGTTCATAAAGGGAAAACGCTCTGGATGTAGTTGCTCCTGAACCAACACTCACTCCTCGTTTATATATATATATATATATATATATATATATATATATATATATATATATATATATATATATATATATATATATATATATATATATATATATATAAATGGTCATTGTTCATACATTATAACACTCAAACTGACGGCTGAGGTCTGTGAATGAAGCTTTCAGAAGCAGGATTTCTGGGTAAAATCAAATAAAAATCTTTTTTTTTTATTTCCCTTTTTTATTTATTTTTTTATTTACTTAAAAAAATACTTTTTAAAATTTATTTTCAAATTTCCTTTTTTATATTTTTTATTTACTTTAAAAATATATACTTATATACATATATTTTTTTAATTTACTTTTTTAAATTTCTTTATTTTAATTTTTTTTTACTATTTTTACTTTTATTTTTTTCCCTTTTTTTCTTTTTTTTTTAAATTTTTTTAGCTCTACGTTTCTATTTGTTTCTTTTCTGAAAAGTTTGAATTATTAGAAACAATTATTGGTTATTCTTCATCCCTACGAGCAAAATCTGGAATCAGCCGAAGCTGCTAAAGGAAAACTGGAGAAGCTGCTAATAATAAAAAAAATACATTTTATAAAAATCAAACCCGACAAACCTGCAGCTTTTCTGTGTTTTTCTTCTTTTACTTCCTCTTCCTCGTGAGGGGATTCAGCGCGTTGACGTGAAACTAATTTAGGTGATAAAACGCAGCCGAGGGTAAAAGAGGAAGAGGAAGAGGAAGAGTTGATGTCTGCTTGTTGCCACATTCACAGATCTCACGCTGAGTGCAGTGATATTATAACATCATAATAATTTAATGACAACACGACGGTTTCTGCTTCTATTTGTGACTGAAAGGTTTCGTCTCCAGGCTGCACGACGACGTCTGCAATATTTATTTTTGTCATTGTGAGTTCACTTTCAGCTCATGTGGCCGGGCAGTATATTGATTATTACATTTATATTATCATTTGGTTTTAAACGTCTGCACTACAGGAAAGCGACGTCATTTTTATCCACATTGTTTGATGAAATCTCATTGTTTTCCCATCACATTGTCACAATATTGATATCGATGTATTTGGTTTAAATATTGTGATATTTCAGGTCATCGCCCGGTCGCTCGCTGTTTCATTTGTTTATTTTTGTACAACTTTTATTTTTTATGCCTTTTCACCAAAATCTCACTAAAGAGGAGCCTTTTGTTTTTAAATAAACGTCAACAAGTTTGATTTAAAAAGAGCGTTTCCTGCCACTCCCTTAAAGGAACAGCGCAACATTTTTGTTTAATACATACGGTTATTAATGCATGAGCAGATTGACTCATGTTTTTAAGCTTTTTCAGAGGTGCATATTATTTCTAACCGAGGCCCAGGCTAGCACTTTCCCTCCGCTTCCAGTCTTTATGCTAAGCTAAGCTAACCGTGCTTCACACTCTCCGTACAGCTACGAGAGCGCCGTCGGTCTTCTCATCTCAACGGCACGAAGGCGGAGGTCGTTCTTCCCGTCATCGCCGTGCGTGTCTGGCCGAACACGCAGCTCTTCGTCCACTCAGGGAAAAACAATCCCACAATGCAGTTCTGCTCGTCCGCCTGCAGCAGACGGACTCGCTGGATCTCACCTCAACGCTCCGTCTCCCTCCAACCTTCTCGCCACGACCGTCACGACCCTCCTGACCCTCCTGGTTGCAGTGAGACTTGACAGGATGGAGGTTGTAACTGTTGCTGCTCAGAGTCTGAAAACAACAAACAAAAACACAAACAAGAAGATTCACCTGGAGGCAGAAGATCCATGTGTTTTGAAATCTCTTTTTTTTTTAACGTTAAACGTTTGTCACTGCGACTGTGGGTCTCGTTTGTCCGCTCTTATTAAACTGTGTGTCTCTTTTTCTAATCTAAGGATTTATCCCAGCAGCCTTTGCACCCAAAATAAACACACGCCCCATAATGACATGCAGATTAAAGAACATATTTATTTTTTTCTTCAAAATAAAATACTGAGCCGAACGCCCTGAAACATCTCGGGGTGATTTTTTAATTTATTTATTTTTTGCATCTGGAGATGAAAGGAGAGCGGCGCTCGGCTGCGGGCGCTCGTGCCGGATGATTGGAAGCGACGTCAAAGCCGATCAGCGGCGCGGAGACGAGCTAATAATATCCTCGTCTTGTCACTTCCGGCGGCGGCGGCGGTTAAGTTGGAGTACGTGAGGCCGCGAGGAGGGAAATGTGAACTTGTGGGAAACTCTGACCTCTGACCTTTGACCTCTGACCGCTTCATGTGCTCCACCGTGCCCCGGGACGTTTGATAATATTAATAATAAGAGGGTTTTGTGTTTAAATAGTCGTCTTTTTGACCCGAGGCCTCGTGCAGAAACATTTATAGATTTATTTACAACAAAAACTGTGAATAAGACGTTAAGACGCCTCGTGAACAATGAGGTCATCGTTGATTCAAGTTGACGTAAACCTTCTTTCATTTAAATCTATTTTATTTTGAAGATTTTGTTAAACAAATCCAGAAAACAATATGCAAAAGTGAGTTTGCCAAAGGAGCGTAATAAAAGTACTTCAAGTATTTGTATTGTACTTTTTTTTTTCCGCCTCAGTATTCTAGTGTTTCATCTCCTTCCTGTCCGGTGAGGAACTCGCGTCTCCAGATGTGTTGCTGATGTTTTGAAGGATGATACTCTTTAAAAAGCCTCTTGGATCAGCTGGAAAAAGCATCTCCACGAAGCCGTTTGTTCTTTTTATAGCTCCGTGGTTCTCACGGGAGAGAGAGAGACGCTAAAAATACATAAAGATCTTATTGAATATGATGCATTAAAGTGGATTAAACTAAACGGGATGGAATGGAGTTCAAAGGAAGCGATCCAGATGACTGGGAACATTTGAATACTTCTACTTTTCTGAACGTCTGGATCTTTCTGCTTCTTCCTGTGTCGAGTTCACACAAACCCCAGAGCGGCCGTGGTCTGGACTCCGCTCGCTCGAGTGGAGCGTCGTTAAAAAGCTGCTGAGTCGCCGCTCGCCGCTGGATGGACTCGGCCTCAACGAGCCGTGACGCCTAAATGATTTCTGCCGAAACGATCGCGAGACTTTTTCATGTTTTCCAGCCGAGCGTTAAAAGGTTTCAGTCCGCCGCCGCGCTGGAAGAGCGTGGTGGGCCGGCAGCGTCCATAACAAGAGACGCTCGAATAGAAGTATTCGGTGTCGTTCAAGAACTGGAAGTTCGTCTCGTGGGTTCGTTTCATGGAAGCGTCACGATAAGTAGGTTACAGACGCGCAGGAGAAGAGGAAGAAACCTCCGAGCCGAGCGGAGGAGCCGCCGGGAAACTTCAGAAAGAGGAATAAAATGAGTCACTGCCGAGCGGTTCCCAACGTGTGGTCGGGTCCCCACAAAGAGGCCGCGGGACGAATCTGAAACAACTTAGGTTGTAATAAAGATCAGGAAATAGTTTTGGTTTTAGTCAATAAAACCAGTAATGTTTAAATGTTTAAAGTGTGTGTGGCATTCTGGGTAAAAACAGAATCAGCAACTTTCTTCCAACGTGTTTGTCACGTTAACTTTATAAAATAATATGTCAGTGCTCGTTTCTGCTGCCCCCAAGTGGCCAAAAAAGAGAGTACAATAAAAATGTGTTTTTTTTAGGCGAGCGCTCTGAAAGAAGAGGAAAAACCGACAGAAGAATAAATCAAATGAAACCAATAATTCCTTTTTAACGCAGGCAAACCATAAAAGTGACGGTATAGAGACTTCATATCGCATTAGTTCAGATTGAAAGAGGCAATAAATGTTTGATAGGGTGAATAATAAAAGCACTTATCTTAACGCCAGCAGGTGTGTGACAGAAAGGTCAGTGGTTTAACTGGTTTAACTGGTTTAACTGGTCCAGCTGGGAGCGAAATATACATTAATCCCCCGAAAGAAATGCTTTCATTCATTTTAACTGATCTGGGTCCAGTAAGTGATGTCATTTTGGTTGATTTAATACACTTCATGAGGTTAATTGCATGCAGCTGTGGTGCATCCCTGCATGACCTTTGACATCAGCCTGGACGGTGCAGCTGCGTCCCCATAATGCTCAAATATTCATGTCCAACACGTTAGTCCAGCTCCTCTGCGTGTGGACGAGCCACTAAACCATAATGGTGACGGATATTCCTGCTGGCAGCGGACCGGCTGCTCGTCTCTGAACATCTGATTTACTGAAACAACGACACCGTGTGTGTTTGTGTCCGATCCGTTCAGCGGAAACTTTATTTATACAACGGTAGTTTGAAAAGATTGTGCAACATTTTCTTCACCCGCAGCCACCGAGCCAGAAACAGCTGCTGCACCCACGAAGAAGAACTTAACAAATACTCTGCTGCCAGATGTGTATACTGTCAAAATATGAGAGTACTACCAACTAAATATATTGTTAAAGTACTCGTAAAGCACAGTGGCCACCGTCATTACTGCTATATAATGATCATTATTGATGTATTAATGTGAAAGCTGCACTTTAATGTGGCTGCTGCTCAAAGTGTAGCTCATTTAAATACTTTTTGTTAATTCTAACTACTTCATATATTTTGGGTCGTTTGGGGCATTTAATCTGCAACAATCATGTTTTATCTTTTCATATTACATGTAAAACACGTTTACTTTGTAAATTCTGACCTTTAAAGCCTTTGATTGTCCTGTTTGCAAGAGTTTGCAGCAGTTAGCAGTAGTTTGCAGCAGTTAGTGGTAGTTTGCAGCAGTTGGTGGTAGTTTGCAGCAGTTAGTGGTAGTTTGCAGCAGTTAGTGGTAGTTTACAGTAGTTAGCAGCAGAGCTAAAAGAGAGACTATTGAACATTTATCTTCACATGAACGCTCTGACTCTTCTGTGTCGGCTGAAAGGGTTAAGCTAGCTGGCTAGCTAGCTGGCTGGCTAGCTGGCTGGCTAGCTGGCTGGCTAGCTGGCTGGCTAGCTGGCTAGCTAGCTAGCTGGCTAGCTAGCTGGCTAGCTAGCTGGCTTCCCGCAGTCACGTTAGCCGTGACTTTAAAGGGCGCTAATATGTCATCGCTGTGTGTCTCTTTGTTGGTTTTGAGGGATTTTTCTGTGCGTCACATTATTCTGACAACATGCCGTCAAACCTGCTAGTTTGTAGTTTGTAGTTGTAGTTTGTAGTTTTCAGCGGTGAATTACTTCAACAAAACTGGAATGAGAAGACGAACGCAGACGCCTTCAGTCTGACTGTGACATGAGGGAGGTGTGGATGTTGGGAGGATGAAAGCCGGGCGGTGATTACACACCAGAAATAGGTCCTAAATGAAACGTGGCTCCATTAGCGCCGCTGATTAATTAATTAATCATTTAAAAGTTAATTAAAAGGCAGCAGAGTTCCTCCCAGCAGATCCTTCATTCTTAGTCACGGTTCCTCCTCCGTCCTCAACCCTCGGGGGCTTTTGGACATTTTAATTGCAAAAATAACTTTTCGGCGTGCATTCTTTCATCTAATAATAAGTCGGGGATGAGATTTTATGCTCATTTGCTTTGGAAACTGCTCGATCAACGGGAGGATTTCTTTCTTCAAACAACTTTTACAACATCGGGCTGCCACCATGACGAGCTGTTGAATCCATTTCAAATGAACAATAATTAGATAATTGTTTGGGCTTGTTTGGGCTTCACGCGAACCCGCAGATTAAAATGACAGAAATTAAAACTAGGGCGGCAACTCGTGCTTATTTTCCGTCGTCCTCGCTCTTTAAAATGCCGGAAATAACTGTAAATATATATTTTTTTTGCTCTGCAGCTGACTGATATGTTCAATATACTCGGATAAAACGACTAAAAGCAGAAAATAAGAGAAGCTGGAGTCAGACTTTGCTTTGCAGTCTCGCATATTTACTTTATTTATGACTTGAATGATTAATCAGATGTTTAAATCGTTGCTGTTGTCTTGTTTCAGCATTAAAAAGAATCTTTTGTTTGTGGAAATGTTCCTCTGCCTCTGAGGTGTTACACATTGATGTAAACAATAACACAACTATGACCATAATTTATTTATTTTGGTGTTTTGAAGTGAAGGCTGCTGGGAAAGTTCCTCTGCATGCTCAGCTTTACGTACAGTAAGAAACACAAATATGATCATGTTGACTGATGATTGAAGACGACGTTCAGTGGGATAACATCTGTGTGTGTGTGTGTGTGTGTGTGTGTGTGTGTGTGTGTGTGTGTGTGTCCGTCCTGCCAACACTCCAAACATCCAAGTGACCTTAAACAACACGTTTACATGTGAAGTGATTTCCACCTGGCTGCTCGTGTGGATCCAGAAGTTGTCAATAAAAATCAATTTGTTCGGAGTCGAGTTCGTCTTCTTGTTTGTTGCTGAAAAGTCGAGAAGTTTGATTCATAATTTCTTCTGTTATTGAACACATGCTGAGTGTTTACTTTGTGTTGTTGTTGATCTCAGTGTGCGCACAGAGATGGTCACACAACTACAAACAACAAAACTGTACAAAAAAAAACAAAAAATTAACATATTTAGAAAGAAATCTAAACATCTATGAACTTTATAACCAAAATATGATTTGAACATTTAAAGTTTGCAGCAGTTAGCGGAAGTTCACAGCAATTAGCGGTAGTTTGCAGCCCGTAGCGGTAGTTTGCAGCTATTAGTGGTAGTTTGCAGGAGTTAGCGGTAGTTTGCAGTAGTTTGCAGCAGTTAGCGGTAGTTTGCAGCAGTTAGCAGTACTTTGTGATAGTTTGCAGCAGGTAGCAGGAGTTCGCAGAAGTTAGCGGTAGTTTGAAAGTTCTTTGCAGCCCCTTCATAGGTTTTCTGAAGAACTATTTAGGGGAAATGGTTCCTTAAAGAACCCCAGAAAAGGTTCTTCTATGAACCTGTTCTGGTTCCAGATGGCACCTTACTTTCTGTGTGTGTACTTGACTTTGACTTGTAGTATTTCTACACAGTTGTTACTCACGTAAAGGAGGAGAGTACTGCTTCTCCATCACTTGGGGGTAAAGTATGTTCGGTTCAGCGTCAGATTAAAAAACTCTCCTCTCATCTCTCATCTCTCTTCTTCCCCCTCCTCCTCCTCTGGCTGGCTGAGCCAATCCCTCCCAACAGTTTTCTTTCCCATTGTTATGCAGATGAAGCAAAGTTAATCCGAACAGAGTATGAAAGCCTTTCCGGAGGAATCTGCCGCGCGGACAGAAAATAAATAAAATGTCTCCAAAGTGAACTCCTCCATCGCTGCAGCTGGAAGCAGCATCAGCATCCGGTGATGGCGCTGTGCAGCTTGCAGGGCGCCGGGTGAGCATCTCCAGTTTAAACACCAGACATCACACAGCATAGCAGAGTCTGCTGGAGGAACTGGGACAGCGCGATACACAAACACACACACACACATGAAAACACACACATTTTCACTGCAGCATTAATTGTTTATAATAATGTTATTTTGTGCTAATCGTGTGGAAACGGTAGCGGCTCTCTGGCGCCCTCTAGTGGGCGGGCCGGTGGCTGCACGTGGTATTTAAATACCAGATGTTATGTAATAGTCGAGGGAGGAAAGAAGGATTATTTACAAGAGATGTGACAAAAGGACGTCCTCACTGCCTCGTATATCTTTATATTTATATGTTTTATTCTGACTGTATATGTATACATATGTGTATGTATACATATATATGTATTTATTAGTAGCTATTTTATTTTTTTCTTATTTGTTTTGATCGAATAATTAAAAGTTATAGCTATTTTATAATGTAATTGTTTTTTTAAATTTTAATTGTTTTTATTTTTTATTTAATAATTAAAAGTTATAGCTATTTTATAATTTAATTGTTTTTCACAAATACACTACATGTAGGCCAGGTAAGAAATCCACAGCCCGCCACTGTATACATATATAATTCAGTATTGTACATTTTACTGTTTTCTACCGTTTATTATTTATATTACTTATTTAGATTTTAATATTTTTCACAAATAATGGTCAACATTTTTTTCAAAAACTAGAGTTTCATTCATAAAAGACTGAAGAAAACCAGAACATGTGATTTAGTGGTGGTGCATTTAGTGTAAAATCTCTGATTTATTAAGAAATCTGATTTATGAAAGTAGCTAAAATTGAAAGAATAAACTCTAATTTAAATATATTGTCAAATCACATCAGATCATTCCTGCATATTCAAGACCAAAAGGACATAAAGAACAAAGAAAAATGCAAAGACTTGTGAAAAAAAGGGTTTATTCCGACTACGGTTGTTATTTTCCCTGAGCAGAAGTTTCATTGCTACGATGTACAACGTGTAGACTGGTCACAATTAAAATAATCTCATTTATTTAGCAGCTATGTCCACAGTTTCCTCGCTATCGAGGCTCACAGTTAGTGTTTCAGTTAATGAGAAAACTCCAAAGGCCTGTCCTACTTTTTGATTTCCTTCCACAGCCTTTACAGCACACAGTTCTTTCATTATAACAGGCTCAGGCATTAATCTCCTCAAGAAGTACCCACTGTGCCATCCAGTATTTTACTTGCAGTTTTTTTTTCATGCGTCAAAACTTCAATCCCTCTTTTTTTTCTTCTTCCCCCCTTCTCCTCCTCCTCCTCCTCCTCCTCCTCCTCCTCCTCCTCCTCTTCTTCCACACATTACCTAGACAAAGTCACAAGTCCCAAAAGGGGCTTTGATTGTAATGAGCTGCTGAGCAAAGAGCTTAACTCCACGCTCACTTTTTATCCACACTTTTGACAAGGAAAAAGGTGACGAATAAAAACTCAAATATTCACCGGAGGAAGCAGATAATCGCTCCTCGTCGAGAGTCTGACTGAACTCGGGGAAGACTTTTCCTGGCGTCCTGATTCTCGCTCACACCTTGGTGATGTCCGCGGGGTCGTGGATGTCGATCACCTGAAACCCCAAGTTGTCGATCCCGGACTTCTTCTTCTTCTTCTTCTTCTCCTCTTCCTCCTCCTGCTCGTGATCTTCTTCGTCGTCGTGGTTCCTCCGGTCGGCGTCCGTCTCGAAGCAGCGGACGCAGTGCGGCGCGGTGACCCGGACGCTCCTGGAGAAGTTGGAGAAGTCCACGCGGTACTTCCCCGTCTTGGTGCGGGAGACGACGGGCAGGAAGCTGTAGCCCCACTGGATCTCCTGGGGCACGTAGGAGGTCCGCACCTGACAGGAGGAGCTGGTGGACTCGGCCGTGCCGTCCAGGAACACCACCAGCTCGAAGTCCTGCTGGGGGAGGGAGTCCGCCGACAGCTCGTAGAACGGGCTCGCCCGGTCGATCACGTGGTAGAGGGTCATCGGGCAGACGAAGAACAAGTTGTCCTTCCCGGCGTCGACCGCAAAGTCGATGTCCACCTGGTCCAGGATGACGGTGTCCCCGTCCGGCGTGGTCGTCGTCCGCAGCAGCTTGCCGTAGATCTGGCTGCCGATCAGCAGGGTCTTCCGCAGGTTGGCCACGCGGATCAGGAGGCACAGGGTCCCCTTCTTCAGGCAGATGACGGCCGTGTCGCTGAAGGTCACCGTCTTCGCCCTGTTTTTGGGCAGGGAGATCTTGGCCAGGATGACGCCGCACATGAAGCAGTTGATGAAGACGCCGATCAGCGACTGGACGACGATGAGCGCCACGGCGCCGGCGCAGTGGCCCGTCGGCGCCCGGCCGCCGTACCCGATGGTGGTCTGGGTCTCCAGGGAGTAGAGGAAGGCCGCCGTGAGGCCGTCCACGTTGTCCACGCACCGGACGTGGCCGTCGGCGCGGTCCTGGCCCGTCAGGTCCCCGTTGCTCTCGGCGATCCAGTACCACAGCAGGCTGAAGAAGAACCAGCTGCCCGTGAACGAGGCCACGAACAGGAGGAGGACGAAGCGCCAGCGGATCTCCACGAACGTGGTCCAGAAGTCCACCAGGTAGGCCACGTGGTTGCTGTACTCGATGTTGCCGAACTCGATGTTGCAGCGGCCGTCTTTGCCGACCAGGCGGGATTTGCGGCTCCGGTGTCCGGCCGGCTGGATGTGACCCTGGAGCACCTGGAACATCCTGGAGCTGCAGGGAACAGGAGATCATGTGAGACTAATCCATGTTCTCCCCAAAATTACAACTACGCCTCAAAGGGCTTCTTCATAGACTTCCATTTTAATAAGGAAAGAAACCATCGAAGCCTCAAACAGGCTAAATAATAATAAATCAAAGAAGCATGGGGAGTATTTGCATATATTTGATTTCAACTAACTGAAAAAGGATAAGTTTGCGAAAAAGATGGCAACAAAAAATGTAATACTGTAATAGTCGAGTTACAAGCCGCTACTACCTTCGGTTGGTGTCCACGCTAGCTCCCCACTGTAGCCAGCTAGCGCGGCTGATACCTCTCACTAGCACCCTGCTAGCTCCACAACAACCACCCAAGGTAGCGGAAGCAGCAGCAGGGAGCTAGCAGCAGTGCTAGCTTGATGCAGTGGGGAGCTAGCAGCAGCGCTAGCTTGATACAGTGGGGAGATAGCAGCAGCACTAGCTTGATACAGTGGGGAGATAGCAGCAGCGCTAGCTTGATACAGTGGGGACCTAGCAGCAGCGCTAGCTTGCTACAATGGGAGCTAGCAGCAGCGCTAGCTTGCTACAGCGGGGACACCCACCAAAGCTAGGAGCGGCTTGTAACCCGACTTTTCCGGTAACAAGTAATGTCTGTAAAACTAAAACCATGTACATGTTATTCTTCTTAGAGCTACAAACACATCATCACTGCTGAAAATAGTCCTGTGTCGTATTAAAAAATATATTTGTGACCTTTTTTGGTTTTATTTACATCATCGTGTGACCAAACTAACATTTTGGGGTTTTGGTCGTTTCACGGAAAAATGTAGAATATCGCCGGCATTTATCATTTAATAAACTATACGCAACTTCAACCCAATTAATGCCGATAACTGCCTCACTGACACAGAGCATGTGTCACAACATAAGATCAACAAACTGAATTAAAGACGTTAATTTCTCTCCTCCATCATCAGATTAGTGCGGCAGCATAATGCAGGTCATTGTGAGCGGTGGTTATTTGTCCCGGTTGAACCACGTGGTCCACTGAGAGTCTTGCATAACAGACTCGAGATTTACATTTCAGAAAGAAAACAGGGAAAGAACTTAAAAAACTAACATTTCTAGCATTAAAAAAAGCTTTATCAATAAGAATAATCTGTGAATAAGCTGTTTTTGATCACATAAAAGTGTTATTCTCATTAAGACGTCATCTTTTAGGTGTTGGACGAACGAGGAACTGATCATTGTGCTTATTTGTTGTTTTTTTTCCCAGATTTTAAGCCTTTAATGAGGCCTTAAGTGCGGTTTGCATTGTGTTCCTTTATGTTTGTGTTACATAATTAGTAAAGCCACAAGCGTATATTCTTGCTCGAGAAAGTTTACGATCAGATGTAAGTTATGAAAATGTTGAGGGAACTTTATCCGAGCAGCTAAACTAATAAAAACAACATTTGAGTTAAAAAAAAAGTGAAAAGAAACAAAGAGAAGTCGGACGTACCTGCTTCGGGAGACCATGAGAGTGCTCGCCGGCTCTCCTTTTCTCTCCAGCGTTGGAAGGCGTTGGAAAAAGATTTTAATCCACAGTGAAATTCCTTAATCCCAGCCACATGCCGCCGCGTCCACACGGACAGCGGAGCCAGCCGGAGAGCTCCCACCGGGCGTCACTTTCGGGGCGACTCCCTCCATCAGTCGGGCAGCCGCCGAGAAGCTCTGACGGGACTTTTTGGCAGCATCGGATCCATCGGCGGCGTTGAAGTTGTAGACGCCAGGAGAGGAACGTGTGTGTGTGTGTGTGTGTGTGTGTCAGGAGGTGCATCCATTGAAGGGGCCTTCGTGGCCGGTGCAGGGCCCACGCTGCTTTTGTTTTCAGCCTTGAGAACATTTGGGATTTGCTTCGGGCCTCACAAAGAAATCCCTCAATTGCATTTCCCCCCGAGGTTCCCCCTCCAAAACCCCACCACGGCTGACGCTGGCGGGGCCGCCTCACATTTGCATTATATTGAAGAGCTGCAGGGACAAAATGTCTTTGGCATATTCTCCTGGCTGCAGGAGGAAGATGTCCATGAGAGGTTGTGATTTAGGAGGTTTGAATGGACGCCCCTCAGCGGAGAAGCATGAATGATGCTTTATTAGACTTTTACGGGCCTTTCTGCCATAAAAGTCAAGTTCAATGTGCAGACGCGAGTCCTTTAAAAGCAGAAAAACTAGATTTAAAAAGAATCGTCCAACCTAAAAACCCAGCTCAGCGTTGCCAAGACTTTCCCAATGAAAGTCACTCAAATCTTGATGGAAAGTCTTCATGTGGTCAAAAATGACAGTCACTTGACTTCAGGCCTCCTCTGGTTGTATAGAAGTCTATGCGTCATGTGTTAAAGCTGTATTATCTCCTGACCACCAGGGGGCGACTCCTCTGGTCGTCCATTATGGTCATTTAGAGTCAAACAGACCATAAAGCAGAGATTCAAGTAATGAGAATTTCCATAAAAACATATTTGAATAACACGACCAACCCGGCTTCAAAGCGTTATAAATACATTTTCAGAGTAACAGCCAACGCCGAGCTGCACATAATGAAGTCAGATCAACATCTGGACGCTCAATACACTCTGAACACGGTGGACCAGATGGCGCATGGCTCGGATCACAAAACGGCACATTTTAAAGCTCACAGATTGACTCGTTTTGCGTCGTTTGTTTAATCTACAGATTACATTTACACACAGAAACAGTCAAATGTGGATTTTGGTTGCTGCTGGACTGGAATCCTGGTTGACTGCAGGAAGTTACAGGTTAAAGACGACTTCTCGTGTTGTTTTCCAACCCTTCACACACACAATGTGACTTCTTCGCTCTGCGAGTGTCTCTTTGCAGGTGTGTTTGCATTTTGCTGCAGGAAGTGGCTGGTGTGTGTGTGTGTGTTTGTGTGTGTGTTCATGCTTTAGCACCAAAATATACTTTTCAAGCTCTAAAAAAACATAAAAAGTATATTTTTTAGGACTTAACTTGAGTGTTTTGTCCTTTATACTGCTATTACGCAACATTTCAGTGGGAAATATTGTACTTTTTTTACACACCACATACAGCTGCGATCACTTTTCAGATTAAGATTTTATATTAAAAATACGACAATGTTGGAAAACACAATGCACTTTAAACAATTTGACAGATTCTGCAACACATTTTATGGTTCAAAACTTTACACTTAACAATTATTATTTTAGTTTTTGGCACACTGAGTGTTTTATACTTTTTTTCGGCCAAGTTGTTCCACTGAACAGACACTCCTCCACACTTTAAAGCCCAGAAGAGGTAAAGATATCAAAATTAAGTCACAATAAAGACAGTTTTGGGTCCCGAACAAAGATCATTATCCACGTAAAAACAGGATTAAACAAACAAGAACAGCCGTGGTATTTACTGAGCTTTAGAGGTGAAGGTTGGCAGATTGTTGGCTAGCTGCTTCCCCCCGTTTCCAGCCTTTGTGCTAAGCTAAGCTAACGGTTAGTAGTCTGGAAACAAAGTACTCTTACTCTCAAAGTAAATATACAACAATATGTAGTATTGCGAGACATTTATACTTCCATCAGGTCGTCATTTATGGCTTTGTAGAAAAGTCTGACTGTAAAATACCTACTTTAATGCACTGAATACTTAGAAATAAGTGCTCCTGAAAAGCTTAATGTTCCACATATGAGACAAATTAATATGTGAGGAGTTAAAGTATTAAACAAGCTTTTAAAAACTAAGCATGTCAAAGTTGATATTGGGTAAATAACCTAAAAGACCAACACGCACCTCATTAATACAGAGCTCATCCTGTCTTTAACCAGCATTAATAATTCAAGCGTCTGGAATTAGGTGCTTTTTAGAGCCGAGTTGTATTAATTATTTAGTTTATGACGCTGTTTATTCATTACCGTGTGACATTTTCAGTTAATTCAGGCGGCGCTCGTCATCTCTCTTTAGCTTTAACAGTTTTTAAATGTGACTTAACTAAAGCGTGTTGAAGCTCAAAGTGAGTTACTTTATATCAGAATCCCTCCGTCACGGCGCCATCTGGTGGCCAACGACACACACAGCAGCTCAAATAAACCACAAATCTACATTTTTATGTCAATTAGGAAAAATTAAGACGAAAATCTGACTCTGCTCGGGTTAAGAGGTAGAAAACTACTGTTAGGTTGAGGGGAACTGTACTTAAGTATAATTTAAAGATACTTGTACTATTTCCATGTTGTATTACATCAAACTTCACTACATTTCAGAGGTAGTTTTACTACATTCATTTGATAACTTTAGTAACTGGTTTATTATTTTTTTTACAGAATAAGAATACATTTTGATTCTTTACATTATCATCATAAATTAAAAAAAGTTACCCGGCCGTACACAGTGATGCTCACATTAATTCATCCAATAATATAACATTCATCACTCTAAAACGGGCCAGTATTTAATCCGTTGGTACTTTAAAAGTATATTTTGATTGTCAGCCATTTTTAATCCCATATAGTTTCAATAATGATGATGCAATGCATCATCATTATACATACATCAGCTTAATAATAAAAATGTTGAGATTTGCAACAGTCAAAAAGCTTAATTTTTCTTCCCCATCGTCTCTAATACCGACGCCTGTGTGCACGCGAGTGAACTCACGTGCACGGTCGTACCGGCGGTATTTAAATATGACTAATACAACAAATACATTTTTTTTTTTTAAACACAAGCAAGTACATTTTGCTGATCAATCTCTCAAAATGTTTGACAATCGCAACCTGTGGAGCCCAATACTTTACTACAAGTAAAAGACCTGAATTCAGAGTATTTATACACTGCGTTATTTCTACTTTTACTAGAAATATCAGAGTACTTCTTCCTCTGCAGTCTTTTGGTTTAAAGTGTGTTTTGTTGTCTTGGACCTGCTCTTCCCCCCCTGAGGCGCTGAAATCACGTCACACCTTCTCTTCGCTAAATATTTGCAGGAAAAAAACAGATTCTGTCGATCATGTGTTGGTCAGACTTCACCAGATCCGAGTTATTCATCTGCTGAGTTCAATGTCAATAGGAAAAATGTTTACCGCTGAAAAAATTGAGACCAAAGTTATGTACCGTGAAAGTCGGGTTACAAGCCGCTAGTACCTTCAGTGTGTTCCCGCTAGCTCCCCGCTGTAGCCAGCTAGCTCTAGCACTCTGCTAGCGCTGCTGCGCTAGCTCTTCGCTCACGCGGATGCTAGCTCCGGGGCGACCACCGAAGTTAGCGGGACCAGCCCCGGCTCGACGCAGGCAGCGGGGGAAGCGGGCAGTAGCAGCAGGGCTAGCTTGATACAGCGGGAAGCTAGCAGCAGCTAGCACCAACCGAAGGTAGGAGCGGCTTGTAACCCAACTTTCACGGTAACCTTTTGGCGTTAGAGCGGCAGCGTGAAGCCGTCCCTCGCTCCGCTACACGATGTTCCTCTCCAGCATGGGCTCCCGGGCGAGGACGCGCTGGAAGCCGAGGCCGCTCAGGTTCAGCGTGGTGAAGTTCCCGTCCAGGATGAGCTCGGCCACAGACCGGCCCACGGCGGGCGAGTGCTGCAGGCCGTGGCCGCTGAACCCGGTGGCGAAGTACATGTTGTTGATGAGCGGGTGCATCCCGATGATGCCGTTCTGGTCGAAGGTGTTGTAGTCGTAGAAGCCGGCCCACGAACTCGTCACCTGAGGACAATGACAACAACAACAACAACAACAACAACAATGTACTTTGTGTGTACATATATGAGGCTGGAACTGTAATTTTGACAATTGTAGTCAGGTTCTCATTTCTCTCCTGGAATGAAACGGGAAACTTTTTTTTTCTTCTTATTTTTTTAAGTCAACAAAAAAAAAAAAAAAAAAAAAAAAAAAAAGATTTTTTTTCTAATTTTTTATATTTTATCCTAATTTTTAGAATTTTTTTTATTTTGTCCTAATTTTTTTATTTTTTATTTTTTTGGGGTCCTAATTCTTTTTTTTTTTTTCTTCTTTTTTTTGATCTTCCATACCTGTGAGATCGGTTGTGTCAATATATTTTAATCAGTGATTAGAGACAAAGTCACAGACTTTAAGAAGGTTTTTCTTCTTTACTTTGCCGCCAAACGTTCAACTACTGTGAGTTTGGGCTGAAACCGATAGAAAATGTGTTTCTGTTGTTTAATTAGATAAATGTGATCAAACTCTTTACCTGCAAAGCCTGAGGTTTCACAAAGTGGACTAGCAAACTGAAAGAAGGATCGTCAAGCAATACAGACGAATAAAACCTCTTCGTATATATAAATCTACGTCTGTGACCCCGACCTTCAGCTTCTCGAAGGCTGGAACGCGAGCGGCCAGGTGAGGCCAGATCTTCTCCTCAAAGAACTGGTGGTCCACCTCCAGGTTGCTGGTGTCTGGCTCCTCCCCCTGAGGAGGGACAAACGACGCATTTGTAAATCATGAAAATAAATTAAGATATATATTAAAAGAAGCTTGGACTGATAACAAACCTCCTCCGGTGACGCCCCCGCGATGTAGTTCCCCCCTAAGCCTTCTCTCCTGAAGTAAACCCCGGAGTAGTCGATCAGGAAGGGCGTGTCCAGACCCGGACCGTCGGGACAGTGGACCACATACACATACCTGGGAAAATGAAATAAAAGAGATGAATCTTACATGCTCTATATTCTTCTGCTCCAGTGTACTTTGTCGTTTAAGCATTGGTGATGTGTTTTTACGCCAACATTATTCAGTTTTTGGCATGAAAGCCGTTAGAAGTTGAAGTGCTCTTCATTCGTCTGGTGGAAAAGCTCCTCTAAAGCTTTGCATCGCTCAGAGCTCCTCGAGGCAGCATGACGGAGGAGTGAGGGAAGGTTTTCACAGAGAAGCTGAAGCCAGTTTCTGCAAGTAAGTAGTACCCTTTTTAAAATATATTGTACCTGCATGTCATGTTCTAATGATCTACGGCTCCATTGTCGTCCGTTGTTCACTTCAAATCATTGACACTCTTCAATAGACACAAAGACTCCATTTTACCTCTCAGCCGCCTCAGTTATCGTGTAACTTTAGTGTTTTAAAGAGTTAACACATTAACACAAACTAAGCAACCGATCGAGGCAACTGAAGACCAGCAGCGCCTGTTTTCTGAGAGGTAAAACTTCTGTTTTCAATCAATGGAGTCTGGATTTCATTGAAGAAAGCAAAGTTGACAGCTAGCAGGAAGATGAAGAGGTGAAGATATCCTAAATAAAACCTTCACTTAAACTGAAATTAATTCTTTTAGGGGTCTAAATTAAGTCCACAGCTGTTTAACAAAGAGATACAAGTGTACAACAGTCTCTGATTTGGAAGTAAAAAAACATTTTAAAAAGCACAACGTCTCTAAAAGATCGTCAGCTTTCAATGAAAACAAAACATTTTGACAGCAATTAGGCTCGGCTTAAAGAAAACAAACAAAAAAAAAGGGACATATTTGGCACTTTCATTGAACATTCAACCTTTTGCGCGGCTCGATGGGCAGCGGGACTCCGGCGACGGAGTCTTTGGGGCCGGAGCCGATTCCCAGCTTCTCCACCAGTCGAGCAGAAAAGGCTCCGGCTGCGTTCACCACGATGGCACACTCCACCAGCTGGTACTCCAAACTGTTGGGCATCTGCACCTGCAACACGAGACGTTAGTTTGTTATGATGATGATGATGATGATGATGATGAGGCGACCCCGCTCCATCAAGATACAAGATGCAGATAACAGACAGACAAACCGTTTTTTTTCTTCAGTTCAAGACATGGCGTGAATATTTAAGAGGGAGAAAAGGAAGTTCATTCTTAAAAAAGTGTCTTTTGAC
This sequence comes from Clinocottus analis, assembly GCF_023055335.1. Lineage (NCBI taxonomy): Eukaryota > Metazoa > Chordata > Actinopteri > Perciformes > Cottidae > Clinocottus > Clinocottus analis. The sequence continues at coordinate 20,724,726 of NW_027176207.1, read as the reverse complement.
CATTTAAGTGCAAGTTCTTTAAGGGGCTCAGAAATGTTCTACCTTCACCCCAAAAAAGGGAGCTCATCCCAACTATGATATCTACATTTACCTACAACGAAAAAACATGAGGAACCTTCATTTTGTGTTGATTCTGGCGGCCCCTGTGGACAGAAGTGGTACTTCTTTTAATCTCGTCAAAGGCAGCTTCCATAAAACCAATAACTCTAAAATTGTGAGTCAAGGTTTACTCGCATTCCCGATGTAAACAACACATTTAAAGCCTTAAAGTAAACATGACTTACTTTGGTTTAGTTGTTAGTCTTCGTACTAATTAACCAAAGTTTTGATCTCTTTTTCCAGACAGTCAACCAAGTTGTTCTTTACAACCACAATCTGAGTTTTTAAAGTAAATCCACCAACGCCTTCATATGTTAACACAAGAAACATGGCGCTCACTCACTTTGACGTATCTGATCCTCCTGAGATCCATCACGTCGCCGTCAGTGGACAGAACGCGGTTGGTTGTGTATTTAAAATCTGGGGGAAGGAATAGAAACATTAATTTCATGGTCGGACGTTTAAAGAAACGTTCACTCGTGTTGCAACGGCTCCGGGATTTCTTTTGCACAATTTCAATATAAAAACGTACATTTTAACTTATTATGGGGAAAAACACACATAAAATGCTGCCTCTTTTGTGTGCACGTTTACTTTAATTGTAACATTCACCTGACATTAAGCAGCAGAATCTGCTAGTTTTACTCTACATTTGAGTTTAAAAAAAAACAACTGTATAATGTATTTGTGTGTCATTAAGTTGGCATTTGCAATAAGGTCCCATGCATCTTTAATGTTTTCACTTGTCAACGTGACATTAAATTCTCCTAAATGATACATCTTGATTTTCCTTGTCAGCAAAATATCCTTTTGTTTTTATTTCATAAATAAGTTTGTTACTCATTTAACATGTTAATATCTCATGGAGACATTATTCACAAATACATTTTTTTGTTTTATTTGTGATGCTTTTGCAGAATAACACCTCTGAGGAAACGTCATCATTTAAAAATAAAAATGAGAAATGGAGCAGAGTGGGTGGTTGAATCCTTTTTTCTGATTGGCTGTGAGCTGCTGATCGACATTAAATCCCCCAAAGTGACAAAAAAAAGAACCAAGAGTCTTTGTGCAGCCGTTAAAACACAACATGGACCATCCTAGTTAACGTGTTGGTCCTGAGTGTCTATTAATAGACACACATTAGAATATCTAAGAATAATAAAGTGACTCTTTAACCTGTGACTTCTCCGCAGCACTGAATGACCCCCATGGAGATGGCCTTCTTCCTGAAGGCGTTCAGCAGAGTCCAGGGGTCGAACCAGCCCTCGTTCTCCAGCCCTTAAAAGAGACACACACACACGCACACACACACACACACACACACACACACACACACACACACACACACACACACACACACACAGAGTCAGGAAACGGTCCCACGGGTTGAACGACACACACCGCAATACCCCCTATGACCACTATGTCACACACATAAGTGAAAATTGATCCCGTGGGATCCATTTTTTTCTCTTCAAAATAAAAGCACCAGGCATATCAGCAGGCTGTTTTCTACTGTTTTCGATGCCCGTGCCCATGCGGACCGAACCCCGGTCCCCACGGGGAAAGTTGGTCCCCACGGGGTGGGTGATTTTTCAGGTGTGCGTCCCCAGAAGGATATAGAAACACACACACACACACACACACACACACACACACACACACACACAAAAGGAGCGATTAAACGCCACCCCGCGTGTTTCCTCTCACCGTACGAGGCGAGCGCCACGCCCTCTGTGTTTATCCACGGGAACTTCTGCTTCAGCTGCGCGGGCGAGAGGAGGGACACTTTGGCTCCGGCGGACCTGCGATCACAAAGCGGTTCATTGGCGGATGATAAACCCTGAAGCGTGGAGTCAGTCTCTGTACTGGAGGAAGCACCTCTGGGTGCTGTAGTTGCTCTCCATGATGTGAGCCACCGGCTCGCTGGCCAGGAACAGGTAGCCCGCCTGGTTGAACTGGAGGTCCACCGGGTCTTCATGCAACATGCCGAGGTGTTCCTGAGGCGACACGGAGGCTTTTATTCACCAGCAAGACACACACACACACAGACACACACACACACACAGTGGAGTATTTAAAACATTGGAGAGCTTTTATTTGACGTTTAACATTAATTTATTCACTTATTTTCTTGTATTTAAGTTGGAATATGTTAATCTATTATTTCATTCATTTTAAGTTATTTATTTAATTTAAGTTGGACTTTAGTTATTTAATTCATAACTTATTTATTGTATTTAAATAGAAATGTTATTGTATTTAAGTTGAACTTTTATTCTATTTTTGTTATTTTTTGCATTACTTATGTATTGAATTTAAATAAACACTGTATAAGTTGAAATATGTTGATATTGTCATGTTTATCATTTATGTTATTGTGTTTAAGTTTATCACCTATTTTATTACTCTTAAAAATTGAACTTAATATTTTATTCATGACTTACTGTATGTAAATAAAAATGTTACTGTAATGTTATGTATGTATTTAAGTGAAAATATGTTGATATATTATCATATATGATGCTAGTTTATAAAAGTATTATTTATTGAACACGTTTTTAGTATTATGACATTTTATTATTATTTCATTGTCATTTAATGAAGTAAATTGTTTTGTCTTTCCTGTCGTTTTTAAGCACTCAGAGCCAAAATAAATAAAGTTTAAATGACCCGAGAGGCTCAAGCGGCAGTGAGCGTGACTCACGTTGATGTTCCTCATGAAGTCCGCGGAGGCCAGCGAGAGGTGGATGTTCTCTGGGAGAGAGAACTGCTGTCGGATCCCCCCGGCCGACAGAACGGTGGAGGCCTGCGAGTACTGAGGGAGAACCAGGAAGGAAGCAGTCGATAAGTATAAGAACGATGCATCCTGATGCAGACAACCAACTGCCTGCTTCATATATTCATCTGTTCTTCTGCAGTCGATGCAAAATTATACAAGCGTAAAAAAAGGTTTTGCAACTCTCTCAGCAAAATAAAGGTCCCTTTCTGGTTTTCATTATGGAAATAATGACGATTAGTTCACTATTAGTGGAGCGTTGCACTGCAGCAAAATCGAGGAAGTGAACATATACATTTAACATACGACACATGAACTGATGTTTTCTTCTGTGTCTAATTCTGATTATTTAGATTTTCTGCACAACATGAATTAGTTTTTAGATTGTTTGGATTTGACCACAAGATGGCGCAATGACAGCACGTGCATGAATAGAGTAGGCATACAGGTGACACAGATGATGGCTTCATGACTGTTTTGATGCCTTGCAGGATGTGTGCTCCTGCATGCATGTACACTGAAAAAAGTTAAATTTACTTCTTTTTTTTATTTTGTGATTGCACGAAATAAATTCATCTAAATCCAGACGTATTTTTTAAGTAGATCGTAAGTAGATCCTAATTATCTTCATATTTTCTGCTCAACAATTTTGATTAGAGTTAACTCAAACGTATACTTTATAAAATGTCTTTTTTTATTTTTTAAACCAATGGTTCTCACCGTGAGGTCCTTCTCCACCACGATGACCTTCACCCCTCCTCGCACCCTCTCCTTCTGCTTGAGCCAGTAGGCGATGGACCAGCCCACCACGCCGCCTCCGACGATCACAATGTCGGCCCTCTCGGGCGGAAGACTCGGGTTCACCAACAGGGGAGTCCAGTCGCTCCCCGGCATCGCGTCCGACGCCTTCTTCCTCATCGCGTTAAACTGTGCCTCCAGGTCTGAGGCACAAAAGCACCAACTTTATTCTACTTCGTCATCATTTTGACAGGTGTTGGACTTGCATCATGTAATTTAATATATATTCTTAAACTTTAGCTACCACTCTTTAATTCGGCATGCATAGCGAGTCGTTTACTGTGAAGATACTTTGATATACCTCCCCTTATAAGTGGGAGTATCTACTGTAACGTTGGCGTAAGAAGTAGTGGGGACAGCTGTAAACGTGTACATGTTGTGTCGCATTAAATATAATATGCATGCCGAATAGTAAAAAGAGGTCTAACAAGTCAACGAGGAGTGTCAGATGTTGCATACAAATTACACACATGTGGATAAACATAATTAAAATAATTTGAGAATGCAAAGTTGGCTTGCATCCTTTGACGTTTACTTATTTTAATTAATGTCGCCCTCCCCCCGCACACCTTTAAAGAAGTCATTCCGCAGAGCTGTGCCTGTACTCAGGCTCTGACTCAACGGTACATGTCTGCACAACCACGCGTGTCGTCCGGAGGCGAATAGTCCGCGAGCCGCCCGAACCTTCACGTGCAGCCTGCACCACGTGGACATCCCTGCGAGTGACTTAAGATAGTCGACTAACTAACTAAACCAAAACCCGCCGCAATGTCAGGAAACATGTCTTCTCTTGAAGTGTAAACAAGTCCATAGGTCCAGTACGAAGAACGCTAGTCAGCGAGGTCGATTTAAAGTCGGAATAATCACAAGGAGGAAGAGGAACACCGGTTCGACGGAGGTGTCCTTCAAAATAAAAGCACACGTTTGTATTTGGCTGCAGTCACTTCTGTTTGTACCTTGTTACAGGTATGTGAATACTAAGGGGCACGCACTGGAGGCGAGGAATAAGTTTAAACTGAGTTTTCAAATAATATATGACTGTCTGCTTTATGGTATTTCAAGAGCTGAAGCTGACATTTATTGCAGTTTGGTTATATCTGTTCATCTGCTGACCTTTCTTGATTTAATAGATTAATTTGTCAAAGAGATGAATACTCTACAATGACATCAAGCACATCACATTGTGTAAAAAGTAATAGAATAACTTAAAATAGTTGAAATTTATTTTCTGCCAGTCAACAGATTCAACAGCTATTTTAGCTCTGACACTTTGTGTATACTTTATTTTAACAATCACACAACTCAAACTAAGTAAATCCCTGAGTAATTTAAATGCAGTGTTGTGTGTGTGTGTGTGTGTGTGTGTGTGTGTGTGTGTGTGTGTGTGTGTGTGTGTGTGTGTGTGTGTGAGAAACTAAGTACAGTTTAAGCATATTTCATATTGTGACATTTTACAGACCTACATTCACACTGTTGCCTCTTGTGTTTGCTGATAACCGGCAAGGAAAAAAGGTGACAGGAGGAAGTTGAATCTAAACAGGAGATTTAAACAAGTCCAGCAATATTCTACAAAAAGGATTTTATTTTGAAAACTGCTTATAGACCCTTGACTCATTTCCTTCTCGCGTGACCCTGATTCATGACGGAGGCGGTGGCTCGTCACGTGACCGTAGAGGACCAATGAGACGTGGGCAACGGTTTACGGGGCGCGTTTCTTTCCATAACATATAAATTAATGCAAAATAAGAGAGAAATATATGGATTTACCCGAAGTAAAGCAAGTTTTAACAAACAAAGAAACATTTTTGTTCGATTTTAATATTTTTATTAAAGTAAACTAAATAGAATGTGTGTGTGGTCGGTAATTTAACAATTATCTTGGATGTATACATACACACACTATGGAAAGTTATCAGTAATATGGTGGTCAAAGTTTTGTTTTACTTAAATTTATTTTATTTATTTAAATGAGAAAACATCCTACAAATGCAGGTGTCATATAATCACATTATTCACATACTTACGTTTTGTCATAATTACCTTACCACATTAAAATGTTGTCTATTCATCAAACACTCGTAGCAGTATCTTTTTTATTTATTTAAATTTTTGTGTGTGTCTATTTCTATGTTCATTGCTGATTAACCGAGGTAATATTTCCTCTTTTTACACAACACATGTTATTTAAAAGCAGCTCATTCCAGACTCCTCGTCAGACTTTTATTATAAAACATTTATTTGCTGACTGTCATGTTGAGTAAAATCATTTTAAAAGTGAAACAATAAATCAAATTTTAGTTGCAGCGTAATACATTATAATTAATTATAATCTCTCACAATTACAGAATATATGGAAAGGTAAATTCAGTAATAAATATGGTGTGAGACCTGAAGACGTATCAATGTCTTGTGTTTGTCTATTTGTTTTATATATTTATTTTGTCTTTTTTATATATTTATTTTGTATTTTTCAGATTAGATATAGTCTTACTATACATAAAACACACTTATTAAGATTTAGGCAAGCATTTATTTATATTAAAGTGCTTCATATAATAAAAAGAAACATTAAAAATACTTAATTTATAGGAATTACATCGCATGTATTATGTGTTATTACTTTTAAAGTTGTTCTTTGATGTGCATCAAAATTATAGGTTAGGTTTCACTCCAAAAAAAAAAGAAGAAGAATCTTATTTTGAAGACTGTTAGCGGAAGTAGCGGTTCAGTTTCATACCGAGTCTTATTTTGAAAATACGTCAGAAAGTGGAGTCCTGCCTTTCCGCCGGCTAGCTTGACGCTCGTGTTTTCTTTTCCCTGGGGCCACAGTGTTTTCAACGGGACTCAACTTACCACTTACCGGACTCGCCATGGCCGCCTGACCCGGGCCGAAACACCCTTCTCCCCGTTACAATTTGTTCGAAACGTTCGCGCAAACTTTTCACCGGACAAACTTTCGCCTCTCGGTTAGTTTTTATGTCAAGAAATAAGGATGCAACCCCCACCGAGAAAGGTGAGTTTGTAACGTTGTCGACGAAAGTGCTGCATATTTAATGGAAGAAAATGTTCCGCTTTGTTGCTGCTCGGCTGTTTTATACCACAAAACTCACCTTTTTTATCCTGCAGATGTTAACTAGTTTGTCGTACAAGTTTAACGTGCTCCCGCTGTGTCTTTAAATAGCAACGAAGGAAGAAAAACTTGTAAAAAAAAAAAAAAGTCCCATGTGCCACTTTTTTTTTTTAGTGATAATAGCCCCGTTCCCTCTCGAATGGAGAGAAACGGTTCCAACCAAAACGCATTCAAAATATGACAATTTTAACGCGTTTTCCAGCAGCGGCTTGGAAAACAACGTCGCATATTTTAAGAAACGACGTTACGGAGGTGTTGCGTTACATCGGCGCACAAATGAGTCGCTGAGCATCCCCTTAAGTTCAAGTAAATATCAAGTTTGCTTCGCACTGTGGTGCAAGATTATGGCGACAGCGTGCGAAACAGAAGTTCAGATTGTACCCGAATGGCATGCAGTTTGACTTCCTTGCCCTGCGCCGATGTTGAGAGTGGATCCACAATTTGTAAAAAAGAAAGTCACGTTAAGTTGTGCGGAGTCATTTCAGTGCGTTTGGAGGTGTTGGACATTAAATTGACAGATTTCCTGTCGTAGTTTGGTGCATTTTTTTCTTCTTCGCTCGTCCAAGCGAAGTTGGCTGGAAACGAAGAAAAACAGTCGTTGCTGTCACGTATTAGTTTGTTTAACTTAGAATAAACAACATAGTTTGAGAGTGATGTTGTGTTTTAGGCGTTTTAGTTTGAGGAATACACGTAAAAAGACACACATCTGAATGTCAAGTCTGGTTCTGTGCGAGAAAAAAAAATGGTTCATGTGGGATCATATTTCAATAACATGGACGAGCAGCAGAGATTTGACTATTTCAGTACCTTTTGCTGTGAACTGGAGTCAAATAAATTCAATTTGAAAAAAAAAATTTTTTATTAAGGGATCTATTTTTTCTGTCTTTGTACATTTTAATTAACCAATATGAAGGTGGAGGAAATACTTAAAATGTATATTCGTTCTGAATTGTTAAAAAAGAAATTCATGGCTTCTTGAGAATATCATGAAGTTAAAGATTTCTGACTTGTCAGATATTTTGATAAATGATGATTGACTATAACAAACCACAAGCTTCAATGTGAACATTTACAATTAGTGAACTTCAATCATGTCGCATGATTAATAAATAATGATCATAAATGTCAATCTTCCCTCTGCACTTCCTAATTTATCTCCTGGCCAATCAGAAGCCTTGACCTTCGACCACGAGGAGCTCACCTTCACTAACTTCATCCTGATTACTTTATATTCCAGCAAAATACAAAGAATCTTGTGTGAGGAATTTTTTTTTTTTAAATGCTTTAATGTTGAGATCAGAAGAGAAGCGTTCAGGTAGCAACTTGTTTTACGTCCCGCTTGATCCTCACGTTGGAGTTTAGGACTCAAACCCATAATTTAAGCTGCGACAAACAAAGTGTTTCATTATCTAAAAAGGCCGCTATTATCTTTTGGAATCACTTAGAGATAAAAGGACATTTTGAATTTGTTTATTTGAGTAGTTTAATTTTATAGTTGCTGGTTGTTTTTCTTTTGATCGACTAATTGAGCGATTAGTACGGAGCTGTATTTTTACACACAGTTACAATTCAGGTGTCGAGATAAATGCTGTTCTTCCACGACTGTCAGCTGGTTGGTTTTACGTTGTGTTGTTGGAGAGATCTACTGGATTTGTTGTCACCAATCAGGCGATTGATCCCTCAAATCACATAATCATGGACTCGGCCACTTAATCGAAGCTGCTGCTCCACTACGGGTTATTTTCATCAATAATCTGATGATTAAAAACCTGAAATGAGTGTAAATGAAATAGGTGTCGGGTCTTCTTCGACGGTGATGAAGAGTTACTGTCGCACGAAACAAAACGGCAGCGGATCCTCACATTAAAGACAAATAAGTAGAAAATATCCTGGTATATTTCTTTAATTCTTCACGTAATAAACATATTCATCGTTGACTAAAGTGAAATCCTCAATGAGCCACACAATGTGACACGTTCCTTCATTATTAACACACACACACACTCACAGTGTAGTTTATTTTAAACCGTCCCTGGATCCTAAATACTCACCAGATGTGGATTAATCCGCTGCTAAAAATAGTCCCTAACAAATGCATCATTTCCTCCCTTTTTTAGGAATGTTTGCTAAAAAAAAACTACAGCGACAGACTGGTTTAGCAATTTAAATTCTGTCACGCGTTTGAATATTTATTAAGTCTTCAAGAGGAGAAAAAAAGCTTGCGAGACATCGAAAGGCACATTTTGAGTGAGAAAACAGTTGATTTTTAATTAATTTTCCTCATTATTTTGTCAATCAAATAATTGAAAGATGATTTAAATTGACTTAAAAATATTGTCATGAATCCAAAAACATATCCTATAAATATTTTCCTTTTTGTTTGCGATTATTGAACTTTAATCTGGCTCAAAATGGAAATAAGGATGAAAAAAACAACTCGCAGTTAACAGTAATGAGACCCGACCCGTTCAGCGTTTTCATAATTAATCTAACGGCCAATTAGAAACCCGGAGAGGCCGACTCTCACCTGGCGGAGTCGCTGCAGCTGCGAGCTCAGCCGATTAGACGCTGGTTGGCTCCTGAGTCGCCGGTAAACGCATGAAAAATATAAATATATATATTTATATTTTAATAAATCATCTTCTCTTCCCCCTGCAGGTCCGGGTCACCCAGGAACTGAAACACACTCACGCAGAGCAGATGAGCAGATTACAAGTCAAACACCAGACTGAGTGTGACCTCCTGGAGGACCTGAGGTGAGGGGACGCCTCTGGTTGTATAGAAGTCTATGCTTCGTGTTTTAAAGCTGCATTCTCTCTCCTGACCACCAGGGGGTGACTCCTCTGGTTGTATAGAAGTCTATGCTTCATGTGTTAAAGCTGCATTCTCTCTCCTGACCACCAGGGGGGTGACTCCTCTGGTTGTATAGAAGTCTATGCTTCATGTGTTAAAGCTGCATTCTCTCTCCTGACCACCAGGGGGCGACTCCTCTGGTTGTATAGAAGTCTATGCTTCATGTGTTAAAGCTGCATTCTCTCTGCTGACCACCAGGGGGTGACTCCTCTGGTTGTATAGAAGTCTATATAAGTGACTCTACTTCTCTCTTGATGTATTCCCTCAGTAAACATTGTAAACATGAGTTTCTGTCTCAATCTCTAGTTTCAAGTCTTCTTCTATACAGCATGATGTTCATTTAGTACATTATGGTCATTTAGAGTCAAACAGACGGATGCTTTAGGGGCGGGGCTACACGGTGATTGACAGGTCTCTACGTCTACAGCTTTTTGCGTCACCTTGCTTCCCGTCCCGAGCTGCGGTGTCGAAACCGAAGTCAGAAAGTGACTCGTGTGAGAACAGGAAACGAGGCGGAGTCGCTGCTCGCAGGCCGTGAACCATTTGTTGTTGTTTTTGTGCGCACGCTCGTTAAACAACACACACAAAGCAACAAAGGACATACGCAGATCGACGTGATGAACTCCGTTCATACGTTAGAAAAATCTGCACCAAACACTGTGAACGTGCGACATTGTTGCATCGGCCCGTCTGCGTTCAGGCGCTTCAGCGTTTTTAAAAACCGGCGGTTGAGTTTTTTTCGGCGCCGGGTCGAGGCGCCGGCCCGCCGGCTCCCCGCTTCCTGTCGGTGGCAGAAGAGCTCTGAACCTCCGAACAGCTGCGAGTTGAGGTCAAGGAGACGCCAGATGCTGCGGCTGAGGCTCGCTCGCATCGAGCAGCGCAGAAACAACGTGAACCAGGTTCTTACGGCCATGAAAACCTGGAAAAGTCATGACATTTTGAATTAATCTTACACAAAAGTGTAGTAAAAGTCCTGTTAATGTGTTTTATTCACGTGTTCATGACGTTCATTCACGCTGAGTTTGAAATACTTTTAAAAGAAAGAGGCTCAAAATATCAGCAGCATACATACAGGCATCTATAGAAATGTTTATTCTTTTAATCAAACTATTGTCTCTCATTCATTTGAGTCATTTAAGGTTTACTGTATGCTTTGAATCCTCATTGTTAGTTTAAATACTACATTTTATCACTTTTTACTGTTTACACACACATTTCACACAATGTTTGCTCATGAACATTTGGTTTAAAGTCATGAAAATGTGGTTAAAAGTTGTAGAAATGTGGTTAAAAGTCATAAAAATATGGTTGAAAGTCATGAAAATGTGGTCAAAAGTCATGAAGTCCATCGGTCTGCATGTGTATTAAACCTGTGAAGCTCTGCCGCTCCACAACGCTCGTCGTTGTCGTCGTCGTCGTCGTCACTCTCTGATCTCTGACGAGAAATGAGTCAGCAAACTGGAAATTGCATCTGCTCGTCAGCAAAAGCTCCGTTTTGGGAAAACGACAGGAAGTGAATGTTTGGGAGCGTGTGTGGGGGGGGCTGGAGGAAGAGAGCGAGGAGAGGGAAGCTCCCAGGAAGTCGGCCAGATTGTTTAGAGCCGGGCGGAGCGCCGCGGTCGAGTCTCGACATGTTTAATGACTTGATGATGATTTTTGCTGCTGTCAAGTTGTGTTTAGTTATTTTTTCTTTCCCAGGGCGCTGACCTCTGTTCTTTTCTCAGACTTTTTTTTTTCTGCATGAATTCAACTTGATCCATCGTCCGCCTCGCGTGTGTGCAAATCAAGCCTGAAACGATCACACACACACACACAAAGAATGAAGACCAATATTTCCTGACGTGCCTCGCACATTTTAGGAGTATTTGTGAAATTTACGGCGACTCTAATCATCGAGCGAGACAAACAAAGTGCACATGGAGTGAAGACTCAGTGAATCTGACTTAAAAACTACAAAATTGCTCCGAAAAAATCCCTGCTTTAGCGCTTTCAACGAGACTCTCAGGCTTCCTGGAGACTTCAGTCCGACGGCATCGTTAGAAACGTCGTTAAGCTTCGCAGGAAAAAGCACAATCGATCGGTGTGAACGGACAGCTGGACTTTCTTTAAAATAAAGTAGAGTTCTGCTTTTCAAAGGCCGGCTCGACGTCGACGAGAACAAACCGTTAAATGTATGCGACAGGATTGTTCTGCATTGTGTTGGCGTGACGGGAACTCGAGCTGCGTTTGAGGAAACGATGAGAAAATCTTCTTGATGCGACTGTTCTTTATTAATTTATGGCAGAGTTTACAGAAGCAACATGTTGCTGCGTCTGAGTTCTTCTGGTTTTAGCTGCAGCTTTTTCCTCCGGGAAGGAAGACGCAGGAAATAACGCAAATCGACGTCGCTCGAGCCCTAAAAAATTGACTGAAAACTTGTTATTTTCAGTGGATTATCATCCAAATTACACCGTAATCTAATCTACACCCAATCAAGACTGGACTGACATCAATGAACCTTTAAATGGAGACACTAACCTTTCCTTCCAGAGTTCGATCATGTGATATATTAAGGGAACTCATACAATACAGTCTGTGTGAACTTTTATGTTAATTCATGTTCCCTCTTGTTTCTCCTCTTTTTTTTTTTTTTTAGGACTTTCAGCCAAAAGAGGGCGGCTGTCGAGAGGGACTACGCCCAGGTGAGCACATCTTCGTCATCGCTGCCCTGCCTTGTCATTTGTGTCGCCAAAAATACAAATTTGGCTTTCACGGCACAGTCAGAGGTGTGTGTGTGTGTCTGTGTGTGTGTGTGTCTGTGTGTGTGTGTGTGTGTGTGTGTGTGTGTGGTGTTTTGAGGATGTGGTCTCTGAGAAAGCTCTTTGTTCTCTCGCGGCCGACGGACGAGAACAAACGCCGCACCGCAACCAGAGAGGCATCCAGTCGCTTCCTCCTCGGCTGAGTGTCGTCTCGGCCTCGCGGCTTCCTGCTGACGTTCGACCCGGCCGCCCGAGGAATTCCCTCTCTTTGCCTTCTTTGGCCGTGTTCGGGTTTTTTGCAGCGCCGTGAGGAATGTCCACCGCGGCTGTGAAGAGAGAGAGAAGGGGTGAGGGGGGGGGGCACGTCTGCCGTCATCCAACCGGCAACCTTGCATGTCTGTTTGCCCGTGAGCGTCTGGTCCTAAATGAGAGGGAATGGAAGGGGGGTTCAAAAGAGCAGCACTTGTTGTGGAATGAGAGTACTGTTCGAGGTACTTTGTGCTTTGCTTGCATGTTTTCTTTTTTTTTCATGGCGCTTTTTTACTTTTATACACACGAAACACGTAAAGAGTTTAGAAAACTATGAAGTTTTCTCGTAAATTACACTGAAACAGCCTTTGTGAGCCGTCGGTGAGGCATACGCCTCGGCCAGGAAATAGCAAAGCTGTCTATTCTGACTCCTCTGGTTGTATAGAAGTCTATGCTTCATGTGTTGAAGCTGCATTCTCTCTTTTGACCACCAGGGGGCGACTCCTCTGGTTGTATAGAAGTCTATGCTTCATGTGTTGAAGCTGCATTCTCTCTCCTGACCACCAGGGGGCGACTCCTCTGGTTGAATAGAAGTCTATGCTTCATGTGTTAAAGCTGCATTCTCTCTCCTGACCACCAGGGGGCGACTCCTCTGGTTGTATAGAAGTCTATGCTTCATGTGTTGAAGCTGCATTGTCTCTTTTGACCACCAGGGGGCGACTCCTCTGGTTGTATAGAAGTCTATGCTTCATGTGTTGAAGCTGCATTCTCTCTCCTGGCCACCAGGGGGCGACTCCTCTGGTTGTATAGAAGTCTATATAAGTGACTCTACTTCTCTCCTGATGTATTCCCTCAGTAAACATTGTAAACATGAGTTTATGTCTCAATCTCTAGTTTCAAGTCTTCTTCTATACAGCATCATGTTCATTTATGGTCATTTAGAGTCAAACAGACCATAAAGCAGGGGACGCTTTGGGGGCGGGGCTACCAGGTGATTGACAGGTCGTCTGTACGGCGTCTCTACGTCCTTCGTGTTGCAAATATGGTCGCTGCCGTTCATCCGCGGTGGAAAATCTCTGACGCCCGTTTGTACATTATTTATCTTGCTTGGCCGGAGTCATCATGTCACCCGAGGAGGGAGGGAGGGAAGGAAGGAGGGAGGAAGAGAGGGAGGGGGAGAGAGAGAGAGTCCTCGAAGAAAACCTCATTAATAAAAGAATAATGCATCTGTAACTATTTACGGTTGAAGCAGAACAGTCTTTCGTGGGCTGATCCCTCGGTTGGCCGCTTCGTCCATTTTAAATTGGAACCACGTGTCTGGCGGCTGAAACGACAATGTAGTTATCAACGTGTGTGTCTGTGTGTGTTTAGACGGGAAACCAGCATCGGTTTGTGTATTTTACATGTATGTAAATGTTGCATGTTGAATGTAAAGGAAAGATGAGCGACACTGAGGCTTGTTTGTGATGGAGATCCTCCCGCAGGCAGAGCCTTTGCAACCGTATCGTTGTGTGTTTTATTTCAATATGCACGCACAACTCGTACCCACACTGAACAGGAGTTATTATTCCACTGCAGTTTTTTATTTAACTTGTAAATTGCAGGTCTGAGATCTGTTGTTCCAGCTTCTCAGCTGTGGATATTTTCAGTTTTTCTGACATAATAGCTTAATATTTTAATGCAGAGGTGTCTGGATGAACTAGTTTTTGTTCTAACCGCGGTTGTGTGTGCCTTAAATCTGCAGCGTGGGGGGATTAATTACACAAATATAAGTTATATTCTGTAAATATAATAAGTGATCCGGAGATCGCTGCGATAGCTTTCTAGTCGCGGATCCCTGAAGACGAGGAAAAGGGATTAAAAGCGCGAAGAGTCCAGGATGCGTTCAAGCTCCATGCAGTAAAAAAACGACCAAATGCTGTCATAAAAGTAGTTACAGGTGAAATGACTCGTAGATCGACAGACAATGAAGCAACCAGATATTTTAATAATTGATTAAAAGAGTGAATATTGATGTTTATGGGCACGTTTTCAAATTTCTCGTCCATTTTTTTTTCATGGACAAAATAATGAATTGGTTTATTCCAGCTCCTAAAAATGAATAAAATGTGTCGTCTGTGTGTTGTCATGTGATCAATTAGACTCCCGCTGCCAGTGGGCTGAATCAAAGTGGGTCAGAGCGTCTCTGGAACACTTCGTCCTCTTTCTGCTCTCACCCTCTTCTTCCTCTTCTTCCTCTTCTTCTTTAAAAAAAATCTCTTCTCTTTACACGCCCCCTTTTTTTTTTCCTCTCCTGGGTTCTCTTACACCTGCAAGCTGCTTTAGCCATTAGCCGATTGCTATTCCGATCACACCGCCGTGATAAAATGTCCTCCTCTGTGTGGCTCTTCCTCGTCCTCGTCCTCCTCCTCGCCTCTTGTTCATCACACTATTCAGGCGTGTCCGCTCGGCCTCCGTCTGAGCGCCACAATGGTCGGGTTTGTGGCGGCCTTTTGAAGCTTTGGCAGCGAGCTCACCAGAACCAACGAGCTGAGGCCTCAGGGCTGAGGACAGAGGACAGAGGACAGAGGAAGGATGGACTGAGGACAGAGGAAGGATGGACGGGGCTCATTTCCTTGATGGCCGATTCCAAAAAATAAATAAATATGTGGTTTCTCTTTTTGACATGAAGCGGAACGTCGGCTTGTGTCTCAAAAACAGAAGTAAAATGTCCGACTTGTTTATTTAATTAGTGCTGGTGACTCGTGTGTGTGTGTGTGTGTGTGTGTGTGTGTCTGTCGGTCGGTGTGTGTGGGTCTGTTAGTGCGTGTGTGGGGGTTTGTCGGTGTATGTCTGTCTGTCTGTCGTTGTGTGTCTGTGCGTCTGTCTGTATATGTGTCTGTTGTTGTGTGTCTGTCGGTCGGTGTGTGTGTCTGTTTGTCCGTGTGTGTGGGTCTGTTGGTGTGTGTGTGTGTGGGTCTGTAGGTGTATGCATGTCGTTGTGTGTCTGTCAGTGTCTGTGTGTCTGTCGGTATGTGTGTCTGTTGTTGTGTGTCTGTCTGTCGGTCGGTGTGTGTGTCTGTTTGTCCGTGTCTGTGGGTCTGTTAGTGTGTGTGTGGGGGTCTGTTGGTGTATGCATGTCGTTGTGTGTCTGTCAGTGTCTGTGCGTCTGTCTGTCTGTGTGTCTGTCTGTCCGTGTGTGTGTCTGTTTGTCGATGGTCGGTCTGTCGGTGTGTGTCCGTCTGTGTCTGTCTGTGTGTGTGTGTGTCTGTCTGTCTGTCTGTCTGTCTGTCGGTGTGTGTGTGTGTATGTGTGTGTGTGTGTGTGTGTGTGTGTGTGTGTGTCTGAATTCATCATCTTTATATTTTTACTCTGTTCTGATATTTCTGTTCCTCCACCTCTCTGCGGGTCGAGGTGGAGGAACTCGATATATCTCCGCGGGCCAATGTGGTCTGAATGAATTACATTTTTCTCTAAAGAAATATGCGCCTACGTCAGCAATGAAATCCTTTTTTTTTTTTTTAAAAACAGCGACTGAGCCGACCGCTCGACTCCCCGACAGGTGAGCGAGTCCACGCGGCGAGGAGTTTAAATATAGTGCCGAGCTTCTAAGAAAAGTTATTCAGCTGCTCGTCTGGTGGTTCATATAAGACACGGTCATGTGGGGGCGAGGGGGCGTGGCCTATGTGAAGATGACACCCAGGAAACGTGTGCTGGTAGCAAAAGGTGAAAGGTCACCCTCTTGCTTTGTGTGTCTTCTCCTCCAGGCCCTCCAGAAGTTGGCCAATCAGTATCTGAAGAGGGAATGGCCGGACAGCGTGACGGAGGAACGAGCGGACGAAAGGTAACGAAACCTGTTTCCTTAAGTCCCGCCCCTTTTCGAGCTAGTCGTAGCGTAGCGTAGCATTGGCTAGCTCCGACGTCTATCCGTCTCTGCTCCTCAGACGCTCATCTTAGGTTTCTTCGTGTTCAGAGGAGAGCTTAGAAGAAGATGTACGCTTATAAAATATTATAAAACATGTGGAGCTCAACATTACAGCTAATGAGTTAGCAACTATTTAGCATTTTCATCATTTCTTCTGGTTATTGATTACGTTTTTGGCTCGTTCATCGCTCCCTAAACGCGATTTGGCACAAATGTCCAGTGGATTGAGGTCAAAGGTCATGTGACCTCACAAAAGGACCAAAAAGCTTTTTTTAATCCTAGTTTTCATTTTTTTTTTGCTGTTTCCCGTTTCATAAATGTGAGGATTTTATTTTATTTTTCTCCATATATGACAGTATGATGAGGTTTTATATCATTGGCTTCTGAACACGTCACCTTGCGTTGTCGTCACTGAATTCTTTATTTTCTAGAAAAGGTTTTTACGCAAACAAGTAAAATCATCATTAAGTTGCAACTTTCATGCACAAATAATCGTGCAGCCGAACTCCGAAATCATCATTTCTCAAAAATTCCCTGCAAAAAACGACGTCAAATTGCTTGCAGCGGGTGTGAAGTGAACCCTCTCTGTGTGTTTTCAGGAACATGTACTGGGTGTGGAGGGCCTACCTGGAGGGCACGGTTCAGCTCACCCAGTCCAGAATCGGCGCCTGCGACAACTACAAGGTCCAGGTGGCCGACCCGGCCAAGACGGGCCGTCTGCAGAAGGAACAGCAGCTGAGGAAGGTAACGGCCGGCCCTCCGTCCGCCACACTTTGTCCTCAGTGGACGGCGCCTCGGCGTCGCTTCCAGCGGAAAACTTTGCGCGAACGACCTGCGTCATCCTGATAAAACAATCTGCCACATGAGGACAGACGCCGCAGCTGCTGTTATCATCACTAATAACTGCTATCAGCTCGGTATTGATGCCACTGCAGCGCTGGACTTGGTGCTCAGATACGACTTTTGATTTGTGCCGCCTCGTTCCCCCTCTTCTTCACGCCATCCACCTCGATGCATATCACTCAGGAGTTTGTGTAAAGCTCTTTCTCTCTCTCTCTCTCTCTCCTCCTCAGTGTATTGAACAGCTGACGGTGGTTCAAGCGGAGCTGCAGGAGTCGGTGAAGGAGCTGACGAAGAGCAGGAAGAAGTACCAGGAGGCCGAGACGATGGCTCAGGCCGTCAGAGAGAAGGCCGAGCTGGACGCCAAGTACGAACCAAAAGATATGACTCTGGTCGTGTTCTTTTAGGGGTTTAAAGGCGAATGCATCGAGTGGAAGATGTACTGTATGTTGAAGTTACACCAGAATCAATTGCTGCTGCGTTTTGACCCAATGAAACGGCTTCGAAGAGCAAATCCCAAGCGGCTGGTTCAAATAGGACCAAATGGTTTTAATGGGTGCTGCTTTTTCTTTTGGACATCGTAGTAGAAAGAGTGTCGTTTGTTTGTTTTTGGACAAAACGAGCAGAATCAATGGACATTTTTTCCACAATTTTCTGATATTTTTAGCGACCAAACCAGTAAAAGATGAACTCCAGACATGTTTTGAGACAAAAAAATCTGCTTTTGTACAATTCTTTTGGGTCTAAGATGGTTTTTCAATAAGTTCCATCACCTAGTATAGAAACTATAGCACTTCAAAAGCTTCTCAAAGACACTTAAAGCAATATAAAAATGCATTTCAAAACTTTCCACCTCACACATCAGGACAAATCAAATAGTAAAGTATGACTTCATTGGAGGCTAATAAGGATTATCTTATCACTTGGTTTTATTATTTGAAAATACAGTTTTTATTACCTTTTTATTATTCAAAGAAGTGCTTTCTCGCGTCTGACTTCAAGTTCATACGTAATGATCTATCTCCTCTGCATATGTGCACGTTCTCCTGGCGCAACATGAGCAGCTGGCACCGACACTCACATTGCAGACATTTCTTCTGCCCATCAGGGAAGTTTTGGTTATAGAGCAGCTCGGCCGGCCGGGTTGGCGCGCGTGCTAACACTACAAATACTACTTTCTCCTGGCCTCGTGTGTACACAGACGCATTCTTCTGAGCGTCTGCTGAGTCACTGGAGGTCATCTGGGTGCGAAGAAGAAGAAGAAGAAGAAGAAGAAGAAGTCAAGTCGGCTAATTCAATCTCGCATTTACACGTCGAAACAGTTTGTTTCTTTCCTCGCCGAATAACCGCAGAATCTTGACTTTGTGTATTTGTTGCAGCTGCAGTCGGTCTCGTTTTAGAGCAAACAACGTGCATTTAAGTGACCTAGAAAAAGTAGGTCACGCGTGTTGTCAGAGCGTGTTTACGTGCACTGTAGTATCCAGGTTACTGTACATCTCGTCATCTCGTTCGTGAACGTGTCCTGATTTGACAAATGGTTGAACTGACTCACTTCGACTAGAAGATGCTACTTGATGTTATTGTTGCAGAGTTATTTAAGATACGTCAACACACCGCGTCACGCTTGAAGTCGTATTTATGCACATGCGTACGCGCTAAAAGCAGATTAGGAACCTGGCCGCTACCCGAATACAAGAAATCTGGTTTCTTTAACTCTCGGTTTCTCGTTTAAAAGACATTTTAAAGGGACGCCGTGTCGGATCCAGTGACACCTAGTGGCGAGGTTGCAGATTGCTACCAACTAAATGCCCCTTGGCTCACGTTACGACAGTTTCACAGACGTTTATTCAACTACGGTGGCCTGCAAGGGACATGAAAACCCAAAAGGCCAGCGTCTGGGCTGCTGTAGAAACATGGCCGACTCCTTAAAGAACACCTCTCTTTTTAGATTGTAAGCGAATGAAAACAACTATTTTTTTAATTTTTATTATCTTCTCTTCAGGTCCAAGCTAAGTCTCTTCCAGTCCAGATCCAGTCTTCAGAGGGCGAGTGTGAAGGTAAGAGATCTTCACCTCACAACATAAACATCTAAACTGCTCGTTTTTATTTTTTTTTTTGCAGTCATCAGTTTACTTTTACCTTCCAGCTGAAAGCCAAGAGGAGCGAGTGTAACTCCAAAGCCACGCACGCCCGAAACGACTACCTTCTGATGCTAGCGGCCGCTAACGCTCACCAGCAGCGCTACTACGACACAGACCTCATGGACTGCATCAAGGTGAGGAGGCGCACTGTGGAGGGATGGAGGGAGAGATGGAGGTAAACACGGACGGAGAACTTTTACCATTCTGTCTGCAGGTGTCGGATGGAAGAATCTACGAGCAGGTGAAGGACTACCTGGTCTCGCTGTGTCAGACGGAGCTGGAAAGCTACCAGGCCGTCCACGACACCTTCAACCAGCTGTTGAACAGCTCCAACGGGGTGAGTCTCCACAACCAGAACTTCACCTTTTTTATATCCAATAGTTTCAATATTGCGTTAGGCTAATCGGCTAGCATCGGCTAAGTGACACAGACATGTCTGCGTCAAAGATCCTCAGTACAATTTGTGAATAATACATGTTTATGACAAAAAAACATGCAAAACTAAAGACGTTCTCATCGGCCTGAACTGTGCTTTTGTGTTTTAATACAATAAGTCAATGTTAGCATGTTTACGCACTTGCTAACCATGAGCACGTTAGCATCGTCACTGTGTAGACGTTAGCATCCTGATGGTTTAACTCGAGGCACCCAGATTATAAAGACACTGATATCTTGAGGAAAGTTATTTATCATTTAATATATTTCATTGTGTTTAGATTTGGCAAAAAATAGATCTAGATATGGACCTGCCCAACGGATAACCCTTGACTTTTAATTTATTAGCCTAAACGAAGCATAGATGTTGGCGTCAAAGATCCTCAGTACATTTTGTGAAAATACATGTTTGCTTAGCAGCAGAAAAGTTGATTAAAAAACTTTATTTAGTTATTTATTCATCGCAACTTGATCCAAACCCTGAAGGTTTTGAGTCCAAAACATTAAGTTCATTGTCTTAAACTGCTAAAATGAAATGTACATGAAAGAGAAGAAGAGGTCTCACTCTGTTGGAGTTGTTGGAACTCCAGAAACACTCATCTTCATCGTGAGGGGTCTTCATCACAAACCAGTCGAGTTTAATTTAGTCTTGTCATCTCGTCGCTCACGGGGTTAAATGTTGACGGCCAGAAAACCAGCCAAAGTATCCGAGAAGCTGCGATCTGAGAGTTTTGTTTTTCCTACACTAATAATAGACGGAGATGAAAAAGATAAAAGATTTAAGAATAGATTCATTGCGTCAGAGCTGAGAAATGTTCCTCTGGAGAGCAGCTGCGACTCAACAGCATCAAAAGCACCAGCAATCAGAACCACGTCGGGTTCTTCTGTCACAAGCGCAGATTTTGTGTGTGTGTGTGTGTGTGTGTGTGTGTGTGTGTGTGTGTGTGTGAGTGTGAGAGATCTGGAAGGATCTTTTTGAACACTCGAGCTTTCAGCGATCCCGTTTTTCCCCCCAAAAAGTGTGCAAATGCCATGAAGCCCTTCATGGTGCGTTCAGGGTCACCCTTGCTGTCTTTGGACGCTGTCTACCGGGCTCGCTGCCCCGCTAATTTATTTGGAGGGTGTGCGTTACCTCTCGGCTCCTCGGTTTACACGCACTCGAGCCGCCGTTGGCCTCGTCCAGTCTGAGGCGGTTCAGGTTCCTCGCCGCAGATGAAGGGACACTTTTATTTTCATGGCAGTTTCTCAGCGTTGCTTCCTGACGCAGATCTCACGAGGTGCTTTCATGTCACGTGAGACTCAATCTGACGAGATGAAGCGCTCCTACGTTTGATTCTTTTATTGTGTGTTTAGTTTTCACTGTGCAGCTTATACAAATCTGGGGAAACTAAACACGTGAATCTCAGTGGGGAACAAAAACCTTTTCCAGATGAAGTTACATTCATCGGTGGGACGTCCCGTGCAGGGCGTTCTCTTTAATTATCTCCACCTTTTCAGCCTCTGAAACTGGAGGCCTTCGTCTTTTTGAAAGAGAAAAGAAACACTGAGCAACAGAATCAATCGACTAAGAGGTTGTTTCTTTTATTTTGATCGTTGATATCTGTCAAAACTTCAACATGCATTTCCTCTTTTGCCCCCGTTAGGTTCTGCAGGAGTTCCACCAGCAGCAGTTTGTGCAGAAGAACCTCGTGTTTCAGCGAGCGCCCGAATTCTCCTTCCAGCCCATCGACTCCGATACGGTAATAAATGAAATAAACCCTTTTTTCCTTTCCTGCAGTAGAGCGTTAGTCGTTTCTTAGGTTGCTCAATGTGTCGCAAAGTGTTGCGTAAAGTGTCTGTGCGGTCGATGTTGTATCAGACACGCTTGGGGGTTCCACAGAAAACTTTTTTTTTATCATATTTGGTAGAAAACACGGTAAAGCTCCTGTGACTTAAGTGGCTAGTTGACTACATTTAAGGAGTAGTTTATGCTTAAAATACAGGAGCCGTGAATTCCCCGACCGCACGCTGTTAACATGTGTGAGATATAACTTCTGACTGCACTGAAATCGTCAAAAATCAAATGTGGGTCGACAAACAAATCCAGTTTCAGAGCCCTGAAGCCGCCGTACACGTTAGCCGCGGCTGTTAGCTAACACTCAATAAATATTATTTTAGCGTTTGGCTCTCGGGTTGCTAAAAATAACTTGTAAACAAGGATGTGGGGAGCAGATGGCGGCCTGTTAGCATCGTCACTGTGTAGACGTTAGCATCCTGATGATTTAGCTCGAGGCACTGATGCTGATGCTAGCGCTGCTGCTAGGTTTCAGCTAGCTTCCTGCTAGCTACTCGACAACCACTAAAGGTAGCGGGACCAGCTCCGGCTCGACGCCCGACGTGGGCAGTAGCAGCAGGGAGCTAGCAGCAGCGCTAACTTGCTACAACGGGTAGTAGCGGCTTGTAACCCGACATGTAGAAAAGGGATGGAGGCTTTAACAAGCAGCGGCACGGGAATCAAACCAGCGGCCTCGCACACGACAGGACATGAACATTGACCAGTTGCACACGTTCGGTGTTTGCTCGTGTCGCTCGGGCTTTTTATTACAGTCGTATTTAATTATGGCTGGAGGCCGATACAGTGGAGCGGCGAGAGCAAAGACAGCCGCAGGAAAGAAAAGCACAAAGTGCTGCAACGCACGCAGTTGCACATTAACAACGTAATTATGTCAGCTTCCCCTTATCATTACCGCCATGACTTTCCAGAGTTGTAAAATCCTTCCTCGTTTCATACCGTGAACAGCTGTCGAGTGTTTCCAGCATCAACTTCATGCATCTCCAGCTTTTCAACCGGACTCCCTCGGATTGTGTTTCACCATTTCCCAGCAGCCCCCATTGGTTCTGCGCTGGTTTGTGCTGAATCTCCCGCTGTGATCTTATCAAAATCTGCTCTCCCAGCTGTTCCCCCCCCACGTGGGGCTATAAAAGTGTTGCATCTCGACAACGTGAAACCTCACTTGAGTGGTGCTGCAGTCTGCTTTTAATTACAGCGTCGCACACTTGTTCACCAAGTCTCAGTTTTCCACCCATACTGGTAATTTAAAGCATTTTCTTTCTTGCCCTCTATGAAACATTTAAACATCTGCATGATTGTAAAACAAAAAAAGTTTTTACTGTCACACTCTTAAACACAACCGTGGTGTGCTAAACGTGCCAGAGGCAGGGTTCTCACGGTCATGGAAAACCTGGAAAATGTGTGATTTTTTTAGGCCTGGAAAAAGCCCTTGAGAAAAAAATGGTAAAAAGTCTAGAAAATTTGGTTAAAAGTCACAGAAAATAGATTCAAAAGTCACGGAAATTTGGTTAAAAGTCACGGAAATTTGGTTAAAAGTCATGGAAATTTGGGTAAGTCATGGAAATTTGGGTAAGTCATGGAAATTTGGGTAAGTCATGGAAATTTGGGTAAGTCATGGAAATTTGGGTAAGTCATGGAAATGTCTTTAAAAGTCATGGAAACTTGGTTAAAAGTCATGGAAACTTGGTTAAAAGTCATGGAAATTTGGTTAAAAGTCATGGAAATTTGGTTAAAAGTCATGGAAATTTGGTTAAAAGTCATGGAAATTTGGTTAAAAGTCATGGAAATTTGGGTAAGTCATGGAAATTTGGGTAAGTCATGGAAATGTCTTTAAAAGTCATGGAAATGTGGTTAAAAGTCATGGAAATGTGGTTAAAAGTCATAGAAATGTGGTTAAAAGTCATAGAAATCCATTAGTCAGAATGTGCATGAACCCTGCAGAGGTGTTGGGTTGGCCGCGCTGCACATGAACGCATCGCGGTGCAGCGTCGCGTACGTCTTTTTTCCGGGCCGCCCGCCGCCGCCGCCGCTCTCGTCCTCCGCTCCGCCGGTCAACACTGGACAATTTGTTCAAACTGCAAATACTGGCGTTGTTTTCGTTGGAAGTCAAACAAGCAGCAGCCTGTTCCTAAAGAAAACATCAGTGGTGGAGGGAGAGAGCGCCTCCCTGCCTCCCCTCTGCTCCTCCCCTCCCAAAACCGCTCGCACCAGACAGAGGGATCCGGTAAGGAAGAGAGCCGAGCTGGGAGGGGAGGGGCAGCAGGGAAGGCCGGAGCGCCGTGAACGTCCCGTCTGTGAAAAGGAGGCATTGTGAGCGGGCCGACCCTCCCCACCCGGTGAGCCTCTCCCTGCATGCACACACCGCTGTTGTCAGGCGGAAAACCTCCCAACTCACATTTTGAGGGATTTATTTTTATTTTTAATGGATCAAAAGTCAAATTGTAAAAATTGAATTCCACATGACCGGTTGAAATATAGTTTTTATTTCTCACCGTTTTACCACGACTGCTCTTATTATGGCTTTTACTTCTATTTTGTTACATTTCGAAAATTGTTTTGTCTTTAAGTTGCAGTTTAAAATGTTTTTTTTGTGTGTATCTTGGTCCACAATCATCGGTGACACATTTATAACTGCACTGTAAGAAATGTGCTACACAAACATAGTGTGATAGATTCATGTGTAGAGAGAGAATGCAGCTTTAACACACGAAGCATGGACTTCTATACAACCAGAGGAGTCGCCCCCTGGTGGTCAGGAGAGAGAATGCAGCTTTAACACATGAAGCATAGACTTCTATACAACCAGAGGAGTCGCCCCCTGGTGGTCAGGAGAGAGAATGCAGCTTTAACACATAAAGCATAGACTTCTATACAACCAGAGGAGTCGCCCCCTGGTGGTCAGGAGAGAGAATGCAGCTTTAACACGTGAAGCATAGACTTCTATACAACCAGAGGAGTCGCCCCCTGGTGGTCAGGAGAGAGAATGCAGCTTTAACACACGAAGCATGGACTTCTATACAACCAGAGGAGTCGCCCCCTGGTGGTCAGGAGAGAGAATGCAGCTTTAACACATGAAGCACAGACTTCTATACAACCAGATGAATGTTTCTGTACAACCTAAGCGTCCCCTGCTTTATGGTCTGTTTGACTCTAAATGACCATAATTTACTAAATGAACATCATGCTGTATAGAAGAAGACTTGAAACTAGAGATTGAGACATAAACTCATGTTTACAATGTTTACTGAGGGAAAACATCAAGAGAGAAGTAGAGTCACTTATATAGACTTCTATACAACCAGAGGAGTCGCCCCCTGGTGGTCAGGAGAGAGAATGCAGCTTTAACACATGAAGCATAGACTTCTATACAACCAGAGGAGTCGCCCCCTGGTGGTCAGGAGAGAGAATGCAGCTTTAACACATGAAGCATAGACTTCTATACAACCAGAGGAGCCGCCCCCTGGTGGTCAGGAGAGAGAATGCAGCTTTAACACATGAAGCATAGACTTCTATACAACCAGAGGAGTCGCCCTCTGGTGGTCAGGAGAGAGAATGCAGCTTTAACACATGAAGCATAGACTTCTATACAACCAGAGGAGTCGCCCCCTGGTGGTCAGGAGAGAGAATGCAGCTTTAACACATGAAGCATGGACTTCTATACAACCAGATGAATGTTTCTGTACAACCTAAATGGAGCCTGAATGAACAGGCGGTTGAAGCTCTCTTCCAGCTGTGCTGAAAGGTTCTGTGTGACTCGTGAAGAGGAAGTTTCCACCTCGACACGAAGGTGTGATCAGAACTTCTCTGACATCTTGAGAAACCACCCGGTCTCTCTCAGACGCCGAGATTTTTATATTTTGGAAACTTTCACTTTACAAGGAATTATTTGTGCTTCTTTCGACGTGACGTCGTTTGCAGGAAATGTATTATTTGGACAAACCACCTCTCTTTAAGAAAACCCTTTTTTTTTCATGGTAGAAGGTAAAACACTCCATGTTCCTCGACACCGAGTCAGCAAAGTGTCCGACTCTGACTTTAAAGCCTTTTTCTGGACACCAAGATGAAACTGTGTATCAGAGGTTATGCGACATGCCCGACCAACAGCAACCATGCATCCCAGTGGGAGTAATAGATGCAACATGAAAGATATTGATCGCTGTCTCTCTGTTCGCAGGTGATGCAGCTGCAGAAGGAGAGCGGCACGTCGGAGGAGCACAGTCTGGACAAAGAGGCGAGGAAGTGGGCGAGCCGCGTGGCCCGCGAATACAAGAGCGTCATCCACACGCAGCGGGTGAGGAGCACAGCGCCCCGACGGGGACTTTCATATGAAAATAAGATCATAGGCCGTCGAGCACGCCTTCGCTTGAAAGGGAGGATTGTGCTGCGAAGAAGAAGAAACGGAATGACGAGAGAGACGTCGATGTCTGAGACTTCAATTTCTTATTTCTGATGCGGGATTGTCTGCAGGATACTTGAGATGAAATTCAGATTTAACTTCATTGTCATTGTAGAAGTAGTAATATAAGTACTCGCTCAACTAAAGGCAGTTTTAGCCTTTGTGCTGAGAAAATATTTTTTAAAAATAACAGTATGAGTAGTATGAGCAAAATTTATGAAAGTTTTTGGAACGTTTTAGTGCAAAATGTGATGGAGATTCTCATAAATCTGAAGATCTGTCAGGTTATGGAATAGTGGCTGGATTTAGTTGGATAATATGATGGAAAATAAGGTCTGAGGCAAACGAGCGTTTATGTTTTTTACACATTTTTAAAGCGTGAATCTTCAAAATATGTATGAACCCTGCACTTAAAAAGCTTCTAAATTCGCCAGATGGATTTTTACTGATGCATTTTATATCGTAGAACAAAACATTAAAATCTCTCAAGTAAAAAAAAACACATTGACTTTGAGACGAAGGAACTGGAAGTGCAACAAAAGTAATGTCCGTGTTTCAGGACTCGTTGCTGCATCTTTCTGTTACACAGCAGTGAAGAACACAAAGTTGTGTTTTTTTTCAGATTCTACGAGGAAGTCCGTCGGGCCGTAAATCAGTTTAATGAATTATTTAATGCGTCATGATGTGTTATTGTGTCCTTGTGCGCCGGCGAGCACGACACACCGGGACAGATAACTGAGATAGAGGAAAGAATAATGCGTTTTTATTGTGGAGCAATAAATTTATATTGTGCGTTCGTTCAACATTTTAATCAAACAGGAACGCTTCACAGATAAGAACGTTTAAAGGCGACGATGTGAAGTCACAGTTGTGCAATCACACAAGCGGAAGCACACACACACACACACACACACACACACACGGCTGTTTCCAATGCAAATGCATTGTTCTAAAAGTAAAAACAAGATAATAAAGTTTCGCAAAACTGTATTTATCTCCTTTTTATGTAAAGTTTGTGTTTTTAAATGCGATTAAAAAGCTGCAGCAGATCCACCAGAAAGTGTTTTTGTGCAGTTCTGTTATGCAAAAACATCTTTGCATCTCCGACGACTGGAAATTCATTTTTAAAAAGAGCATCGACTCTAAACACTCTGTCCCTATCAAACGTCCCATAAATATATAAATACACACACACACACACACACACACTCTGATATGTTGTGTGTGAGCCTTTAGCAGCTCCTCCTGGTTGCATTGTCGTCATAAATGTACCAACAACTATCACTGCATTACTTACAAACATGCCGATTCTCAGGCCGGCTCTGTTCTCAGTAGGGTTTTTCTTCTTCTGTGGTTTTTCAGAAGGTTCCTGTGGGAGGTTTAGAGCGGCCGGGCCGACCTAAACGATGCACGGACATGTTCGTGTCATTTAAATCATTTTTCTTCTAAACTGGAATCTGGCCTTTAACCAAAAGCAACAGCGTGGCTCAGTTTGATAACCATAAACCTGGAGATCATAAAATGATTCATTAATGCGACGAAGAGATAAGACCTCGTCATCTTCATCGTCATCTTCATCACCTTTTAACCCTTTCCCTGGTTTCATTCTGAAAGTCAGTCGTCGATCCGGTAAACTGTCTCCATGAAAC
Organism: Clinocottus analis; assembly: GCF_023055335.1. NCBI lineage: Eukaryota > Metazoa > Chordata > Actinopteri > Perciformes > Cottidae > Clinocottus > Clinocottus analis. The sequence continues at coordinate 20,696,884 of NW_027176207.1, read as the reverse complement.
AGGAAGTGAGTCGCTCGCTCCCCACTGAAGCGATCAGATTCAGTCACTTGATGATTTTATTTGTTATATATTTGTTTGTTTTTCGTTGTTTTGTTTGTTGTCTTGAGGCTCTGGAGGGATTCGGGACGCAGGAGATGTCGGAGCAGAACAACTGTGAGCTGGAGGCCAAGATGGAGGCGGCCAGGCAGAGTCTACGGAGGGCTGAGGTGTGTGTGTGTGTGCGTGTGTACAGGTGTGTGTGTCTGTCTGTGTGTGTGTGTTTGTCTGTGTACAGGTGTGTGTGTGTGTTCTCCAGTTGTGTCCTGTTCCTTGAAGTGGCTCCAGTGCTCCCCCTGCTGGTCACAATGATGAATCAACATTATGGTCTGAAACCTCTGCAGCGTTTAGTTAAATATATAATACATTATTTAATTTTTTTTGGACTGTTTGGATATAAATAGGTAAAAAAAAACATCACGTTCTCTCGATTTAATCAAGAAAATAATCATGAGATTAGTCGTCAATAAAGATGGTCACACTGTGCGGTGTGTGGATAGTCTCAAAGTCAGCGTGTGTGTTGATTTGTGTGCATCACAAAATGTGTACATTGAAAAACATCTCCGGTGAATTCAAAACTCTTTGGACTTCTTGGACGATAACATTGACTGGACCTTTTTGTGTGTGTGTGTGTGTGTGTGTGTGTGTGTGTGTGTGTTTCCTTTTCCCTGAACGCCGCAGACGGTCAAAGTGAAGGCCGAGGCCCGTCTGGACCTGCTGAGGGAGGCGGGCGTCGCGGTTGAAACGTGGCTGAAGAGCGCGATGAACCAGGTGATGGAGGAGCTGGAGAACGAACGCTGGAACAACCTCAATACCCATGATCCTTCACTCTCCGTAAGACCCGCAAACATGACTTTATTGTTACGTGTGTGTATATTTATTTTAAACAAAGAAATGAGTACAATGGCGGTCGTGTTTCTGCAGGGGACGGCAGATCTGGAGCGAGAGGACGAGGAGATGGAGGACAGCGGGGAGGTGCTGGACGACAGCAGCTCCAGCCCCTCGAGTACTCTGAAGAACTACCCGCTCACCTGCAAAGTACTCTACTCCTACAAGGTACACAACAGGATACTGAAACGCCTGCGGGCCTCCAGCGGAGCTGCCGACGTAAATGTTCTGATCCGGTTCCGTGTTTTGCAGGCGTCTCAGCCGGATGAGCTGACCATCGAGGAGCAGGAGATCCTGGAGGTCATCGACGACGGAGACATGGAGGACTGGGTCAAGGTAGCACAGATTTCAGTGTTTTCAGCTGGACCCATTTGGGTCAATACTGAACTACCAGGACGTCGTTGGTGGAAATGCTGAGTTTTTATATTTTTCTGCGTTTCCAGGCCCGGAACCGCGGCGGGCAGGTCGGCTACGTCCCGGAGAAATACCTGCAGCTCCCGTCCTCCAACAGCCTGCTCAGCATGCTGCAGGCTCTGGCCGCGCTGGACGCCCGGTCGCATTCCTCCAGCAACTCCACCGAACCGGAAACCGAACTAGCAACCGGCTCCGTCAACGGAGACTCCAGTGGTGAGGGATGCTCGCAGAGATCTGAATATTTAAAGATTATTATTTATTTATTTACAAAAATAAATATACTTTTTTTTAAATTAATGTATATATATTTTTTTGTATTATGTATTAATTTATAGATATATGTATATATTTTTTATTATTTATTTACATATATAAACATACATTTTATTTATTTGTATTATTATTTATATACATATATGTGAATATATATATATATTTTTTAATTAATTTATATGTATGTTTGTAATATGTTTTTATTTATATTCTTAATGTTTTATTATGTATTTATGTAAATATATATTTGTATTTATTATTATGTATTTATTAAAATGTATTTATTTATATTAATTTATATATTTTTTAAACATTTATTTATATATCAAATATTTCTTATTATATAAATTTTCAACCTGTCCTTGTCCTTTCAGTGTCCTTCGCGAAGGCCCTGTACGACTACGCGGGACAAACAGAGGACGAGCTGTCGTTTCCAGAAGGCGCCATCATCCGCATCCTGAGCAGGGAGACCCACGAGGACGACGGCTTCTGGGAGGGAGAGTTCAACGGCGTCGTCGGCGTTTTCCCCGCCGTCCTGGTGGAAGAGCTCGCCGGCGCGAACAGCGAGAACGGAGACGGACAAAGAGATGGAAGTTCACAGGTACGTTGATGCGGAGAAAAGAGCTTGAGGAAGGTACACTGAAGGGGGGGGGGGGGGGGGGAGAGATACGCTCACCTTCAATAAGACACGCCTACCTTCAATAAGACACGCCTAAGTTCAATAAGACACACCTACCTTCAATAAGACACGTCTTCCTTGAATAAGACACGCCCACTTTCAACTAGATACACACCTACCTTCCATAAGACACGCCCACCTTCAATAAGACACACCTCCATTCATTAAGACACGCCCACCTTACCTTTATTAAAACACGCCCACCTTACATAAGAGATGTCTACCTTTAATTAGACACGCCTACCTTCATTAAGACACGTCTACCTTCCATAAGACACGCCTACTTTCGATAACGTCTGTGAGCATCATGAAGCTACACAAGGACACGCAACACAATAAAAATAAGGTAACCTCAATCGCTCGGGTGAAAATCCCACAAATCAGGTCGTCAGTGTGACATCACTTCCCCCCCGCTGTGCTGCAGGCGTCGCCGTCCCCGCTGGCTCAGAGCGACCGATCCCCTCGCAGTCCCTTCCAGCCGGGTCCGCTGCACAGCAGCCCCCTGCAGACGCCCACCGTGTCCTCCCCTCTGTCCAGCCCCTGCAGCGCCACGGCGTCGCCCACCGGCCGGCCGCCCTCCTACCACAACGGACACCACAGGCCGGCGCCGCACAAGAGCCCCTTTCAGAGTAAGAGCGCTCCCGCTCGGCGCGGCGGTTAAAAGCAAAGAGAGTTTGACGTCTGCGTGGTGGCGATGTTTAAACGTGTGATGTCGTCCGCAGGTCCGGTCCAAGGCTCCACTCAACCCCCCAAATACCCAGAGAGCAGCTCGGGCACCATCCGACCGGTGAGTGAACGCACAACGATCCACAACCTCAACGTTTACGATCACAAGGGACAGAGAGAAGCTGCTAAATGTCACATCAAAGATGTGTTCAATTAAGGAAAACTCTTCTTTACTTGTTGTTTTCTCGCCTGAAGTGATTTATGTTATTGTCTGAGCTCCATTATGAAGTTATATTCTGCTCTTTGTGGCTGTGAACTCTGTTTCTGCTGCTTTAGTCACAATAAATAAGCACAAAACGTTTTAGTTTTATATCTTTTTTTATTGAAAGATGCTCCATTTACAGAGGAATTACTTTTAAGATGCATTAATGTCTCCGTTTTATGAAATTTTTGCATAATGGTTCATAATAAATTGGATTTTTTTAAAATTCTAACTTCATTCTAACATATTTCGGAGTATTTTTTCATGTTTGTGTATTTACCTTTTTTTATATTTTGGATTTTTTTCAGACATTTTTTTACATTTGTTTTATCTATTTACCTATTTATGTTTTGGGATTTTTTTTCCTGCGATTTTTATTAAAACAAATTCCCATATTTACTTTGATGCTTAGCATATTTTTCAAGCATTTTTCCACATATTTGACTTTTGATTTTCAGACATTACATTTGTTTAAGTTTACTTACAAACATGACAATGACACAAACTTCAAGTAAACCACTGATATTAACATATATAGCACATTGCTAACAATTAGCTGTACTGGTAACGGAGCCATTTGTTGATGGATGTCTCCAGGTCCGCGCCGCTCCTCCGCCTCCGAAGCAGCATCCTCGCGGGCAGGTGAAGCGGCGGGAGGAGGTGGAGATCACGCTGGTGTGACGGCGGTCCAGCGAGCGGAGGCGACTCTGTTGGAACCAGCCCGGACTTCACGGCTCTGTGGCCTCTGAACTTCTCTCCCGAAGGAAACCCGAGGAAACTGCGACCCCCTTGAAGACGCCCGGAGGCCCCCGTTAGCTCTCAACTCCTCGTGAGGGTCGGTGCGCCGTGGAGGAATATCGTGCCTTTCTCTTAACCCCACTCCATGTCGCCCACTTCTTCTACCGCGGAGGTGAATCCTCTTTTACGCGAACCTGACACGAATATATTGATAACCGACGGAACATCTGCTGTCAGTTTCTTCAGATAGCGGTCCCGCTATCGGTGTTCAAATCCGGTTTCTTTGCGCAAAGTAACTGATGTACCGTAAAAGTCGAGTTATTAGTCGCTACTAGCTTCGGTGGTTGTCTGCGCTAGCTCCCCGCTGTCGCCAGCTAGCGCTGCTGCTAGCTCGTGCTGCTTCTGCCCGCGTCTGCCGTCGAGCCGGGGCTGGTCCCGCCATCTTCGGTGGTTGTCGGGGAGCAGCACTAGCTAGCTACAGCGGGGAGCTAGCAGCAGGGCTAGCTAGCTACAGCGGGAAGCTAGCAGCAGTACTTGCTGGCTACAGCGGGGACGACCACTGGAGGTAGTAGCGGCTTATGACCCGACTTTTACAGTAGTGATAACTGCCCTAAATATATACAGTAAAACCTGTTTAGTCAGTCACATAATTCGCTTGTAAATACACATAAATCTGGAGCTCAAACTTCGGCTACACGCAGATTTTACGCCGTTTACTGATGATTTGGTTTATTTCTGGATTCCACAAAAAGTGTTGAAGTGAAACTAGGCTTCAGGTGTCGAGAAAGAGAAAGTGGTGAAACGCCACCGGTCTTAAGGTATTAACAGAAAAATCATCTGCTGCAGATATTTTTACCTTCTTTTGGAAAGAGGCCAGCTGTTTCCCCCCCGTTTCCAGTCTTTGTGTTAAGCTAAGCTAACTGGTTCCGTGAATGCATCTTCAAGCGTCACCTATTAACGGATCAATAATTAGGCTTTCAAACCATATCGCCCCGCGTCGTGTCTCGCTGTATCACTTCCTGTCTTCCTCTCTGGTTCCACGAGCTCTTGAGAGTTTCCACTCTTGGATTTTCTTCTATGCAACGACTTAAAACTTTTAGACATCGAAGCTCGTCCAGATCACGAAGCTTCGACGCAAAACCAAAAGTCTGGTTGTCTCCACGCGCTAGGATCAAAAAGTACAAAATAAATGAATATTAAACACGCCAGCAAGGGGACGAGGCTGGTCCTCTCCTCGAACACGTAAAAAACCGTTCACGGTTACACAAACAAGGGAAAAGTGGCAATTTTAGTTGAGTGATTGTTATGTCGGTAGGGAGAATCTCCTAGAAAAGTTCTGATCAAAGTAATGAATCCTTTTATCTTTTTGATTCAGTTATAAAACCGTGTTTCTTATTGTTAGTTTTTCTTTGCACCAAATGTTCAGAACATCCTAAAAGGGAGAAACATAGTGCGTAAGTACGTAGTCTAACTTTTTTTTTTATCGTGTTGTAAAATAATGATGTAGAAATGTTGTTATGACACTAATGTTGTACGATGGAAGCTCATTTCTGCCAATGTGACTGTTAAAACAAAAAGATCCTGTGAGTCAACAAAATTAGAAACTTTCTCAAAATATTAAGACATAATAAAAAAAATCGAAATAATGAATCTCAAAATGAGAAACTGTCAAAATAAAAATAAATTTGATCAAAGCAATGAAAAACTTCCTCAAGACACTGAGACTTTTAAAAAATGAGTTATTTTCTCTAAAAGGTTACTCAGAATATTAAAGAAATTAGATACTTTCCCAAAAATGTTGAGTTTTCTGATTTTGTTTTGATACTAAAGGAAATCCAAACGCCATACTTTCTCAAAATACAGAAGTTTCCCATCATAAATCATTATTTCGAGATGCAAAGAGGAAGTTATGACGACAGACTCGCAGGATCTTTTTGAGTGTTCCTCTCTAATTGTCTCATTAATTGGTGGAAATGGGTTTCCATGTGAACCAGTAAAGGTTTGCTGGTGGTTTGTTGAGGAGAAGTTTGCAGTTGGTGACAGTTTACACTGAGGTAATGTGCAGTTTAAACATGCCTTTATTTTTAAGGAGGAAAACATCCTGAGCTGCTAGCTGTCAAATAAAAAAAAATCTATACTGTCATAGTGAAGCACTTTCTGATGTCTTCTTATTCCTTTTCAGTATTGTGGATACTACGTTGTTTGTTCAATGTTTCTTGTTTTGTTTACCAGCTATATTGGTATAAATACTTTTCTTTTATTGGCTCTTGTGTTATTTAGCCTTAAATAGCCGTTGTAGTGTCTTTTTGATTGAGAAATGACCTTTTGAGCGTATTGAAATGCTAGTTTACAGAGAGCTTGGAGATGGATATCTGTACAAATAATAGCACAGCTTTTTAAAAATGTTTTTAGCATTAGAATTTTAAAAAAGCATCCTATTGAACCTTTTGGTTGAATTCGATCGGAGGAAAAAGGAGATATCCGTCAGCCCACGTTGCTGTGTTCTCGTTGATCTCCTTGAGATCTGAATGACATCAAACTTATTTTTGAAGTTTGCATTTACCCTGTTGTATTAAAAACAAAAAACAAATATATAGTCGTCAGACGGGAGTCTCTTTCCCCCACAGAGAAGTTGTTGTTGACTTGCTCCTGGGTCGGGACTCTCGTGTATAACTCTGAATCTGAAATTCAGTGACAAACTGCCCACATTTCACGATGGAAGCTCTGCAGAAGCTGCTGAGCGCCGTATTTACACACCAGTGGATGTTTAACTGTATTTATTGTGTACAAATAAATGTGAAATAAAGATAGCTTAAATAAAAAAAAACAAGACTCTGCACTGATGTTTCTATTGTGTCTTTTGTTTTTGACTTGAAGGCACGCTTTACCTTGTGGCCAAACCGTGTAGTTACACTTCCGGTTCGGTCACGTGCTATAACAATTGGGTAAAAATAAAAAAAAATAACTTCCCCTCCCTCACCTCAAAGGCTTAGAGCAACACATTAATAGCTGTTATTTAGATGATGTTGCTCTTAAAGTTGGCAAATGTACAAAAAGCCGAATCCAGAGTTATTTCCAGTCCGTTCATGTGAATGAGAACGGAGCAGGACGGAGGGCTAGGGGGCGTGACTAAGGAAAATCCCAGTGCGCATGCTCGGCAGCCCCTTAATGCGGAAATCCGGGTCACTCCATCTACATCGTTCTTTTTTTGCATCGTACGCCACTAATTGGGGAGCAGTGGTGAAAGGAGTGCATGTAGTCGCTTGAGTACAAATTCGAGGTACTTGTACCTGAGTATTTACCTGTTATGTTACTGTATATTTCTACTCCACTATCATACTTTTACTTCTCTGCATTATTTGACAGATGACGTTACTTTATAAAAACGATGTTCATTAAATACGCGGTACATGAAGTCAAAGTCTTGTGACACGTTATGTGTAATCTTGACATGGTGTCCTGTAATGTTATTATGTCGGTTTGCAGACAATTTATATGAAGAGTTTATGAAAAATAAGTTGTTTTGATAAAAAACTACCCATCAGTTTATTAATAAAGTGTAGTTTGATGATCACTGAGCTGAACCAATACACAATCGTCCTGGGGGCAGTGAACGCATCGCTGGGAGCAGAAATTAAAACTATGATCTCGTTTGTTTACATTGATTTTTTTTTAGGTCCAGATCATCGTCAAAATTAATGATTAAAAAACACCCACTTCCGGTCAAAACTTTCAAAGTAAAACATGTTGATTGTTAGCAATATAAAGTCTCTGAAGAACTCTAACTAAATCTTTAGTAAACAAATGTTAAAAGAAAAAATCATATTTGGGTGAAATTATGTTTTGGTGATTATTTTTGATAGTGTAAAAAATATTTCTGTGGTGTTTAAAAAATACAAAAACAGATGTATTACACAAACCTAATAAATTAAACATGCTATATGTACTCTATAGTTAAACGCGAATTTTGGTCGCTTTTGCTACACTTTATTTTAGATTGCCACACTTCCGGTTTCAGTTTAGCTAAGTCCCGCTAACTTTACACGTGGTCTCTTTTAGCTTAAGTTAAATTATTACAAAATTAACCAGAAAAACAAAGAAATAAATTAATATTAAAGTGAAGAAAATAATATTTTATTTAATTAATGATTTAATTTCTCAAATTTCTTTGGAGTTTTTTGTTGTTACTTTATCAAGTAAAAACAATATTTTGTGATCAATTTCACTTTGGTTTATGCAATTTAATTTCGAAATCATTTAATCTAAAGTTAAATCAAGTTTGATTTACTTTAATCATGAATAATGTCAAACTGTACCAAAATAAGTTTTTCGATGAGCAAAAATTCAGTTAAAACTAACTAACTTATCTTTTCTTTTGTTGTCCCATTATTTATTTATTTTACCATAATTTACTTTTAAAATCAAATCAGAAACACAATTAATAATAAAAAAAATTGCAAATACGATTATAGTTAACTAATAAAGTATAAATTGAGACCATCACGTTTAAACTGCATCCATGGATACATCATTGTAAACTAGACGGCTTCTAGACACCGAGGCCAGTTTCAAAATCAATTAATCAGAATAAAATAATTGTAATTTATTCCACGTTAGAACCTTTGAGGTCACGCTCCACAGCGCCCTCTGCAGGCGCGCCAGGTACTCCCCCCACGTGGTTTGTACAAAGAAACAAGTTTTGTGGGAAATGTTTTTAAACCCCACAGCTGTAATTAACGATGACAGTCTTTAAAGTTATGTTGAATACCCTTCCCCCCACCCCAGTCCCAGACAAACACACACACACACACACACACACACACACACACACACACACACACACACACACACACACACACAAAGTGAATTACAACATTACAAAAGCAGTAAATTAAGAAAATGTGCAACTTAAATATGAGTCCTCAATGTGAGTGAGATATAAATGGGGTGTGTGAAAAATGTCACACAAATACTATAATAAAACGTACTCTGAAAGGATATGAAAAGTTCAAATCTTTACTGTGTCCTATTGAATGTAGATGTAGATGAATGTAGTTCATATTTCATTCAGTCATTTTTTTTTGTCGCCAGTTGGCACATTTGTATGATTTGTATTTATCCGTGTTTAATAGAAAAGATAAATGAAACTGAATACAAGTTTTAAAAAAAACTTGAGAACAAGAGCAAAAAAGTATTTGGTCAACAACTCAAATTCCTTTGATGGGATCCCACACCAATTTGAAAATATATAATGCCTTTCAATAATTAGAATTACTGTTTATTGCCTTTCATTATTAATACGTTACACATACAAAGAATCTGACTTGTATTAATATAGAAGAAAAACTAAAAAAATACAGTGCAATCACATGAAACGTCATTGAAAAAGAAAAAATATGGTAAACAAATAACAGCAATCCAAAAAAACGTGTATTTTAATAGATATTGAACAAAATTAAGTCACAGTGACACATTTAAAAAAAAATAATTTGCACCTGTGTCAATTAATATACTTTTTTTCCAGATTTTTATTTGTTTCTTTACCGTGTTTTTTAATTGCAAACTTTAATATGTTTTTATTTCAAAACAATGTCTTATGTTATTGCACTGTTTTTCTTTGCAGTTTTTGCAGCCCTGTAACTTCGCAACAATAATAAATTATTTTTTTTTAAATCGATCAACGCTTTATTTTGTTAACACCGGAAGTATTGCGGTCCAATTCCGGCGGGCTTGACACTGGTGTGAAAAAAAGATGGCTGCTTCGGCGGCAACGGCGAGTTCTTCCCCCGGTTTGTGTCCTAATTACGCCGCGATCTGCTCCTTTCTGGAGCGGTATGGAGCGCTGCTGGACCTGCCGGAGCTCACCTTCCCCCAGCTGGAGCAATACCTCCGGGACACCGCGGCAGGTGAGGCCCGCGAAACCCTCCCCGACGGCCAGCGTGGAGGAGGAGCGACTCCGACCGTCGCTTTAACGATCCCCCGAGCTAACGGGGACTAGCTCGTTGTGTGTTATTGTGTGCTTTCCTCACCTTCTTCTCCACTTAAAATGAACTCAACAACGTCCCGCCGCCGCCACTCGAAGTGGAAAACGTGCCTCTGCGTAATGAAACGAGTATTTAGCTGTTAAATGGCCAAATGAATCGAGCTTTTCTCTCACTTTCCAGCTTTTCTTTTTTTGAATAAGGGGGCTTAATTTTTCCTCCAGCAGCCTTTTTTTTTATTTATCTGCCGTTGAAACACAAACAGAAATGTGTTCGCGAGGCGGGAAAAGATGGCGATTGTTCGCGCAACACGTCTCGGACTTTGGTGTTTAATTGGCGAGTGTGTCGTCGTCTCTGGCGGGCGGGCGATTGTGCACTTTATTTACAGTTAAAATATTTTTTTTCGCCGTGTAGTGGTGATCGCGGCAGCCTCCGTCACGCCAAACGGCAACGACTTCCGGTGGACGCTTTCAAAATAAAGATGCAATGGGCTATATTAACTATCCCCCCAAAAAATACTGTGTATATATATTTAAAAAAATGTTATTGGAAAAAATACTATATAAATATTTTAAACTGCATTTTATAGCTCTAAAATATCAAATAAAACTGTATACTTTTTTGCTTTCAAAATAAAGATAAATTAACTATATATATATATATATATATGTATATGTATATATGTATATATGTATGTGTGTATGTATATATATATATATATGTGTGTATATATATATATATATATGTATGTGTGTATATATATATATATGTATGTGTGTATATATATATATATATATATATGTGTATATATATATATATATATATATATATATATATATATATATATATATATATATATATATATATAATCAAATATTCTGTCTTTGGAAAACAGTCCAATTATTTTAAAGTAGATTTATAGCTCTGAAATATAGATGGTTACTTCATTAATACCTTTTGTTTTGTTTTGCTACTGTAGCATTCATGCATACAAGTAAGCAATAAACGTTTTTAAAAAAGTACAACATATAAAAAATAGAATAATAAGAATATATTTAAACATATATGTAAAAATACAATATTATTGAATTAACTAACAAAGTAAAGAATAGTGCAAAGATGTAGCTCAACATGTTTAATCAATCGGCCCTTTGTTAAGTATATAAGTGGTTTATTAACATGACTCAAATTCAAATGTGACCCTTTTTATCTCCAGATATTTTAACAATATTTCAGCTCTTAATGGGGTCAAGCTGTGGTTGTGTGTGTGTGTGTGTGTGTGTGCTGTTGATACACACCTCACTCACGAGTACAGATGCTTACTTCCTGTTTGGTGTGTAGTGGTTAAACTGTCAGACTCTCTGGTCCTCAACAGTCCCAAAGCTGCTCGTCGATCTGCACGTCAAGCTGCTGAGGAAGATCGGCAAGTCAGTGTCAGCCGACCGATGGGAGAAGTATCTAGTGAAGGTACACAGGAACCATGAGCCTTTCTCTTCATTTTCACATTATTTTAACATTATACATGTGCAAGAAAGTGTTATGTAACAGAGTGTTTCAGTTATACGGAATCAGCTTTAATGGTTATGTAAATTTGCACAGAATTTGACTCCGGTTTCTCTTTGCTCTTCACTTATATACAAAAGATAAATATAAAATTTAAGAAGAAATATAAAAATTAGGAAGACAGAAAAAGAGGAAGCAGTGGTCCAGGAAGTGCAGGTGAAAGTGTCTGCACTTTCCGGACCCCGAAGGATTTCAGAGGTTTTTTTTTTTTTTAACGCGCTGATTTGAATCTTATTTTCCTTGCAGATATGTCAGGACCTGAACACGACCTGGGCGTGGGAGCTGGAACAAAACGGATACAAGGAGCTGACGACGGAGTGCAAGACGGGGATTCTTAAAGTGAGTCTCTTTCACTTCGGTGGTGTCGTCATTCGTTTTTCACTCAGAGTTCGCTGCAGGGCAACTGCAATGTTAGATTAGGGAACCTGCATCGGTTTTCTGTCCTGTGAATGTGTTATATTCATGTGTTCATGACGTTCATTTAGTTTGAAATAATGAATCCGCTTTCAAAAGAAAGAGGCTCGAAATATCAGCAGCATACACACAGGCATCTATATAAATGTTTATTCTTTTAATCAAACTATTTAAGGTTTACTGTATGCTTTGAATCCTCATTGTTAGTTTAAATACATTTTATCACTTTTTACTGCTTACACACACATTTCACACAAGGTTTGCTCATGAACATTTGGTTTAAAGTCATGGAAAAGTAGTTTAAAGTCATGAAAACTGTGTTAAAAGTCATGGAAATTTGATTATAAGTCATGGAAATTTAGTTAAAAATCATGAACATTTGGTTAAAAGTCATGAAAATCTATTAGACGTCACTTAAAGTCCATTAAGATGACTATGAGCCTCAGTAATGACGTCCTTTTTTGTAACATTCTTCCAGTATTTGTGCGAGTGTCAGTTTGACGATAATGTCAAGTTCAAAACCGCCATCAACGAGGAAGACCCGGAGAAGATGCGCCTGCAGCCCATCGGCCGGGACAAAGACGGCCAGATGTACTGGTTCCAGCTGGACCAGGAAGACAACGTGCGCGTCTACCTGGAGGAGCAGGACGACCTGGACGGCTCGTCCTGGAGGTGCATCGTCAGGTGAGCAAACGCATGCGCCGGGATACGAGTTCAGCTCTGAACGGCGTCTCTGGCAGCCGGTTTCTGTCTGCGTGTGTTCAACAAGAGATTCAACGTCTCCCTCTGCGTTCCTCCTGCAGGGACAGGAACGACCTGGCCGAGGTGTTGGCTCTGCTGAAGACACAGATTGACCCCGAGCTGTTGAAAAAAGATCAAGAAAACAAACCTGAGGGTGAGCAGAAGGCTTCCACATGAATTGTTTACAGATGTTTTGATGTTTGATGAGTGAAATACAGTCCCATTATATTGGAGATAAAGCACACGACATCTCTACAACTACACAACACACACTAAAAGAATCTGCATGGATAAAAATCTCTCACACACTTCACCTTTTTTATAAAACTGGTATTCCACAGTTCTGTGTTAAAGTTTCCTCTCTCTACTATTTAAAAGCGGCCGTGTGATCAGTTTTCATGTGTCCGTTGCAGGCGAGGTCAAAAAGGTCGAGGACACGTCGGACGAAGACGTCAAAGACGCCGCCAAGGCCGGCGGCCCGGTCTTGCCGAAGACGGAGGACGCAGAGAAAGCGCCGTCGGTGGACGACGTAAAATCCGAAGCTCCCGACGCCAAACTGTCCCAGAACGGCGTCGTCGAGGGCGAAAGTCGAGCCGAGCCCGATTCAGAAAAGTCGGCGGCGGATCCGGGCGGCGGCGCCAAAGCCCCAAACATCAAGGAAGAGCCGATGGAGGAGGCGCCGCCGACGGAGGCCAGGACAGTGGCGGCGGCGGCGAGCGAACCCGTCGTCCCCGAGACGCCGTCTCTACCGGTGAAGGTGGAGAAGAGAGACGAGGCCAAGAAGAGCAGCGCGGAGGAGATTCAACAAGCTCTGAAGAACGACCAGCAGGCCAAGATCCCCTTGAAGAAACGCGGGATGAAGTTCAGCGAAGACTTTGAGAAAAACAGCGGCGGCGGCATCATAGTGCCGAACCCGGCGGCGCCTCAGGTCAAGGACGCCGCGAAGGCGGAGCCGCCGAAGAGAGCGCAGGTCGTGAACGTCAACGGAGACGTTCAGCCGGCGGCGGAGAAACTCCAGAGTCTGAAAGACGCCGACAAAGAGCCGGCGGCCGAACCCGCCGAAGGTAAATCTGTAGAAACGAGAGACAAGGACTCTCCCTTACCACGGGAGGAGGAGGAGAAGAAAGAGGAGGAGGAGGGTAGAAAGGATGAAGCTCACTCTGCAGAGAAGAACAAAGAAGACTCGGGCAAAAAGGATCCCGACGTACCGGTGGAACCGGAAAGCGCCGCGCCGAAAGGAAAGACGGAGCCTCCGAAAGAACCGGCGCTTTTACCTGGAGACGCGGCGGAGAAGCCGTCCGGTCAGGAAGAGCGAAGGAAGGTGAAGGAAACCGCGAAAGACGAGACGTCGAGGAAGACGGGCGACTCGGACAAAGAATCCAAAGACGTCGGGTCGAGAGATCCGGAGGGCGTGAAGAAGGAAGAGGAAACGAGAGCGGCGCGCGAGGCGGAGAAAGGAACGCCGGGCGTCATCAAAGCGACGACGACGACGACGGCGTGCGAAGGCAAGAAATCGGCCGACTCGGTGTCCGTCTTCTTAATTACGGACGCCGTCATTAAGAAGACGGACGTCCTGAAAGACGGCGGAGACGACGCGGTCCGAAAGGTCTGTGAGAAATCCGGAGGGGAGAGCGTCGGGTCTTCCGTCATCAAGAAGTTAGACGGGTCGCGTAAACCCGCGGAGAAGCACGGCGGCGCCGAAGAGGCGGAGACGAGTAGAAAGCCGGTGGACTGCGAGGCCGGAACGAGACGCGACGGATCCAAGATGAGCGCCGATGAGCCCGGACCCGGGGAGGCGAGAGCAGCGGCCCTGAAAGAGGATCCAAAGCCTCGAGACGGCGGCAAAGCCGAGGACTCTGTGACCCGTAAGAGGACAGAGGAAACGTCTTCCTGCGCTGCTGAGGAGACGAGCGCCGCCAAAGGAAGTGATACAAAAACTGAAGGATCAGACCGTGAAACGAAAAGAACTGAGGAAGACGTTAACGTTGAAACGAAAAAGGACACAGACAAGGAAGCAATAAAGAACGCAGACAAGGAAAAGACTAAGGACGCAGACAAGGAAAAGACTAAGGACGCAGACAAGGAAAAGACTAAGGACGCAGACAAGGAAAAGACTAAGGACGCAGACAAGGAACTAAAAAAGGACGCAGACAAGGAGAAGACTAAGGACGCAGACAAAGAACTAAAGAAGGACGCAGACAAGGAAAAGATTAAGGACGCAGACAAGGAAAAGACTAAGGACACAGACAAGGAACTAAAAAAGGACACAGAGAAGGAAAAGACTAAGGACACAGACAAGGAAAAGACTAAGGACACAGAGAAGGAACTAAAAAAGGACACAGAGAAGGAAAAGACTAAGGAGACAGAGAAGGAAAAGACTAAGGAGACAGACAAGGAAAAGACTAAGGACGCAGACAAGGAACTAAAAAAGGACGCAGACAAGGAACTAAAAAAGGACACCGACAAGGAGAAGACTAAGGACACAGACAAGGAACTAAAAAAGGACACAGACAGGGAAAAGACCAAGGACACAGACAAGGAAAAGACTAAGGATGCAGACAAGGAAAAGACTAAGGACGCAGACAAGGAACTAAAAAAGGACACAGACAAGGAGAAGACTAAGGACACAGACAAGGAACTAAAAAAGGACACAGACAGGGAAAAGACCAAGGACACAGACAAGGAAAAGACTAAGGATGCAGACAAGGAAAAGACTAAGGATGCAGACAAGGAAAAGACTAAGGACGCAGACAAGGAACTAAAAAAGGACACAGACAAGGAAAAGACCAAGGACACAGACAAGGAAAAGACCAAGGACACAGACAAGGAAAAGACTAAGGACGCAGACAAGACAAAAGACACAGACAAGGAAAAGGACACAGACGTTGAAAAACCGAGGAATGGCAGCGAGAAACTGTGTCCAGACGAGGAGAATGAAAATGATTCCACCACAGAAAAACGTTCAAAACCGGATGAAACAAAAGCGAACAAACGAGCTCTCATGGAGACTGAAACTTCCACCAAATCGGGAAAATCTGCTCCCCAAAAGGCGAGCGAAGAAGTCGACGGCAAGGAAGTCGGCGGGAAGGAAGTCGACGGGAAATGCTCGGAGGAAGCGCAGAAGGACGGGCGACCGAATGCGGTACCAGAAGCCGAAAAGCCCGCCGGCGAGGACGGCAAGAGCAAAAGTGAGGACGAGGACTCGGCGGCGAAGAAAGACGAGGTGGCGAACGGCGGCGAGGCTCTGACTTCCCGTCGGAAAGTCCGTCCCCGAGGCCACCGGCGGAAAGTGCGGCTTCAGAGGGAGGCGCGGCTGGAGGACTCTGAGTCGGACGCCAACACGGGGAGATCTCTCCGGAGGTCGCCGAGGATCTCCAGGCCGACGGCGAAGGCGGTGGAGATCCACGACAGGAAGCTGGAGAGATCGCAAGCTGCCGGGGAGGAGGAGGAGGAGGAGGAGAAGGACGAGGAGGCCGAGAAGGAAAAAGAGAAGGGCGAAGAGGAGGAAGAGGAGGAGGAAGACGAGGTGAAGGCTGTGCAGAAGAAACCGAGAGAGAAAAAGGTCTTTCAGGAGGGTCAGCCCAAACCCAAGGTAAGAGGTTTCACTCTTCCAGAGCACCTTTCATGAACGTTGCTGCTTTGTACGTGTTGTGGTCAGAACACGGTGTGTACCACAAAATAAATGTCAAATCATCGCAACAAGCGGATTAGAAAGGATGCCGAATTAACCACGTGGTGGTTCAGATCGTAAAAAGTCGTAACTCTTGTTCTTGTCCGGTCCGTCCACAACGACGACGAGCTAACAAACTTAAAAATGCTGGTTTTCTGGATGGAGTCTGGTTCCATCAGCACTGAAGAGCTTCCTCTGGGTCCGAACACAAACATTTACACACCTGGATTCCACCTTTTTATTAGAAGTGTTATTACTATTCAAATGATGCAAATTCACATATTTGTATGTAATCGCTTCATGTTTTGGGGGTTTACGCTCCATAATGGTGAATTCTTAAAAGAGCACCCTCTGCTGGACGTGAAGGTAAACTACAGCAAACAGTCTGTTTGTTTTTTTTTGTTGTTTTTTTTTAAAGTCATTGCAAATTTGCAAAGTCCAATGAAAGTTTGAATATGAATCAGCCTTAACGTCTCAAAACATGCAGCCATGTTGATCGTTCTTTAAATAATGCTGCGAGTCGGTTAAAGCCGCCGTCTCCTTACCGTCAACGCGTTGTGCTTCTTCAAGGGGAGGAAGCGGCGGAGGGTCCGGTGGTCCAACACGCGAACGCGCCGCAAAAAGAAAGGCTCCGAAGACGACGACAGCGAGGAGTCGTCCAGCGAGGACGAGGAGGAGGAGGAGGAGAGCGAGGACGACAGCGACGAAGACTACAAGGTCGAGCGGAGCAAGAAGAGGCGGAACCGCCACAGAGAGCGACGAAGCTCGGACTCCTCCACGTCCACGGACGACGACATGCCGCCCAACGACGACCCCTGCAAACACTGCGGGCTTCCAAATCACCCCGAGCTGGTGGGTTCCCACTAAATTATGTGTTTTTTATCAATTAACCAGATTAAAAAGGTAACATGACGCTTTAAGAAAGAGGCTCAAAATATAAGCAGCATACATATTGGCATCCATATACATGTTTATTCTTTTATTGTCTCATTCATTTGTGTCGTTTAAGGTTTACTGTATGCTTTGAATCCTCAGTGTTAGTAAAAAAGTGATAAAATGTAGTATTTAGACTGTTTACACACACATTTCACTCCATGATTGCTCGTAGACATGGTTTAAAGTCATGGAAATGAGGTGAAAAGTCATGGAAATATGGTTTGAAGTCTTGGACATATGGTTTAAAGTCACAGAAATAAGGTGGAAAGTCACAGAAAAGTGGTTAAAGGTCGTTGAAATGTGGTATGAAAAATCCTGTAAATCCATTGGTCAAAGAGTGTCTGAACCCTGGTTCAGTGATCAATATAAAATGCACCACATTCACACACTTGTGTGTGTTTCTTTGCTTGTAAAAAGACGATGACGTCGGCGGTTTCATGGCTAACTTCTCCTCTGCAGATCCTGCTGTGTGACTCCTGTGACAGCGGCTACCACACCGCCTGCCTCAGGCCGCCGCTCATGATCATCCCCGACGGGGAGTGGTTCTGCTCGCCCTGTCAACACGTACGCGCCCCCGTCAGACACACACACACAGACACACACACACACACACACACACAGCAAAGTGTCCTAACGTCCTCGTTGTTCCCTCTGCAGAAGCTGCTCTGCGACAAACTGGAAGAGCAGCTCACAAACCTCGACGCCGCTTTGAAGAAGAAGGAACGGGCCGAGAGAAGGTGGTTTTATTGTGAAATTTCAGCTCCTTCACAGTAAAAGCTCTGCTTGCATTTAAACACCAACACACACGCTACTTATTCTCACAATGAAGTGTTTTGTTGTCATCCGCGTTGCACCTGATTGTCGCTGAAAGGCTCCATCTGTGTTCTCTCCTGCAGGAAAGAGCGTCTCATCTACGTCGGCATCAGCCTGGAGAACATCATCACGCCGGTAAGTGCATCGTGGGAAATCGTTTTTTCTTATCACGGCGTGGACGTTTGTCAACGCTGCCGCTCCTCACAGGGGGAGGTGGAGGAGGAGAAGCCGGAGATCATCATCAAGGAGAAGAAGGAGTCGAAGCGGAGCAAGAGCTGGGGCCGAAGGTCCACGAGGAAGAAGAAATCCATCAGCTACAGGTCTGAGATATTTAATATTATACTTATATTACTCTATTTTACAAGTACAGTATTCTGTAATAATCGTTCTTGATGATTTAAAAAGTGTACAACTACAAAAAAAGGTTTATTTTATCATATAATACTATGTAATTCACATAAATATGTGCAGTAATGGTACAATACTAAGAATACGTGATGCAGCATAAATGATGACAATACAATAAATATTAATATAGGATTGAATGTAGTGTTTGATGTGTTTAATTTGCCCTTTAATGCATCTTAGTTGATGCTGTTGGAAGTCACACTGATGAAGTCGAATGTTTTCTACCACATGAAATGTATTTATTGTCTTTTGTTGACGTTCACTTCGCAGATTTGATGAATTCGACGAGGCCATCGAGGAGGCCATCGAGGAAGACATCAAAGAAGCTGAAGGCGGAGGTACGAGGACTCTAGTGGCAGCCCTGCTATCTCCAGCCTTTATGCTAAGCTAAGCTAAAGCGGCTGAGAATGCAGCTTTAACACATGAAGCATAGACTTCTATACAACCAGAGGAGTCGCCCCCTGGTGGTCAGGAGAGAGAATGCAGCTTTAACACATGAAGCATAGACTTCTATACAACCAGAGGAGTCGCCCCTTGGTGGTCAGGAGAGAGAATGCAGCTTTAACACATGAAGCATAGACTTCTATACAACCAGAGGAGTCGCCCCCTGGTGGTCAGGAGAGAGAATGAAACTCGTGTTGATCTTTTCATGTAACTTTTGGCTGGAAAAGGCGAATATTGCCCTTTTTTCTTTCTTTTTTTCTTTTTTTTCCTGAGAAAACGTTGTTTTCTTTCCCCAGGAGCCGGTCGGGGTAAGGACATGGCCAACATCACGGGCCACCGAGGGAAGGACATGTCCACCATCCTGCAGGCGGACGAGGGCAAAGAGAACGTGCGCCCGCCTCCGGCCCCGCTCGGCCCGCGCAGGAAGAAACGCCGGCGGCTGAACGACCTGGACAGCGACAGCACCGTGGACGAGGAGGAGAGCGAGGACGAGTTCCGCATCAGCGAAAGGTGAGCTAGTAGCGTAGCCTCGTAGCCTCGTAGCCGCATCCTGAACTCTTTTGTCAAAGTCAAATATTTGACCTCTCTCTCTCTCTCTCTGTCTCTCTCTCTCTCTCTCTCTCTCTCTCTCTCTCTCTCTCTCCACGCAGCTCGGAGGAAGAGTTCGTCGTGTCCGAAAACGAAAGCGAGGGCGACTCGGAGTCCAACAGCGAGTTCGACGGCAAAGCCAAGCGGCGGGACTCCTCGCGGCACAAGAAGAAGTCGCTGAAGCGCCGGCGGAGCGCCAGGAAGAGGAGAAGACCGAGAGGCTACTCGGACGACGAAGAGGAGGAAACGGATGAGGAGGACGAGGATGAAATGGGTATATTAATATCTATATATACGGGATGAGGTATTTAATATCTGACGGTGGATTTGATTGTATTTGGCTCTTTGAATAGAAGTGGTTAGCAACAAGGGAGCGGCGGGTTTTATTGGAATTAGCATATTAGCTTTGACATATCAAATTAATTAGAATTATTTTTGCACAAAAAGTTGAAACGTCTTGTGTGAAAGTTAATTTTGTAAATTTAATATATTTTGATTTATTTACCTTGGATAAAGCTAACAGTTTGAGGATAGCATTTTGAGCTAACGGGCATTTTTTTGTCGTTTCTGTACATTCATAGACTGAACAAATCAAACAGAAAAATAATCAAACGCTTCATTAAATATAAAAATAAAAGCTCCAGCCTTTTCAAAATAAAAGTCTTCTCCACCACTTTGTTCACGTGATCTATACGACGTTAACATTGTTATGTTTTCTCTGCGTGTCCAGTGACCGAAGGCTCCAGCGAGTACAGCGACAGCGACCTGGACATGAGTCGGCGGCGGTCTCGGCGGAGTCAGAAGAAGCGAGTCAACTACCACGAGACGTCCGAGTCCGAAGGCTCGCGGGCGGAAACCAAACAGGCCCGAATGAGACCCGGACGCCGCCGGGACAGCTCCGACAGCGAGGGTCAGTGTTACCTCACACACACGTCTGTTACCTCACACACACACACACGTCTGTTACCTCACACACACACACATCTGTTACCTCACACACACACACGTCTGTTACCTCACACACACACACGTCTGTTACCTCACACACACACACGTCTGTTACCTCACACACACACACGTCTGTTACCTCACACACACACACGTCTGTTACCTCACACACACACACGTCTGTTACCTCACACACACACACGTCTGTTACCTCACACACACGTCTGTTACCTCACACACACACACGTCTGTTACCTCACACACACACACGTCTGTTACCTCACACACACACACGTCTGTTACCTCACACACACGTCTGTTACCTCACACACACACACGTCTGTTACCTCACACACACGTCTGTTACCTCACACACACGTCTGTTACCTCACACACACACACGTCTGTTACCTCACACACACACGTCTGTTACCTCACACACACACGTCTGTTACCTCACACACACACACGTCTGTTACCTCACACACACACGTCTGTTACCTCACACACACACGTCTGTTACCTCACACACACACACACGTCTGTTACCTCACACACACACACGTCTGTTACCTCACACACACACGTCTGTTACCTCACACACACACACGTCTGTTACCTCACACACACACACACACGTCTGTTACCTCACACACACACACACACGTCTGTTACCTCACACACACGTCTGTTACCTCACACACACACACGTCTGTTACCTCACACACACACACACACACACACGTCTGTTACCTCACACACACACACACACACACACACACGTCTGTTACCTCACACACACACACGTCTGTTACCTCACACACACACACACACACACACACACACGTCTGTTACCTCACACACACACACACATCTGTTACCTCACACACACACACGTCTGTTACCTCACACACACACACGTCTGTTACCTCACACACACACACATCTGTTACCTCACACACACACACGTCTGTTACCTCACACACACACACGTCTGTTACCTCACACACACACACACATCTGTTACCTCACACACACACACACACACACGTCTGTTACCTCACACACACACACACAGGTCTGTTTTGGCAGCACAATGCTAGTAGTACTACGGATGCAGCCTTTGTCTCGTGTATTGTACATGTATTATACTGAGCGACGCTGTATTTGCATGAATATAATAATCTATCTGGTCCAAACGAACGTGAGCTGCTGGCTCATTAATCGGTTTCAGCACCACGGACAGCGACGTTAAGACAGATATTAAAATCTCACGACTGGCTTCAGCTTAAAAAAGCGTTTTTCCTGTTTTTCAGTCAGAAATCTGATCATTCGGCATCGTGAGTTCATATTCATTTATGTCTTCAGCACATATTTGAAAATGTGGATATGGATGTTGCCGTTGCAGGATTTTAACATCCACATGCAACCGAGTGAATGAACCCAGCGAGTAGGACATCTTTAAGAAGAACAGAGAGTAAAAATGTGCTAAATACCACAAAGAATCTAAAGTGCCCGTAAAGTCTTTAAAAGAAATAAAGAATATTTGAGGACCGTTCCAAGAGGGATTTAAACCTACCTCTAAAAAGTGGGCGGTCTTAAAGCTACAGAGGACAGCAGGGTGTTGGTTTTCTTTGTTTCCATTGCTTTAATTGCTTGAAGAGCTACATTTACATGGAGGAGTAAAGTAAAACAGAGTTTTTTTCAACGATCTTGTTCACGTGGAGGGGATCCCGGCCGAACTGCAGGAAGCTGAAGGCGTCTGTTTTGTTTTTTTCCTCCCCAGCGAGTTTCTCCAAAGGCTCCGAGGAGGAGTCGAGGGATCGGCGGCTGAAGAGGAAAGCCGACTCCTCGGAGGAGGACTCCCGGCAGCGGCGCCGCCGCCTCGCCCTGAAGCGCAGGAGGGCCTCCGAGGACGACGACTCGTCGGACGACTCGTCGTCGGAGGACCGGCCGATCCGCAAGCGCGTGAACCGCATCGACTCTGACGACAGCGAGGAGGAGGAGGAGGAGAAGAAGGAGGAGAAGGAGGAGAATGCGGAGGAGGAGAAGAAGCAGCAGGATGGGGAACAAAAGGAGGATAAAACGAAGGAGAAGAAAACCACAGACGAGGAGTCAAAGGGAACGAAGCTGGCGGACGGCGACGCGGCGGACGGCGACGCGGCGCCCACCAACGGACAGAAGAGCCCGGTGAAGAGCTCCGAGGGCGCCGGCGGCCGGCCTGCAGCCGGCGCCGCGCATCCGGATCCACCCAAAAACATCGGCGCCGCGCCCAACGGCCAGGAGATGGCGCCGCAGGACGAAGACGAAGACGACCTGTTGGGAGTCACAGACCTCGTGGATTACGTCTGCAATAACGAAGATTTGTAAAGAAACACAAAACAAAAATGGTGTACTGTTTCATTTTTTGTGGTATTGTATTTTTATATTGCTTAACTTTATTATTCCTCCGCCCCTCCCCCCTCTCCTCCTCCTTCACCAACACTTCCTCTCTTTTTTTGTCCTCTGGACCTCGAGTCTCAAAGAACCGGAGCCCCGTCACCAGTCGGTCCCTGTGGGATTGTTCTCCGACTAAAGGAGCCGAACTGTCAACGCTCATCCGTTTTGCTTGTAATCCGTTTACCCTCTTCCTCATCATCATCATCATCATCATCCAGCTCTACTGCTAAACCACCTCCCTCCTCGAAAAAAATATAAAACAGGTCATTCCTTCCATCACATAATCCGGTTTCTTTTTGTTGTTTTAATCTAGATTCCTACAAATGTCGTCATGTTCTCGTCCACGTTGATGGAAAATGAAATATTTAAAAAGTGCAGGAAGTGGTTGAAGAAGATCTGAACGCTAAACTGGGACTTTTTTTTTAAAGACATTTTAAGGGTAAAATAACTTGTTCCTCATTTGGGAAATCACCTCGGTTGTACGTTTTTGTTTTCATCCCTTGAAAAGATAGTTTTACATTTTGGGGGAAGAAGCAGCAGCAGCAGCCAGTTAGCTTACTTAGCTTAGCGCCGCTAGCCTGTTTTTATTGATCAAGCCTGCTTCTAGCTATCGTGACTATGCTATGCTAACGGCTATTCCGTTTCTCATAAGCGACACCACGACATGAACCGGGACGTTTGTGTTTTTACTCTTCACACTTTAGTCGAGATGTAACGTGTTAATAAAAAGCTTTTAAAGTGCCAGTTGGTGCGTTTTGTTAAAGCAAAGCTAGCATTCCCTCGCCCCGCCAGTTTCCAGTCTTTGTGCTAAGCTAACCAACTACGAAGCATAATATTTAACACTCCCATACGTTTTGAAAACATTGCACCGATATCCAAACCCAAAATGTCGAACTATCGCGTCAAGCGATGATTCTGTTTTCTTTCCGTTGAAACATTTCGTGGAAGCTCGAGGTGAGATTGTTCGTTCATGTCGAGACTCAAATAATAGTCGACCGGCCGACTCCGCTCCAACTTCCTTTGTTGAACGATAGAGTAGCTTTTGTATATTGTATACATATATAATTATTTTTTTGCCATCAGTATCAGCGGTGAAACCTTCTGTTGGGATGTGAACCGCAGCCCTCCTGATCTCCAGCGCGAGTCTAGTTTCTAGTTATTCCAATTATGTTAACCCTCGTGATTTTTTTTATTTTCCTTTTTTTATATCTACACTTTAAATTGAGCGAAATGTAAAGTGTCTTTTTTTATTTGTACGTCGTCCTTCATGGAAAAAGGTTCAGAAAGCTGCAAAACCGTCGCTTTTAATCAACTAAAATGACACTAAGCTCCAAAACAAAAAGCCCCTCCCTTTTTTTTTCCTCATCCTCCTCTTCCTCTGGATCTTCCTTTGCTTCTATCCACATCCTCCATTTTCAGTATTTTGGGTCGGGTTGCAGTAAACTTTTTTTTTTTAAACATCAAATCAAGAAAAAATAACCAACTTTTTTTTAATTTTGTATTATTTTTTTAGTGCGGATGCAGTTTTTTTGAGGGAAATGGACAGAAAAAAACAAACCAATGACTTCTTCACTGACCTCTGCTGGAACCAGTCTGTGTGTATATCTGTAGTTTCTTGCTGTAATATATTTAGAGGCATTTTTTTAATCATGGAAAAAAAAACCACAATATATTGGGCAATTCTTTGGGATTGCATGACTTTTTAATAGTTTTATTTTGTAGGGAGGTATTATCGGCACAACTGTTTTGTTTTTTTCTTTCTTTTTGTAACAAAAACCAGAAACCTTCGGCATGTTTTCAATGACCCCCTGACCCCGTTGTTGCGTTAGTGCTGAAGGAATTGTGACGTAGATGCCATTTGTTTTGCAGTGAAACTGCATCGGTAAGAGCATGCACTGACCTACTGAAGGCATGTTACAGAAGCTCGGGGTGGGATTATGTAGAATAATCCAGGACAGCTGAAGCGGAAACCACGGCCCGTTTGTAAAATATTTTGTAAATTAGTCTCAGCATGGTCTTCACAGAGGAAAAACCACTCTATTTATCATACCGCTTTTAAGAAAACGGCGATGAATTCCACCACGAAAAACCTGTGTCGCTCAATTTTGGCCTCCACACACACACACACAGACACACACAGTTAGCTTTTTTAGATTAGCTGGACAGAACATAGGAAGGGATCAGATGTGGACTCGAGGTCTCTGGTGGAGCGTAGAGGAGCGTGGATGTCCGTGTGCTGTTTGTAACCCTGTTTTTTAAACTTCTCCGAGAACGTATTAATGTGCATCACGCGGTTATGAAATAACCTGTAGCGAGACCTTTTGCGTAGGAGAGCGACGTAAATAAATAAATGAATAAAAAGGCTGCGATGGGATTAAAAGGAGGAAGTCGGTGCCAATGAGCGAAGTGTTAACAGTTTCCTATTTACCTCATGACGAGTCCGGGAGGAAGCAGCCCTGTCATCTGTGTATAGACGCTACTAGACTGGTTGTTGGTGTTTTGTCTGCTCCTTACATTTTTGTTAACTTTACTGTTATTTCATATGAATCTGATCTTGTACATTTGTCATAATAAAATGGGTTTTAAGCCTCACGTCATCCTGTCTTCGTGACTTTTGCTGTGCAAATGAAATTAAATTC
Source organism: Clinocottus analis (assembly GCF_023055335.1). NCBI lineage: Eukaryota > Metazoa > Chordata > Actinopteri > Perciformes > Cottidae > Clinocottus > Clinocottus analis. Next base: position 20,671,344 of record NW_027176207.1, on the reverse strand, counting down.
CATTAATATTCAATTAATCAGTTTTACAAATAGAACATTGTATGTGTAAGCAATCCCTGTCCATTTATTTAATAATATATAATAAAACTAAAACGGGCAGGCAGAGTTTTTCTGAGCTAAATGCTAACGGCAGCATGCTAACATGACACAATGACGAGGCTAATAGTAAATGTATTTATATATCACAATTTTAATATATTTATGTTTCCTTGTTCTGAGAGTGATACATCACTCTGTCCACCCAAAAAATAATGAAGTGTAAAAAGTATATTTACTATTGTCACCATGTTGGACCAGCCACTTACGTCCATTAGCAAGTGTTAGCATGCTAACAATGATGATACACAAACACACCGATGATTATTACCGAATATATTCAGGTAACAAAGAACTCAGTGTTGACAGAAGAAGTGACGTTCAAATAAATCAATTATAGGAAGTACTTATTATTTTTAATGTATTTTCACCTTCCTTGTTTAGCGTTGTAGCGTGCTAACGTTTGCTAAAAGACGATAGAACGTCTGCTCTAAGCATAAAGTGCCTTCGTTAATGTTAATACATTTATTAATGTATCATAGTACCGATAAAGAGTACAAGTAAAAGTACTGTTAAAAATGTTAAGTATCTTCATTTCTTTGTTTATTAGATTTTTAACAGCGAATCACGTTGCTAAACGTAAGCTAACTGATCAGAAGCAACCAACACCAGCAGAATGACGCTGCCACCGTGACGTCTTCAAAGACCTGTAAACACACCAGCGCCTCCATGTTTGTTTGTTTGTTTGTTTGTTTGTAATCACAGACAGGGAAGGCAGCGACACGCTTTAGCGTTTGTGAGCTGAGCTCAGGTTGACCCTCAAAGAGCCCGACCTGCAGCCGAGAGAGCGGAGGAAACCAGCAGCAGATCAGAGAACCACCGGGTTTCAGATGAAGAATCTCCAAACATCCGGCCGGCCGCCCGTCGGGGGGGAAAGTCCCTACGAAGTGCTGGACTTCAAGGATCTAGACCCTCATCCCTTCCTGTGCAGGGAACAACAAGGATCTCCAGATGTGGAATCTGAAGGATGAAGTGTCCCTTTGTGTTGAGAACATCCTTCTTCTTCTTCTTCTTCTTCTTCAGCCAAATACAATATTTAAAAAAAACCTCTTGGATCAGCTGGAAGAAGCAGCTGAAAAAGCTTTGAGTGTTTCTTAAACTACAAATATACGATGGTGTTTTAGAAAATGATGCATTGCTGCAGATTAAACCAGCAAAAAGGATGTAAAACAGTTTTAATCCAACTTATCATTATGTACGTATGTTTTATTTAGTTAATGAATACAATACCAATAAATAAAGCCACAATATAATATACAACAAAGAAAAACTGAAAAGGTAGAAGTAGAAGCATAATTATTATATATTGCTATCCTAAAATCTTATAAATTAAATCATCACTTCGATATATATATATATATATATATATATATATATATATATATATATATATATATATATATATATATATATATATATACACACATATTTAATTCACACTCTTAACCCTCAAAAATAGTTTTAGAAACAATCCTATTATAAACAATCTATCTTCTTTTAATCCCTTTTTTCATTAATGCAGCAGGAATATTTATCCAGAAAGTTAAATAATAATACACCACAATTAATACTTTTCATTTTTAGAGTACATTTAGCTAATAAAACTTTTACTTCAGTGAGGTTTCGGGTGCATGACTTGTACTTGCAGTGGAGTGCTGTCACAGTGTGGTATTAGTACTTTGTGTACAGTTCAGAGTACTCCTTCATGGCAGTCCAGGCCCTGGAGCTCGGCTGCAGCGCGTCGAGTGAAAACATGTGTTGAATGTTAGAAATGCAGCGTGGACCGATTTAGCCGAGTCACACACGAGCGTGAAGAAGAGAGGGAAAGGGAGAGGGAGGAGGAAGAGGAGGAGGAAGAGGAGGAGGTGAGGGCACAAAGGTCGCGTTGTGTAACGGATACCAAGCCGGTCAAAGTACCAGGAGAACGCGCTCACGAGCTTTAAGGCTTTTCCTTTTTGGGGTTTTCCAAATCTCCCACGAACGAGACAAACTTAGTCTTCTGTTGATGTGAAAGATGATTATTAATCGTTCAGGTGTTCAGAATTAAATAACAAGGAATATTTTAAATGACAAGCAACTGAGTGAAGAGACCAACAGGAAGAATAACTGATAACAAATAGACTTTTATTGTTGTTCCAGAAAGTATAAACGAGATCAACGCCGCGTCCCAAATCCATAAAACAAACAATCTGAGCAGGTTCTCAGCGTGAAATTAAATACACTGCTGATGTACTTGTACTTCACTTGAGTATTTCCATTTTCTTTTACTCTACCCATTCACTTGAACCAATTTTCTTGTTTATTTAATATCCAAATTCAGATTATTACAAGATATAATCAACAAATATATTACATATTGTCATGATCTACTTTAAAAGTAGCATTTATTATATATCTATATATATGTACACAATGTACACAAATATATATATGTACACAAATAATGCATGATAATACAATATAATCTAGATTATTCTGAAATGGGCTATTCCGCAAAATTCAAAATTTTGCCTTCGATAAAACTTTTTTTTATTGAGCTTAAAACTTTATAAAAACACAATAAATAAAAAACATAGTGTAGTTTCATAAAATAGATGTTTTATTGAAAATATTTCATATGAAATATTGCAGCTTCACTTAAATCACAACACTGTACAAAGCCTGTTTTCTAGTAAATGAACATTTTGCTGATTGAGTCAAACGTTGGTTCTTTCACATTCCTATAATCAACCAACTAAGTGAATTATTAGAGGTATTTAAATGGTAAATTAAAGTTTTACTTGGTTCACAGCAAAATGGAAGATTCTGCAGTTTTGACAGAAAGAAAATCCACAAAGAAAAGTTCTCTTTCAACTCTTCACCCAAATTGGAGATAAACAGAAAACTATCGTCAGTCAACAAGACGCATGCAGGAACACAGCGAAAGCTTTGGTCCTCCAAACTTTAGAGGTAAAGATCCAGTTTTCTTTGACCCATGTTTACGTGTCAAGAGTCCCAAATAACAGAGTTTAATGCTTTAATAATTTTGCTAAAATAAACCCACATGAAAATCAAACCAAACTAAACGTTATCCTCCACTTCAACTCAAAGCCCCGTCTTTACGATTTAAAAGATTAGAAAGTAATGTTAAGTACCGTGAAAGTCGGGTTACAAGCCGCTCCTACCTTCGGGTGGGTGTCTCCGCTAGCTGCTAGCGCTGCTGCTAGCTCCCCACTGTAGCAAGCTAGCACTGCTGCTAGCTCCCCGACAACCACCGAAGGTAGCGGGACCAGGCCCGGCTCGACAGCCGACGCGGGCAGCGGGGAGCTAGCAGCATCAGCTAGCAGGGAGCTAGCAGCAGGGCTAGCTTGCTACAGCAGGGAGCTAGCAGCATCAGCGATCAGGGAGCTAGCAGCAGAGCTAGCTTGCTACAGCGGGGAAACCCACCGAAGGTAGGAGCGGCTTGTCACCCGACTTCTACGGTAGTTGTAATAATATTATTGCACACATAAACCTGAGGTCATCAGACGGAGCTTTACTGGTGTCGCTGCGCACTTCTTTTGTAATGTCACTTGGACATTAAGACATGCAGTGGCAACAAAAGGGCTCATGAATCTACAAAGTCCAGAGAAAATGGCAAAGTTGAGCGGCTGTAACGTCATATTAACCGCTCGTATCCCGTACGTTTCTCTGAGTGCACTTTGGTTGATTATTGTGCATTTAAAGTTGAAATATTCTACAACCAAAGTACTTCCAACTGTCTTGTTTTCAATTTCTCGTGTAAAGTATCGATGGCTGCAAGTGAGTCACAGTTACACAACAGCGGTTCTACTGCTTTTTCACAGTTTTTCATGTTTGAAAAAACATCAGGCAAGAATGAAGCACGGTTATGTTTCAGAGCTTTCCGACTCAAAAATAAATGTATATTCTTGGCGTGAATGTTTTGGTACCGTCAGTGCTGTATTTGTGTGTGCAGGCACTAAAATACACAGTGGAAGTCGCTCTGCGTCCCATGAGACGTGTGCAGAGGGATCTCTGAGCCGGTCCCGTCTGCATGTGCACAGTCACCACTGAGGTGCTTTGACACTGGAGAAAATAAAAAAAACAGCAAAGTTCTGGACTTCAAGGCAGATTTAAGTGTTTTCATTTTCCCACAAAGAGCTGAACCCACTGAAGTCACAGGCCTGGTGCTCCACTGCGTGTTGTAGTGTTAAAGACAAGAAGGGGAAGAAATGTCTCCTGGTACTTTGCAAACAAGACACATGGAATAAAAAGCTTAAGACACGACCGTGATTATGCCGAGTCATCGCGTTTACTGCGTCTTCTTCTGCGGCCCGACGGTGCTCTTTCCGGAGAGGAAGGGGATGATCTTCTCGAACAGCAGGATGCAGCTGGCCACGCCTGGGTGGGACACATGTGGAAGACACAGGAGGCAACATTTTGGTGGACAATCGGGCGATGATATTCTTAAAAATATACACAACATACCTAAGACGGGTCCCAGCCAGTACACGAAGCAGTACTCCAGGTAGGTGTGGCCGCTGCAGGGGAACTGCACGGAGAATGCCAGGACGGGGTTGAACATCGCTCCGGAAATACTTCCACCTGCACGGGACGGAAAGAAAACAACTTTATTTTACAGGTTTGTAGTGTTTTCTTGATGATTTCCTAAAAAGGTGCCAGAAAAAAACTATGTTATTGTATTTATTTATGTATTTTCAGGGACAATGCACATTGAGGAACAACTTAAATGTTTCAGAATTCTTTGTGATTTCAGAACTAATTATAGAGAAAAAAGACACGTTTAATGTTATTTAGTTTGTTTTGAGGTGAACACAATTTACAAAATGTTAATTGGCAGCAATTTTGGTGTTTTAACACCACTAAAATACTTAAAGACTTCTGGTTTCAGCTTCTCTCCTGTGAATATTCGCAGGTTCTTTCAGACTTATATAATGGTGAATTACATGTTTATGTTTTCAACAAAACTTGTTATCCTCATTTCTTATTATTTTTCTGCATTTTATAGAACAATAATTGACATTAATCATTTACTTGGAGCCCTATTTGTGTTACACGCTTACACAAGAATGAAAATAAATGTTACCTGCAGCTCTAGCATGCCATTTATTATACTTTTTTTAAATTCATAATTTAATTCCATTGATCAATACGTCTTATTTTATCGTATTATAATCAAATGTAATTAGTTGTAATTCATTTACTTTTAATATATCATAATATATTGTTATATTAGGGGTCCAGTTTGGTTTGTTTTAAGAACTTTTGTGACAGCGTCTGATTTGGCAGGTGAACCTCCAGGTAAACAAGCGCACCTGTGTAAACCATAGCGGTGATGACGGTGGCGATGAAGGGAACGCGAAGATTTTCGTCCAGTTTGTGCGCGTGCATGGCGGCGGCTTGCACCGCGAAGGCGCAGCCGAGCTCCACGGCCGCGGCCTCCAGCAGGGTCCCGCCGAGGGGGTCGAAGCACCGGAACCCGAACCTCTGGTGCCGGACGTGGGCCTCGAAGAGGTCGAGCGACCAGACGGCGGCGGCGAAAAACTGCGCCGCGATCGCAGCGGCGAACTGACAGGCGACGACAACGGCGGCCGCGCCGACGCCGCTCGCGCCGCGGCAGACGCTCTCCAGAGCCGCGATGGGGTTGCACGTGGCCCCGCGGAAAGTGAACAGGTGGACGACCGTCACGACGAAGGTGAGGGTGATCCCGAGCGCCGGCCCCAGCGGGGTCATTTCGCCCAGCAGCTTGAGCTCGTGGGTGCAGGAGCAGAGCTGGAAGGTGGCCGCCGCCTCCAGCAGGTAGACCCAGTAAACTCCCGAGAGAAAGCGCGCGGACGTCCGGCGAAGCGCCTCGCTGAGCAGCACCGCGGCGGCCACCGCCGCCAGGTACAAGTGCAGGTCCGCCATGTCTCCGGTTGGGTCGCGCCGAACCCCCACGGTACCGATGCGTCGGGCTTCAACTTTTTAAAAAGCTGCTCTCTCTTTTTGGGAGGGGGGGCGAGAAAGTTGCTCCACACCGCGGCGGTTGCATAACAGGAAGCGGGGCGGCTACGCTTTCAATATAAAAGCACAAGCGTGAATGGGAGACAGACAGAGACAGTAAGTTGGTAGGTAGGTAGACAGACAGATAGACAGGTACTTTGTCAATTTGTTTGTGGCTGCAGCAAGCAACTTACAATAAAAAATACTCAACATATAAAACTAAAATAGAACAGCAGAGCGTATTATATTTAAGAAAATTAAACAATAAAGAAAATAAAATGCAAAGTATATGCAGTGTATGTATATGAAGTGTGTGTACACACAGTGAAATAGCTAAAAGCTAAAATAACTAAGTCATGCATTATTTATTGTACATAAGGTACAAAAGTATTAGCATCAAAATTAGTTATTCAAAGTTATTGAATTATTAATATTATTGCAAGACTATGCAAAATACTTTAAATGTTGCTTTAAATATACATGAAAGGCAGAAAATTGAAAGTGAAATGTGAATTTATTGATCAATGGATGTAAAAATAATGAAGTTTTTATGGTTCAAAGAATCATATTTAATCTCCATGTATTTCTAGAAACGGGGCTCCATTTATTTTAAATGTGAACTGTTTTCTGTTTGTTGTTTTTTATCACACTGATCACAACAAATAAAGTTCCATTCACCTCCATTGTTTTGTGGATGGAGGAAGACCTCTGAGATGAAGATATGCATATTTTCTTAAATGCCGTAACTTGTCTTTTTGAGTGTTCTACATTCAGTTAGTTGTGCTCAAAATTTCAGCAACATGATTTATTTTGACAAGAAACAGGATGCGCTATTATTTATTGTGATGGGATTGATACTTGATGAGGGGTGGTACACAGTACACATACTGTATCATGTGCGTATACTTCAGAAAACATTGCTGCAGTTTGACAACAGCAGGATGCAGAACATATACAGAATCAGCTTTTATTGTGAAAGTACTGGGCCTTTGACATTTTCCACTGAGTTGATTCTGGCAGAGTAGATGTGACTTCTAGACCCTTTTAATGTCCTTAATCCTCCATTAAATTATAGTCTGTTTCATGGGGATTAATAATTTAATGTGTTAGGCCTAAAATAGACACAGTTGATGTTTAACACATTAAGATTTTTAAAAAGGCGTCAAAACATGACCAGTCATAGACGTCATTTGAAGTAATTATCTTGAAACACAACCAGGTTTCATGATTTGTGTTTTGTTTATCGAGCCTGAGTCTACTGTATGTATTGTATTAGTTGTGTGGTTTTATTTTATTCATATATATATATATATATATATATATATATATATATATATATATATATATATATATATATATATATATATATATATATATATATATATATATATATATATATATATAAGAAGTTATTTTATATCACTCATATTCACATTCCAATGTCCAAATATTCTTTAGATTTGAAAGGATGTATACTTGCATTAATATGCTATGTTTATGTTTATCCAAATTATTTTTGGCACAATATATCATCTCAGAAAAATAGTTCTCATGACAGGCCTATACTTACGGTTAATTAAGCGGAGACACTTTAAGTGATAAATAATTGACACCTTTGGATATTTGTATGGATTTATTTAATGATTTTGCATGATGTGTTTTTTTAAATATTTTTTTCCCCTTTCTATTGGCATACTTTGTCCCCCATAACATCTGTGTTTAATTAAATTGTGCCTTCAGTTGTTTTTTTTCAGCAGCAAATCCAAAACTAAGCTAATAGTTAAACCCCTTTTATTTGGAAACAGTATATTTTACATTAGTGTTAATGTCTGCCTGTAAATTAAATGTCCTTCTTGAGGCAATGAAGTCACTTTTCCCATGACGTTATGCTGTGTTAAGTGTCGGGCATCAACAGGAGCTCATGTAAAGTAGGATATCATTTACAATATGTTCATTTCCGCCAAATCTTTCAAAAATAAAAATATTTTTTGTAGCGGCCCTTGGTTTGAATCTAAACTTGTAACACATAACGATATAGTGATTTACAAAAGAATCAGAAGTTAAGTTAACATAAATACCAATGTTTCTGTGTTCACTTTAAAAATGTCCGTGCAATATTCGCTGTCATAATTCCCAATATAAAATTTGAGTAAAAATCTGGTGCCTTAATTTTGAAGGCGGTTAGCGTTTGACTTCCGGTACTCGTGTGCGCTAACAAGAGTTAGCTTTACTTAACGTCCTCATCCGAAGCCAGCTGCTCTCCATCGGGTAACCGAGAAAGAACGGCGCACTGCGGCTGCTTCTCTACTGTTCATCGCGACACAACTGACCCGGAAGCTTACGTGGAGGTAAAACAACCGACGCTACTTGTTGATATTATACAAATATGCGTTGACAACAGACATAATGGAGCATGCTTTAATGTTCGCTCGAAGCAGTAGGTTCCGTTGTTTCTTTAATGTTGAACGTGACACCAGACTTCATTATAAAAATCCGTCAATTTTTATCATTATCGTGCTCTGTGATCAAAGCGGATGGCTTATTATTTAATATCAGCTGTTTTTTTAATGTCTCTGATCCAGACTTCAATTCGGCTCACATACTAGACATAAATAAAGCCCATAATACAGATGAGCAAATAAGTTTACAATTAGATGTAACGCTTGACGATCACATGTGTGGGGAATTGGTCGTCATGACGTCAAGATGTTGATCCTAAATTATGTTCTGGTTATGCTGATCAACTAAGCAGCATTGGAGCGTTGGATTATTGATTTAAGATTATTTTATTGCTATATTTTTGTAAATTCTTTGGTGTAAATCATTAGTTTATGATCTTTCACAACAGGTGTGACCATGACACACAAAGTAATAAACCAGGAGTCTTTGGTTACAGGGTGATATAACAAGGCTTCTCTGTGCATCGTGATAACTTATAACATTCCTGCATACGTTATATTTCATAATGAAAATCAAATGTAAAGTGTAAAGCACAATACTTATTTATGGGGAATTGCAATACAAATATAATTTCAGCACAAGCTGAGCCTTTGTTCTCCAAAGACTATAAACCTGAAGCACCTTTCACAAGCGCGTCACATATGAAGACACTTTTTAATTACGATGGACAGAATCTGAGATGCTGCTTCTCTTGAAACTGTAACCCAGCAGTTGGAGATATTTCTTTTTCATTTCCTGTCCAAAATAACCAAAACAAACTGTAACAATAGTCTTATATAACTGAGTTCCTGCTGAGGCTTGTTTTTGTAAGGAATCTTAGGATTTAAGATTGTTAGGTTTCAAGTGTGCACAGAAATGTGATTTATAAAAGTGTCCTTTAGTGAGCAAATGTACTTCTTCATAACTTATATTCTCTATCAAGGGAGAACAATCTGTGTGTCCGAGTGTTTAGTGAAGGAAGAAGTATTCAGGTCCTTTTTTAAAAGCAATACCTCCCAAAAAAAATACATTTCAATGTTAACTTTTATATGAAAAAAAAGTATTCAATGCAGAAAAATGGGACTGTTGTACTATTATACTTCATATCAATGCTATTACTCATATCATTTTATATATTTATACAAACACATGTGTGTGTCTGTGTATTTCCCCTGACTGCGTTCTGAGACATACAATATTCTTTTTTTTGTGATACGATACACTTTTTTTGTATTGGAAACCCTTCAGTCTTTATTTTGTAAAGACACATTATTTTCACACATTGACTAAAACATTCAATGTGTTTGCTGTTATCAAACTAATTATATTCTGTCTTAATGTTGACAATGAAAGAGTTTGAGTCTGCTAATGATTTATGTTTTCCCTTTTAAACGCATATGTATACGAGGGGCAACTCGTTCTCTCACTTGCTCCTCGTGCACACTACGATGTATTTGCTCCATCGTATGGCAACGATAATCTCACGAAAGCGAGGCGGCTGCAGTAGCTTGTAAAACTTAACGCTCTATTGTTGACTATTAGTTTCATGTTCAATCCAAAAACATATCTTGTTTGCTTGATAATCATAAAGCTTATTCATACAACACTTTAAAACCAATCATTTATTTCACAGGAAGACATAACAAGAACAGTGGATGCAGCTACATGCACATTTCTACATAAATATCTATTTATAATCACATATAAATGAATCCAAACGTGATCTGCAAACTACAAGTCGACTGCAGATCGAAATTAACAGACCTGGTCGCGCGCTGCCCTCACCACGGAGGAATCAAGCCCCTCCCACCGAGAGGAGCCACTCATCAGCCAATCAAAAAAAAAAGAAATGGGCTACAGCCAATCAAAACCCTCCGTCGACGACGTCTCCAGGGTGATATATGTCACGCTTGCCTCCCTTGAAAACTTGAAAGCCCTGCTAAAGCTGTGAGATAAATGTTGTGAAGTGGAAAGTACAATTATTATCCGTGAGAGTAAAGTAGCGTGAGTAGAAAATACTTAAGTAAAGTAGAAGTACCGTAAAAGCCTGATTACAAGCTGCTCCTACATTCGATGGGTGTCCCCGCTAGCTCCCCGCTGTTGCCAGCTAGCTCTCCGCTTGCACTGCTGCTAGCGCTGCTGCTAGCTCGCCGCTAGCTCCCGACAACCAGCCACCGAAGGTAGCGGGAGCAGCCCCAGCTTGACGCCCGACTCGGGCAGCGGGGACGCGGGCAGTTGCAGAAGCGGCTAGCGGGGAGCTAGCAGCAGCGGTAGTTGCTACAGCGGGGATACCCACCAAAGGTAGGAGCGGCTTCTCACCCGACTTTTTCGGTACCTCAAAATGTGCACTACTATTAGACGTAGACAATCCCGGAGGTATCGTGGCGGTGCTTCATGAGAGCCTCCTGTGTTGCAGGTGTGTGGCGTCGGGATGCGCGGCGCGTGAGTCATGGCGTCCCCGCTGTCCAAGCTGCAGCTCGGAGGGCTGCGGGGTCTTCGGGCCAAACTGCTGCGGCGCCGCGACCACCGGCCGCTGGTCGCCTGCCTGTCCGGCCTGTACGGCTGCCGCTGGGGCCGCGACGAGAGGAGCAGCTCGCGGCCGGGAGCCTGCTGCTGCGACAAGGTCAGAGGTCACCGGCCGCATGCTGGGGGGCACCTATGGGTGCAGAGGGCATGAAAACTAAAGTTTGAGTTTACCGTGATGAGGTTTTTAGAGTCTTACCAAAATAAAAGTCTGCAGAAACTTTACATTTAGGTTACGTTTAGTTAGTTAATTTAATATTATATTTTGTATAGTTTGCAGTTTCTTTATTATTTAATTTTCTTAAATTAAACACTCTTTTTTGTATTGTATATATTGAGTATTTTTCATACTTAATCTTTGTATGTTTACTCTGTAACTTTGCTTCTTGCTACAAACAAAAGTATTCATTCGTCTATTCATCCATCTATCTATCTAAAAATGTAAAAAGTTCATGTTGCGTCATTATTGAACGTGTGTGAGAGAGCTTTATCTTTATTATTTGAAGTCCTCTCTCTCTCTCTCTCTCTGGAGGTCAAAGATCAGACGTCCGTCTGCACGGAAACGAGGTGATGAATACAAATAGAGGAAAAAGGTTTAAATAAAACAATGAGTCAACTTGTATTTGATGTGTCCAGCTGGAAGGAGTCAGCTTCGCTCTGCTGGTGGCGACGTTCTGCCTCACGCTGGTGTTTCTATACTTCTGGGGACAAGCCAAGAACGACTACAATGACTTTGACTGGTGGGTTCAGTTCAGTCCTCCCTCCACGAGTCCACAGGGTCTTTATCCTGATGTTTATGTTCATTGTTATCTTTATGTTTATGTTGGTTTTTATCTGTATGTTCATGTTTTTTATCGTGTCGATAGGCTTTATACACTAATTCATACTGACTGGTTGCAGATTTGCTAATAAATACATTTTTTTTTTAAAAACACAATTACTATTTATATTGTTTTCTTCACAGACATTTAAAAATGGCACACCAATGAATATTTACAAATAATAATAAAAAAAGAATGACATAATGTCATATATTAATATAACAATAAATTAAAGTATGATAACAAATAAATAAATAAATATATATCCTTGATTAATAAAAAAAGTTATATGAAATAAACATGTTTTTCTGGGAGATTCAGAACCGAAAAGATGAGTTCCACATCTCTCTGCACACTGGATTTCACACCGTGTGTCTACCTTTATCGTTGGATCCTGATTTAAATCACAAACCGGTTTTTAACGTTTTTAGTTGTGTTTTTATTGTTTGCAGGTTTAACTTTATGAATCTGGGCTTCTGGTTCCCCTGGTCTGTGGTGCTGCTGGTCGTCACCGCCGTCTTCTTCACCTACGTCACCGTGCTCATGGTGAGGCTTCACATCTATCTATCATATGTATGTATGTATGTATGTATGTATGTATGTATATATATGTATGTATGCATTTAATACACGCTCTTTGTCTCATTGCAGCTGCTGGCACTGTGTTTGCTGTCAGAGGGCCAGAAGCTTTATTTACACTGGAGTCACAAGGTACCTGCAGTGTGTTTTATATTTACACTTGTAAAGTTGTCAGGAACATTGTGATTATTGTGCTCGCCTCGCGTACGACGTGTTCCCGCATCGGCGTTCAGCGAGGTGCATTTTTCACACTTAAAGGGCCAGCGCGTGGGATTTGGCGCCATCTAGCAGCGAGGTGGCAGGTTGCAACCGCCTGAATCTTCCGCTGCTTAATGAACCTCCATCACATAATAGTGTTATTCTAAAACTGATGTTAGATTTGGTTTCCTTTTTGTCAGATTGGGATCTTGTTGAGTCTGACTTTCTCCATCGCAGCCACCGCCGTCCTCTCCGACCTGTGGAGGAAAGAGTGGACGACTCTGCTCCTTTCCTTTCAGGTGACTCCTCCTCTTCCTCTTCTTCTTCTTCTTCTTCCTCCTCCTCCTGACACCAGGCTGTGTTTTGTGTCCCGGCTGCAGGTCACTGCTCCGTATCTTCACGTGGGCGGAGTCTTACTGATGACAGCGCTGTCTTGGCCAATAGCGATGCATTTCTTCCGCATGAGCAGTAAAAGTGAGGCGGGGTTTGTTTCATCTGATATTTTTGAAAACAGCAAAATTTTAAATTAAACTGCTAAATGTGTATTTCCTCAATTGTCTAAATCCACGCAGGAAAACATACTTCCCAAAATTTCAGAATGAAACAAATTGTAATAAACCAGTATTTAAATTTATTTTTTTTAAAGAATAATCCTGAAGCAAATGAGCATAAGTTTAAATAAAACCACCATAACTTCACATGGGAGTCAAGAGTCTGTGTTTGTTTGTTTGTTTGTTTGTTTCAAGGAAGCCAGGGCCTCATCCTGGGCGTCTACCTGCCCATCCTGTCTGCGCTCTACCTGGTGCCCCTCGGTTTGTACTCCCCTTGCATCAAACAGGTCGGGACGCTCGGCCCGGCACCGGCCCTCTTCGGCCACAGAGGAGCGCCGATGGTGAGCACGGCAACTTATGATTTTTTCATTATGTGTGTCACATATGACGGGGAAAATCTTCAAATTCTCACATCTGAGGAGTTAAAAACCAGAGGATATATTGTTTGATATTACATATTTAACTTCCTTCTTCTCCATGATGCATCCCCCTCTTCAGCTCCGCAGAACGTTTCCTCTGTGTGTTCATCATTTATCGTGTGACTCTGTCGGCAGCTGGCTCCAGAAAACACCATGATGTCGTTCGAGAGAGCCGTGGAGGCCGGATGTGACGGCCTGGAGACAGACGTCACCATCAGGTCAGTCAGCTGATCGATGCTGGAGGAGAATGAACGGTTTTGGCTTCTGATCAGCTTCATTTTTAACCTCGAAGATGGAACATGACATCTTATTAAATCTCAGGATATTTATTTATTTATTCATCAAACATTACATTTTGTCATTGGAGTTGTTTTGACAAAAACAAGTATTTTGAATAATTTAATTTTCGGGCTATAAACAAAAATATTCACTCTGACTTCAATGATATCGATATTACATAATGCTGTTGAGGTTTCTCGTCGTGTCTCGGCCGCAGCGTGGACGGCGTCCCGTTCCTGATGCACGACCGCACGCTGCGACGGACCACCGACATCCACCAGGTGTTCCCCAATTGGAAGGACGCTTCGGCGGCCATGTTCACCTGGACCGAGCTGGAGGAGCTGAACGCCGGCACCTGGTTCCTCTCCGTGAGTCACGAAGGGTAGAAAACGTACTGCAGTGCTTTCATAAAGACTTCTATACAACCAGAAGAGTCGCCCCCTGGTGGTCAGCAGAGAGAATGCAGCTTTAACACATGAAGCATAGACTTCTACACAACCAGAGGAGTCGCCCCCTGGTGGTCAGGACAGAGAATGCAGCTTTAACACATGAAGCATAGACTTCTACACAACCAGAGGAGTCGCCCCCTGGTGGTCAGGAGAGAGAATGCAGCTTTAACACATGACACATTGGCTTCATGTTTCAGAGCCGGGAGGTCAATTGGAGGATGTACAAACTGATCAAAAGCACCATGGGGCTTTCTCTTATCCCAAAGTATTGATCGTAATCTCAACTGACGAGTACTACGAAAATCAACCGGCGGGTGAAGAACTCATTGATCAGCCGGTGATGTCACAATATTAATTGTGTATTGATTGTCGTCCCGTCCAGCACAACCCGTTCGGCACAGCCGGCTCTCTGGGAGCGGCCGACCGGCTGCAGGCGGGAATGCAGAGCATCTGCAGCCTGCAGGCCCTCCTCGAGCTGGCGGCCCGGACGGACAAGCGGGTGATCTTTGACCTCTACCGTCCGCCCACAGGTCACCCGTACAGGGACACCTGGGTCCAGCGCACGCTGGAGGTCGTCCAGAACGAGTCCTCCATTCACTCCTCGCAGGTGAGCTGCTTCATGGAGCTTTAAAGTGAGCTGAAGTGTGTGTGTGTGTCTGTGTGTTTTGGTTGTACGTTCTCATTTTGAATCTACTGTCTGTCATCTATTCAATATCTTTTATCCATGTTTTCTTTCTTTAAGAAAGCAGAAACATTAAGATTGTGTGTGTGTGTGTGTGTGTGTGTGCGTGTGCGTGTCACCAGGTGCTGTGGCTGCCCTCAGACCTGCGCTCTCTGGTCCAGGACCTGGACCCGTTCCTCCAGCAGACGTCGGGCACTCGGCTCCCCCTGGAGGAGCTGCAGCGCCAGCGCATCGTGCTGCTCAACCTGCACTACAGCGCCATGTCCCCCGAGCTCACCAGGTGTGTGAGTATTGAACATGGGCCCCTCCACGCCTCCACCTTCGGGGGTGTTCTGCAACCCACCATGACTTCTTCTTCTCCCATGGTGCAGCGCGTACGCCGCCGTGAACATCAGCACCAACCTGTACGTGGTCAGCCAGCCGTGGCTCTTCTCTCTGGCGTGGTGCGCCGGCGTGCAGTCGGTCACCACCAACGCGCCGCAGCTGCTCAGCGCCATGAGCGCGCCTCTCTTCCTCATGGTAATACTTCAGCTGAGTACACTCAGAGCGTGTACTTCTGCACTCAAAATGAACTTTAGAGAAAAAACAGGCCGTTACTACCTTCGGTGGGTGTCTCCGCTAGCTCCCCGCTGTAGCCAGCTAGCATTGCTGCTAGCTCCCCGCTGCTAGCTCCCTGCTGTAGCCAGCTATCACTGCTGCTAGCTCCCCGCTGTAGCCAGCTATCACTGCTGCTAGCTCCCTGCTGTATCCAGCTAGCATTGCTGCTAGCTCCCTGCTGTAGCCAGCTAGCGCTGCTGCTAGCTCTCCGCTAGATTAATGAAGGAAACGATCAATAATCCTGTGAACCAGGTTTTCTCGTATGAGAAGAATTCTACTTTAAGTCGTAGATGAGGCTCAAAATGATGTTTTGTGTTTTTAAAGTACATGTAGATGATATCGAGGTGAGAAATACTGGCTTCCTTTTTATTCCCGTGTCTCTCAGAGTCCAGACGAGTACAACGTGATGTGGATTCTCAGCGACCTGCTGTCCCTCGTGCTCATCTTCATCATCTTCACCTTCCACTGGTGAGTCTGGCGGTTAAGAAATACACAAACACTGAGACAATACTATAAGTCCTTCAGTTAAAGTACTACAAGTATATAAACATATAAATATGTTTGACTCGGAGGTGGCGAGAGCGAGGAATGTCTTCCTGCTCCAGCAGCAAAGTCACGATGGACGACGGCACTTACAGCAAGTTCACCACAGGTGAAGTACTCTGAATGTTTTTATGATGTACAACACGTGCGTTGACTTATTCATTCCCTCTTTCTCTTCATGGTTCCCTCCTCAGGTCTCCAGCTCACCGTCTGCGGTTCTGCGTTCTCCTCCTCCTCCTTCCTGCCGATTCCCATCTGTTCCTCCGGATCAGATTGGGGACGTTCTCCCTCTGCGCTGCCCGTCGACCAGAGTCTCCAGTCTGGAGACCAACTTTTATAATAAAGCTTTTAATCCTAATTAAAGTCTGTGTGAGGAATTCCTTTAATGTATTTATTGTTTTTACAAATGAAAAGGCACAAAAATGACAATTAAATAATTGGCATAGGATTGTAATAAGTCATATTATACTTACTACTTATTTAGTATAGTATACCATAAAGTATGTAATGTGATAATATAGTATGTCAAAAACGTAATATAGTACGTAATTATATTAAAAAGTCATAGCTTAGTAGGTCATGAAAAGTCAAAGTATAGTATATTATAAAAAAACATTTTAAAGTCATGATAGTGCGGCATCAAAATGTACAATTAGAATACTTTGTAATAAATATAGTTATATTTTAGTATGTCATAAAAATGGTTAATATAATGATGCTGCAAAATAAAAAAACTTTCAATCATTAAGTTTAAAAAATTTGACATTTATTACATATATATTATTGAAAAACAACAAAAGGAATGCTTTTACGCTCATATTTGTGTCTCTTTAACGTCAGACGTCCATCAACAGCAGCGTGTGCTGCAGTAACGTCTTCAGACTCTGCAGAGCTTCAGCGGGAAGTTCTCCGTGATGAGGTGATCGTCATGAAGCACGATGACGACGTTGACTTCAAACTCTGAAACGGAAAACAAACAACGTTCATAAAAAGTCAAATTTTCACGACTTAACCAAATTTCTATAACTTTTAACCAAATTTCCATAACTTTTAACCAAGTTTTGATCAAATTTTCATAACTTTTAACCAACTTTTAATCAAATTTTTATGACTTTAAACCAAATGTCCATGATCAAACATTGTGTGAAATGTGTGTGTGAACAGTAGAAAGTGATAAAATGTAGTATTTAAACTAACACAGAGGATTCAAAGCATACAGTAAACCTTAAATGACACAAATGAATGAGAGACAATAGTTTGATTAAAAGAATAAACATTTATATAGATGTATGTATGCTGCTGATATTTTGTTCCTCTTTCTTTTAAAAGCATGTTAATTATTTCAAACTCAGCATAAATGAACGTCATGAACACATGAATATAACACTTTTACACAACTTTTGGGACTTTTCCAGGCCTGGGAATAACTTTTTTTTAAATTCCATGACTAGAAAGTGAAAGCAGACTCGGAGGCGTCACTGACCGACTTTGAAGTTGGTGGTCTCCAGCGTGGGGCTGGTGAACAGCCGGGGGAACACCATGTAGATGGGGATGGCGAGGCCGTGGCAGACGTCGCCCTCGGCTATCTGGATGTTCTGGATCTCCGTGGCGTCTCTGGCGTAACCTTCGGCACAACCTGGAAGGCGCGGCGGACGTTTAGGAAACGGGGCCCCGCCCCCAAAACGAGAAGTCCGACCGCGTCGTCAAAAAAAAGGAACTCACCGCAGGTTTCCACTCGCACGAGCTGCAGCTCGATGCTCTTCACGGGGACCTCGGAGCTCTCCACCACCACCTCGCCGGTCAGCGGCTGGCTGATCACGCAGTTGGTGGCGTCCAGGTGGCCTTTGACCAGGAACTTTGGCAGTAAAGTCCTCTGCAGGAGGAAAGAAAGAAAGCGCAGGTTTATATTGTTCTAATTGAACATTAGAAACTCATTAGTTTGCATTCTTAAACACAGTTATGAATGTTTTATTATTGATTAATAAGCTTGACTTATGCGTTTCGTATGCAAAAACTATTTACTGTAAAAATAACTATATAATAAATGAATCGGTCACTTCTCTCACCTCGCGGGCGTTCTGCAGGGTTGCTGGCGTGATGGTGAAGTTGACCGGCGTTGGGACGACTTTCGCTTTCTGAGGCTGAAAATCAAAAAAACAGAGCAGCTGATTAGCGATATATTAATATATATTACAAATATACAAATACAAAAAAGCAGCCTTGTAGCTTTAAACCGTGTCGTTTTGATCTAAATGGAGCCTCGCTCACCAGAGAGTGCACGATGAACTCGCAGTTCCTGCTCAGGTCTTTGGCCAGCAGGGGGCGCTTCATGTCGCAGCGCAGGCTGTACTGGATGTTGACGAAGACGCCGTGGTACGTCTCGTACAGCACTTTGTTTCCTTTGGTGTTCAGCGGGAACTCAAAGGGGATCTCCGTCTTCCCTCCGGGGATCTTTCCGGCCTTGGCCACCTCGATGTTGCTGCTGATCAGCTGGATGGGCTATCGAACGCACGGGCAGGAAGCGCTACGTTACTGGACTGTCAGAGGTAGAGACGTCATCATAATAGAGGCTAATACATGTTATGTACTTGTAAAAAATGTTGGGTGGTTTCATCTATACCGTAAAGGTTGGGTTACAAGCCGCTATTAGCTTCAGCAGCAGGAAGCTAGCAGCAGCGCTAGCTTGATACAGTGGGGAGCTAGCAGCAGCGCTAGCTTGATACAGTGGGGAGCTAGCAGCAACTAAGCTAGGCGCGGCTTGTAACCCGACTTTTATAGTAAACTAAATATCATGTTTCATAATCACTTCATATGTTTTTTTTATGTAAAAAAAAATCTAACTTTGTAAATTAACTTAAACTCTCAGACAAATGTAGAGCAGTAAAAAAGTACAACATTTCCCTTTGAGGAGAACAACTGTTGAGTTACATAAAATATAAACACACAAGTACAGTACAAGTACCTCAGATTTGTACTTAAATACAGTACTTATCTATACAATTGTACATATTTGGGATGTAAGTAGACATAACTATGTTCTTAATCTTAATTAATTAATTAATTAATCCATCACCTATTCCCAGAGGTTGTGTCTAGTATAGTTTAAAACTGAGAAAAACTGAAAACTATAACATCAAAGAGGTTTTTTTTGCTTTGATATTCAGCGTTCAAATCCAAAGATCTAATTCCTCCGTGAGGTTTTGATCTTAATGATCGGCAAAGAAAGCTTCAACCTTCAGACCGCCGACCTTCTGACCGACGGCATTTCACCTTGACGGAGTTGTAGAAAGCCTCGAAGACGCCGACGCTCTTGGAGCTGAGCTGCAGGTTGACCAGCCCCTCCATGCTCAGAGAGATGCCGTGGTGCTGCAGCGGCTCCTTGCACAGCAGCAAGATGACCCCGGCCACCGCCTCCTGCAAACCACAACGCCAGACATGAGTTCACTGATCTCGCCACTTTACCCATCACCTGTCACTTTCAACAATCATAACCTCATTCCGTGCACTTTACTTTACTCTTATTACTGTTATTATTATTGATCGCTACCTTTATTTCTTATTTTTTAATTGCATCGCTAATTATTTACTGCATATTTACTGCACCTTACGTATTTACTTACTTATTACTTGTTTATCCAAATTTTATTTTATACTTTCTCTTGTATAGTTAAATGTTCTCTGTTGTTGCTGCTGTTGTTTGTTGTTGTTGTTGTTGTTGTTGTTGTTGTTGTTGTGTTGTGATGCACCTTCCGCCAGGACAAATTCCTCGTTTGTACTAACTCACGTGGCAATAAAAAAATTCTGATTCTGATGGACAAGTATCAGCACAAATACTTTAAGTACACACAGTAAATGATCAGAATCAGCTTTATTGGCCATGTGTGTGGAATTAGACTCTGGTTACACATTGCTCTCGTCTTACATATATGATACACAATAAACAAGATAAATAATAATAATAATAAAGACTTAAATTAAAGATAGTCAGAGTAGTGAAATACATATATTATTTAATATATTAGATACTGTATAAATATTACAATTATTAATCAATGAATGCGTTATGGTTGCAGCCAAGTTACTACACTGCTAATAATCATAATATATCATAATGTATTAGTTGATTTAATTAATAATCTAAATCTACAAAGAAGATAAAGCTGTCAAAACAAATGCAGTGGAGTAAAATGTAGTAATAGCGTAACAAATAATTAAGTAGAAGTACTTCAAAATGACTCAAATATATTGAAATTAAAAACACATCGCTAATCAGCTGTTGGTCACGCGCGGAGAGGAAGACGCTAGACGTAAAACACTAAGTTACGACAGTGTCGTAAAACCTTACAACGGCTCGTTAGCTGAATAAAAGCTAGCTAAACATGTTGCGGCTAACGTCACTTACTCCTTCATGGTAAACTTTGTTGGCTCTTTTCAGTCTTATATCCAGAGTTACGCTCATCCTGGACCAGCACACGTCACGCAGACATCTAGAAGAACCTGTCTGTGCTGGGATGAGCGAACACAAACGAAGAAATTACGTGTTTTCTTCCGTTTTTTACACTCTC
This sequence comes from Clinocottus analis, assembly GCF_023055335.1. NCBI lineage: Eukaryota > Metazoa > Chordata > Actinopteri > Perciformes > Cottidae > Clinocottus > Clinocottus analis. The sequence goes on along the minus strand of NW_027176207.1, from coordinate 20,650,621 downwards.
CGCTCGGCAGCGATGACAATTCGACTTCCGGTTCCAGTTCTTCAAAATAAAAGCGGCAATGTCACCTGGCTTTCTTGGCAAAAGATAAAACCTTCAAAGTAAAAGCGCCAAATAAACCGAGTGGTGGAAGAAGTTCAAGTACTAATACTAGAAATGCAATTATTGAAGTAAAATGTTGTGGGGCGAAGAGCATGAAAATAGAGCATGTGAATGTCAGGTGCCTAAGTAACTTTATTCCACCACTAGTTTTAATAAACTGTAATCTGGGTGGAAGCGACCCTGACGTTCGCCCATAATCTACCAAAATGTAAATTGAGCTGCTTAAAGTTTAAAGTGTTCACTAAAAAATAATAATCATGAGTGTTTTATTATCCTAAGAACATGTGGTTCATAGAGGCGACTTTCCAACTGAGCAATAATAAAGTTGCTGCTGATCGCAGTTAAAGATCAGTTGTGTTTTGCTTTGCACACACACAGACACACACACACAGTGTTGCTACAACAAAAGCTACAGACGACCTGAGACGATGGCTGAACCGGTTTTGTCCTCCAAGCGGCTCGTCTCTCAGTCTCACTGATTCTGGGTCACAAGGTACTTCAGTTCACCCCAAAATGAACTGTTAAGCTGTGGAACAAGTATTAAAAGTACAAATACTTAAGTATTATCTTTAATACCTTACCTAATACAAACAATATATTTCTTCGATAAAAACCTCCATCAGTTAACGACGCCGTCAGAGAGAAGATGGTCTATTTCTATTTCTGAGACAACAAAAAAAGCATTACATTTTAATTTTTATTTCATGAAGAAATCTTTATTTACAAAACAAATCCTCTTTTGCACCGCCCAGTGTATATTATACCGTCATCACACATCTGTCCATCCTAAAAACACAACAAACCAAAGAATCACATCATGTACAGCCTGATTTCTGCCCCACCGACCCCACCATGACCTTTTGCACATTTCATAAGTCACATGAAGACGCTTGTGCTTTGATTACTTCCTCACATCGCTTGTCAATCGTTTTGTATTTGCTACACGAACAGTCGTCCATTTTACCCAATGGCTATTTCAATGTATTTCAAAGTTAAACCTCTTATGTAGTTGGTTTTATCACTAATATATTAAACGTTGGCTTGTTCGTGGTGGCTGCGAGGCTCCTCCTCCTCTACACTTCCTTGAAAACCTCCTTTATCTTGAGCTTCTCCGTGTTGTTGCTGAGGAAGGCGGCGTCGTTGTTCACCTTCACCTTGTCGAAAAAGTTGAAGTCGGCCACGTAGCGGCCGCCGGTGGTGATGAACAGCACCGGCTTGAACTCGTAGCCCCAGAGGATCTCCTGGGGCACGTAGGAGGTGCGGCTCTGGCACGTGGCGGCGGTGGACTCCATGGTGGCGTTGAGGGTCACCAGCAGCTCGAAGTCGCGCGTGGTCAGGTTGACGGCGTTGAGCCCCGCCAGCGGGCTGCGCTCGTCGTCCAGGACGTGGTAGAAGGTGAGCGGCAGGATGAGGAAGGGGCACTCGCTGCTGGAGTCCATGAAGAAGTCCACGGAGCTCTGGTGGATCTGCGTCTTCTCGCCCTCCTCCGTCACGTTGGAGTGGAGCACCTTCCCCGTCAGCTGGCACTGGATCAGCAGGCTCTTCCTCATGTTGGCCACCCGCACCATCAGGCACAGCTTCCCCCGGCGCCGGCAGATCACCGCCGACTTGCTGAACTTGATGGTCTCCGCTCGCTTCTTGGGGCGGGCCAGCTTGGCCAGGAAGGCGCCGGTGACGAAGATCTCCGCCAGGCCCGTGACCACGAGCTGCACCACCAGGGTGAAGATGGCCAGCGGGCACTCCTCCGAGATGTAGCGGAAGCCGTAGCCGATGGTGGTCTGCGACTCCAGCGAGAAGAGGAAGGCCCCGGTGAGCGTCTCCACGTTCACCACGCAGGCCGTGTGGTTGGCGTTCAGGCCCGGCTCGAAGTCCCCGTTGCCCATGCCGATGAAGTAGAAGATCACCCCGAAGATGAACCACGTCATGACGAAGGTGGAGGCGAACAGGGTGAGCTTGTAGCGCCACTTCATGTCCACCACCGTGGTCCAGATGTCGTGCAGGTACAGCTTCACCATGCCCTCCACGTTGTCGATGCGCACGTTGTTGTGGCCGTCCTTGGACACGATCCTCCGCTGGACCTCGACCCTCCTGGTCGCCATCTTGCTTTTTTCAAGCTAATTGACAAAAGACGGTGACTTCTGGGCGTGGAAGGGTTATAAAAAAACAAACAAGAAGCCGAGACATTAGATTAATATCCAGTGGCGGAATGTAACCAAGTAGCATAAAAGTCAGCTTACAAAAACCGCTACAACTAGCTAACTGTAGCCAGTTAGCGCTGCTGCCAGCACTCCGCTAGCGCTGCTGCTAGCCCCTTGCTAGCTCTCTGACAACCACCAAAGGTAGCGGGACCAGCACCGGCTTGATGCCCAACGTGGGCAGTAGCAGCAGCGGCGAGCTAGCAGCAGCGCTAGCTCGCTACAGCGGGGACACCAAACGAAGCTAGGAGCGGCTTATAACCCGACTTTTACAGTAATGAGATACGCTACTGGTACATGTACAAGTACATTTCAGGAGGAAAATATTGTACATTTCACTTTTTGATAACTAATTACTTTATAAATTACAGATTTAATTTAATGAAATTGGGGTTTTGACTTTGTGAAGGTGCCACTTTGGGCTCTGGGTCACTGTGACCGACATTTATCACTATTTCTACAACGCAAACAATCAATTAATGGAGAAAATAATCAGCACATTAATAGAATAATCAATAATGAATTGATTAAAATGAGCTCCAGCTACAAATAATACTCATTTTAAATTAATGCACAAGTAATAACAATCTTGTGATGGAATATATAATAGTATTTATATTCGTAGGAATATTTTCAATGCAGTCCTTTTTTACTAACAGAGTATTTACAGTGTTGCAATAGTACTTCCAGCCCAGTACTAGTACCTAATAAGTAATACTTGTCAATGTGAAAAATACCTTAATTGGTCTCATGTTATTTTATTTAAAAAATATAATCTAGTTGTGAGTTTACCAGAGGAGCTAAAGTAAAACAAAACTTCAATGTAGCAGCAATATTTAAATACTCCATTACCTCAAAACCTTAAACTATACTAAAAAAAACGTCCTTTCCTCCAGATTTGCCCTCTGAAGGGGACTCAAGAACAGCCGAGGATTCGACACAAAAACACCAAATAAAACTCACATTTAATGAGTAATATTCATAAAAGGCGGCGGCTACAGACTCAACACACTGAGTCCAGGAGGTAACTCGGTGGTGAAACATTAAAGGAACCTTCACGGTAACGAGCAGAGCGTTGTACTCACGTCTCAGGTGTGTCGCTCAGTCTGTCAGACCAACATCCAGCTCAGAGTCTTTCTGTCGATTGTTGTGAGTCTGAACTTTGGCACAGTCGTGTTCAGGGGGGGGGAAGGAAGGAAGAAAGACAGAAAGAAAGAAGGTAGAGTTGTAAAAGGGCTCTGCTGCTGGTTGGCTCCGCCCCCTCTCACCTGTCCACAGGTGGCAACACGGAGGAGTTTTGTTTTGGTCCGTTCCTGGTTGTTGTCGCTTTAAACAAACGCGCCCACGTTCACGGCCTGCAGGCGGATCCTCTGAAGGACACCGTGACGTCTGGTGTCGAGTGTTCATTCAGGAAAATAAGTAAACGAACGAACGAAGACATGAAAGTGACAAAAACATAAATACTGAATAAAGATGACGTGTGAAGCTGACATGAAAGACGGAAAAGGAAAAGAAGTGGCGTTACTTTCTGAATGACATGTTATGAGGTATCAGTGTGAACGATTTGAAGCACAGAAGTGGTGTCAGTGGAAGTGTACAAACCGAAAGCAGAGGTCAGTTGAAGTGAATCAATCACTTCAAACATTCGGGCTGAAATACGAGTAAAAATATTAAATCTCAGTTGAAGTTTGAAGCGTGAGATGAAGCGGGGTTCAGACGCTTCATCTGAACCCTCAAACTCCTTTAACAGTTTCACAAACTTCCAACTGCTTTTCGACACTTCAACTCCTTTTACCGTCTTTTAGGTTCTATCTGAAGCTCAGGAAGTCACTTCAACTGAACCGTCTGGCTCGTTTGATCGCTTTTACTTCATTCAAAGTTTTGAGGGGTAATATTCAGATTAAAAAAATTGAATTCCCAGAACTAAAGTCATTTAGAATTGAGGCTCAACCTCAATGCATCACTTGGATTAAATGAAATTATACTTTGTAATAATCACATTTAGCAACAAGGGAACTCGACTGAGCAGTGGGTCGATATATTCGTCATTTCGTTGCGTTGTTTCTGCACAAAGAACAACACAAAAGCAGCACTTTAAGTCTTGTGTTCAGCACGTTTCTTTGTAAAATGTTCGACTCGTTGACTTTAGAAATATTAGTTGATTTAGACCAAAAAACGTGAAACCAGACGATTCAGTTTTTCTTTTGTAAATTCAGATTTTTTTTTGGTCTCGGGACACTTTCCTTCTCCGCCGGCTCAGAAATCTCTCTTTTGTTTTGATCCCCGATGGCCTGAAGGACCCGCCCCGGTAGCTTCCAGTGTGTGAATGCAAGCGGACGTTGTGCAAACAAAGTTCCCACAACAACAACGTTCAATGTCGACCGTCTAACTTTACCACCTCGTATCAGTCGTCTTGGCTTTGTCATTAACCTCGTTCTTATGACCCGCATTCCTGAAGGTTCAGTGTGTGTGTGTGTGTGTGTGTGTGTGTGTGTGTGTCGGTCGAAGGTTTGTGATCACCAATTGAGTTCCTTGTTCCTTTAACTTCATTTTAAGTACCAGTAAGAAAGTACATGAGTCATACAACAAAGATACACTCTTAATATGCATTTAAAACTCCATAAACTCCATTTTTATACTTAACAATACATTTTTTGTGGTTTAATTAAATATTTCATGGAAATTCAGATTATTATTTTTCAGGATTTGTGTTTAAAAAGAGGAATGCCTTAAATTAAATAAGATAAATATTAAATTAAATCCTAAATTTGACAGAAAAAGCATTGATGTTGGAGCTAAAACTAATATTAAAACATAAGAAATAAAACCGTGCATTAAAAGATCTTCAACGTGAAAGCAGTGCAGCGCCCTCTAGTGGACAAACAGTGTAATGCACCTTTTACAACACCGACAATATCAAAGTAAAACATCTGAGAAACATTTGTTTTATTTACAGAATATCATGAACACGTTTCCTCTCCAGTCCTCCGTGTATCGAGTCCGTCTAGGAAGTATTCAGTGTAGTAGTAGTAGTACTTATACACGTATTGTACCAGTACACATGATTCGGAACTCTTTTACTGGAAGTCCTCCACTCACATTCATGAGCAGCACACACGTTTTTAAAAGGTTTATAACACCTGGAATCAAATGGAGTCGTACACAAATCATACAAATGAAAACGTGATTAATGTGCAATATTCATCAGCAGTCATACCTTGTGGTATATCTGTGTAACTACATGTTTATTCATAATTTCTGCACAAAAACACACGTTTATATCTGCACACAACTACATTTTAACATAATTTATGAAGTATTTTCGCTAACAAATGATATTTTTAAGGGTAAAGTGGTGCAGAATACAGATTAAACATCCTGTTTGAATGTCTTCTTTAGTCCATAACCAGCGGTTACATTTGTAAACGCATCTTGTTTCAGCCACGAGTCCAGACTTTAAAAAAAAAAGAAGTTTTTTGTCCACAAATTAGAGACTTTCCTCCCAAAAAAAACCCAAAAAAACCTGCTAGCTCGGTGTTCAAATGTGACGAATAAACAGAAAACACGACGTAAGCGCTTTAAAAAAATAAATATATATATATCTCCGAGCCAAAAAGGGTAAACTTTAAAGTTTGGCTTAAGAGCACAGAACAAGTTTTTCCTCCATTTAAGGGTGTGTGCGTGTGTGTGTGTGTGTGTGTGTGTGTGTGTGTGTGTGTGTGTGTGTGTGTGTGTGTGTGTGTGTGTGTGTGTGTGTGTGGTATTTGACCTGATGAGGTCCACTGAGGTCCGTCCAGAACCTTCTGCGGCCGCGTCGGGGTCACGGTGAATAAACAACCGTCCCGCGTGAGGTCAGAGGTCACGGCGGCGGCGGGTTGGCGGCGGCGGCCTTCAGGATGGCTCGCAGCACCTTGTGGTTGTTCAGCGGCTGGTTCTCTTTGGGCGGGTAGCAGGGCCCGCGGTCCGTGCAGTACGAGTACGGGAACCGCAGAACCCAAAAGCCGTCGGGCGGCAACACCAAGTCCGTCTGCTCCGGGTGGAAGACGGGGCAGGGAGGAGGACCGGGCTGCACCTGAAGGCATCACGCAGGAAGAACGCTGACTTGTTTCACTCGTTCATCCTCCACGAAAATACATATTTCACCTCCAGGTGTTTAGGGACGGTTTGGAGATTTGACAACAATAAAAGACGGAGTTCATAGACATTGTGACCAATGGACTTCCAGGACTTTTAACCAAGTTACCATAACTTTTTACCAAATTTTTAAGACTTTTAACCATATTTTTATGACTTTTCAACAAATTTTGTATGACTTTTAACAAAACTACCATAATTTTTTAACAAATTGTTATGACTTTTTACCAAATTGTTAAGACTTTTTACCAAATTGTTATGACTTTCAACCAAATTTTAACCAAATTTTTATGACTTAACAAAATTCGAACAACATTTTTATGACTTTTAACCAAATTTTCATGACTTTTAACTAAATTATCATAACTTTTCATCAAATTTTTATGACTTTTTACCAAATTTTCATGACTTTCAACCAAATTTTCATGACTTTTAACCAAATTTTCATGACTTTTAAACACATTTTTATGACTTTTTACCAAATTTTTATGACTTTCAACCAAATTTTTATGACTTTTAACCAAATTTTTACGACTTTTTACCAAATTTTCATGACTTTCAACCAGATTTTCATGCCTTTTAACCAAATTTTTATGACTTTTAAACACATTTTTATGACTTTTAAACAAATTTCCATAACTTTTAACCACATTTTCATGACTTTTAAATCAACCTTTAACCAAATTTTTTATGACTTTTAACCAAATTTCCATAACTTTAAACCAAATTTCCATGACTTTTAACCCACTTTAAATTTCTCCATGACCGTCAGAACCCTGACAGGAATGCAGAATCAGCTTTTTTGACACAGATATGCAGAGAACTCTGACTGGACGACCGACCCTCTACGATCTCTCCATCCAGCGGCAGTGGACTCACCTGCGGGTTGAGGGTGACGTCCAGAGGAGCGTCCGGCACCACGACGAACAGCCGAGTCAGCTGGGCGAAGTGAGACTTGAGCCCGCGGCCCTGCGAGGGGGACGGGATGTACAGCGGCATGTCGGTGTTCAGCACCCGGGTGGCGGGGTCCTTGGCGCCGCCGGGGCCCAGCACCTTCACGATCTTATCCGGCCCGCAGCTGATGAAGCGCCTCCCCCTGGCGTCCTCGTACTCGAAGCCCACGAAGATGCGAGCCACGTCGTCCCTCCTGCGGCTCCGGCCGAGGCCCCCAGTGCTCCCCCGCTTGCCCCCCGCCGGAAGCTTGTTGGGCGCCGGCCACGAGGAGGCGCCGCCGTCCAGGGGCTCCGGCAGCCCCGCCGCGTCCTCCTCCGACCGAGAGCGGATCACCAGGTCCCACGGCAGCAGGAAGGAGGAGCCGGGGAGGAAGCCCGGCTGCTCCAGGCCGACGTGGCAGTTGTAGGACTTGGCCGGGCCCAGCTTGAGCAGCGACCAGCTGGAGAACTTGGGGAGGAGGCCCTTGGGGCAGCCGCTGTGCATCATGCCCGGGAGGTACTCCACCGTGGAGGGCTGGCGGTCCACGAGGCTCGGCCTCTTCTGGCCGACCGGCGCGTCGCCTCCCTCGCCGTCCCCGTAGGGCCCCAGGCTGTCGGTGGACTGGCCGAGGCTGAGCGCCAGGCTGAGGCTGGCGTCGGCCGGCGTGCGGCTCCGGGCGGCGCTCGGCTCCTTCAGCTGCTCCGCCTCCGCCTCCTCCTCTTCCTCCGCCGCCGCCGCCGCCTCGCCGGACGCCGAGGCCTCGCTCGGGGGCTCCGGCGCTTGGTTGCAGGCCGGCGCCGGGTCCGGCGTGCTGGGCTGGAACACGGGGAACTCGATCCTCTCCAGCTTCCCGCAGCATTTCTCCTCCAGCATCTGAGCGGGAAAAAGACCGCGAGAGCACGAAGGACCGTTTAACCGACCAAGTGTTCCAGTTTCATCGTGTATTACATTGAATTAAATAAAAAGCCTCTCTGCTGTGGGAGTTCGGACCTGGTAGAAGTCGTAGTTGGCGGCCTGAGCGTCGAACGGGTCCTCGCGGGGCGCCTGCTTCCTGCCGCAGTTGCAGGAGCTGGTGGAGCGCCCCCTGCTGTTGTGGTTCAGGATGGGCGGGTTGCGATCCATGTCCGTCTTCTCTCCTGCAGGAAAGTCAGATTTCAGTCTTCCACATCATTGTTTTTATTTTTTTTTTTCTTCTTAATCCCGACTCCCTTTGAATACAAATACATAATCATCCAAGTCTGCATTAGATCAGCGGTGTCAGAACTTTAAATATATATTATATTATATTAGAAGAAGAAGTAGTAAAAGTAGTAGAAAAAGTAGAAGGTAGAAGAAGAAGAAGAAGAAGAAGAAGAAGAAGAAGAAGAAGAAGAAGAAGGCAGAGCTCACCCGTCTGAGGCAGGAGGTGGAACTTGTGGACGCAGTGCTGGTCGCTGAGGCTGCGCTCCTCGCACAGCTGGTGGCCGTTGCTCCAGAACTTGTAGCAGTCCTCGTGCAGCTGCAGCGCGTAGCGCTGGAAGGCCACGCCCCGCGCGTGCTGGCTGTACACCCGCAGCGCCTGCGCCAGCTGGTTCTTGTGCACCGTGGTGGTGTAGTTGTGCGGCAGGTTGGACTGGTAGGCGCTGTGGGCCAGCGGCAGCGCCTTCTGGCAGCGGTTCTCCGAGAACTTGGTGTCGGCGTCGAGGAAACCCTCCAGCACCTTCAGCTGGCCCTGCACCTTGGAGGCCAGCTCGGCGGTCTCCTCCTCGGCGTCGCCCACCAGCACCTGGTGGAGCCTCGAGGCCACCTGCGCCCACTTGGTGTAGGTCGGCAGCTCGAAGTGCGACGGCTGCGGGTTGCGCCCGACGCTGTCGTCGAAGCCCTTCTTGGTGAGCACCAGCTCCACGTGCTGCCAGAGGAACTCCCGCAGGCTGCAGTCGGCCAGCTGGCCGCCCAGCAGCACGCTCACGGGGTCGCCGGCGGGCTGCCGCGCCGCGCGCCGCATCTGCTGGTAGCGCCGCGGGCCCGACACCGGCGGGGCGGCGTCCGCCTCGCCCAGGGCGCAGTTGGAGCGCAGCTGGTCCAGCAGGGCGCCCACGGGGTCCTCGTCCGCCGCCGGGATCACGTACACGAAGGCCTGGTTGGCCGGCACGGTGAACAGGCAGTTGCTGCTCTGGTTGGTGAGCACGCGGCTCTTGCGGAAGATGCGGTAGATCTGGTCCTCCAGCGCGTGCTGCAGGCGCCGCCGCGGCGAGTGCTTCTTGGGCTTGTCGGGGTTCGCGACGGACTCGGAGCCGTTCGCCGAGACCTTCAGGGACAAAGAAACGGACGGAGTGAAACACAGACAGGAAAGTTTATGCGGCAACGAGTTACTGATCCTATTTTTTTTTTATCTCATCACCTTCTTCTATGAAAACGAGCGAATTTTCCCAAACTTTCTCTTTTAATTTCCCATTTTATTCCTCATTAATGTGATGATGTCATCTCTCTGCCTTGTTTATAGTGTTGTCGCCTTTATTGTTTCTGTTTTTTACCATGTAAAGTGCCTTTAAAAGATAGAATGTATCGTTATATGTATATTTTGTTGATGGTACTCCATCTACTGGAGTAAAACAGCGACTATGTAGAAGCACCACACACACACACTTTAATGTATCAATAATTATAATCTAATAATAAAGTACATATATATTAACATACTTTTAATGGGTTATTCTGCACAATAAGCATGTTTACTTTTGCCACTTTAAGTATATTTTGATGCAAATACCCGTTTACTTTTTAATGCATGACTTTCACTTGAAACAGTATTTCTACACCGTGGTATTACTACTTTCACGAGTACTTCTTCCACGTACAAGTTGATATGCATGTAATTATTAGAAGAACACCATTAGAGCACAAGTTACCATGTTTCTCTGAGTAAATTATATTTAATTAAGTTAAAGTAACGGCGTAGGAATACTGAATTGTATTGTATTCATATTATCTCATTATTGTTGTTATTGTGATGCACTGTGTGATGTCATTCTACTGGTGTCGTTGGCTCAATTTAAAGTATTTTATGAATGTTTTATGCCATAAAAATGCATTTCATATCATTGTGCATTAACGTCAGCTGTCAAATAAATTGCACTGAAGTAAAAAATCGCAATATTTTCTTTTTAAAAGTGGTGCAATAGAAGCATGACATGGTGTACAAGTACCTCAAACTTGTACTTAGGCACATCACTTGAGTATATGCGTTACTTTGAACCACTGATTCAGTTGAACTCATCCTGCCTCATTGCAGGATGATTCATAAATAAAATGTCTTGTTACACAGACGTGTTTCCATGCACGTGGTTGCGGACCTTCAGAGAGCCGCTCATCTGGAACACGAAGAGCAGCCGCGGGGGACACGGCCGGCAGTTCAGCTTCCAGTCCTTGGACACCGGGCAGTCCTTGATGGCGGCCCGGATGAGGGGCAGCACCTTCTGCCGCAGCGCGTCCAGCGCCCGGAAGAGCCGGTCGTGGGTGACGTCGAAGGTCTGGTTCGGGTGCACGAGCAGCAGGACGTGGCACACGGAGAACAGGTAGAGCAGGTGCAGGCAGTGCTGTCGGTCCAGGTCCTTCCACACGTCGTGGGCGTCGGAGTGGCCCGTGCCCGCGCTCAGGGACTCGCAGGCCCGCAGCAGCTGGCGGCTGTCGCACGCGGAGGACAGCAGCAGGTAGAGCACGCGGCTCTCCTGCTGGTAGAAGGCCTCGATGCGGCTGTCCGCGGTGCCGCCGTCCTCCGGGCCGCCGAACAGCGGGAACATGTGCTTGTCCGCCAGGTTGTTGACTATCGTCTCCTTCTGGGGGCCGAGCTGCGAGCTGCTTTTGCCGAAGACCCCGACGACGCACAGCCCGTCGTCCCGGTAGAGAGCGTCCTCCTGCGGGTCCGCCCGCAGCAGAGCGCCCATGCTCACCGGCAGAGCCGTGTTAGTTTCCTTCATGGCGGAGAAGAAGAAGTTCGGGGGGCCGCTGGGGCCGCGGGATTGGGTCGGGGGAATGAAAACAACGACGCACACGTTTCCGGTGTCGCGAACTAAGATGTCCGAGTCGATGCAACATTTGTTTCACTCGTTCCTCTGTTACGTTATATTTAATTAAATGAATTTAATACATTATGTTTAATCAAATTAATGTGGCAGCGAAGGAAGACGAAATACGTAAATGTGTTTAAGTTGTTTTATGTCAAGTAATAAAAGTAAATAAGAGCAGAGAGTGTTGTAATTTATTTATATATATATATATATATATATATATATATATATATATATATATATATATATATATATATATATAATATTTATACATGTATATGTATTTATATGTATATATGTATTCTATACATATATATGATAATATAATATATTTATAATATGATATGTACATATGTATATATCATATTATAATAATGTATTATAATATATGTTTGTGGTAGACATGTGTGCAATAATTTGCACACATGTCTGATAACTGTCAAGGTATTGTATAATTAGAGATGGTATATTTATGAGTATTCATACTTATACGTACATATACTTATATATAACATATCTAATCATTCATAAACATGACAGTTTATCTTGAAATTATTGTAATTATTGTACACATGTCTACACCACACACACACACACACACACACACACACACACACACACACACACACATATATATATATATATTATTTGTTATACATATTTTTATATACTGTTTCATGGCTCGCATTCTCTTGTCTTTCTCTGTAATTGTTGTGCACATGACACTAAATAATAAATAATAAAACTCACAGAATTTCCTAAAGATATTCAGTTTACAGTGACATGACACAAAGGTAGCAAATAGGCACATTTGAGAAACTGGAACCACATTAGTTATTTTATTGGTTTATACCTTGATAAACTGGTAATTGAATAGCAAAACTGCAGTCAAATGATTTTCTCTCAGATAATTAATTTACCAATTGTTCCAGTATTACTGCACAAACATCATTCTGCACAGAGAAGGTCAGACAATGAGGTAAAACAGATTCTCGGGTGGAGGGGGACATTAAATAAGTCAACGACTGAAATAGAAAGAGAAGGGAAGGAAAAGGCTCAGACATCCGAATATTTTCCAGACATGTGTCACCAGACAAATGTGGAAAAGTCCAAATACAGCCCACCGACTTCCACTTCTGTGTTCATATCATGAGACGTTTCAAACCATTGTGCTCTTCATCAGTTATTCAAGACCTTCAATGCTGCAGCTAAAAGCCTTTGAGACAGGTCACATGATTAGTTACTATATATATCTCCCTGCAGAAATAAAGCGTACTCATTTGTTAAAATCCAGACTAAAACTTTAAGCCACATTGACGCCAGTAAAAAGTATTGAACTTAATCTGTGGTATCTGTGGTAATCTGAATTAAAGATATCTTTAAATAACTGAAAGATATGTTGACGAGTCATAATTTCAATAGGAATAACTAGAATTCACTTTTGGGATTCGTACAATTGTTCAATTTGTAATTGTAGATACTTAAAATTAGATTCTCCAAATGTCTATGTATGTATATATTAATATGAATTATGTATATACACATATGCATAATATATATATATATATATATATATATATATATATATATATATATATATAAAATACGTATATTTGTATAAGTATATATATATATGTATATATATGTATATATTTATATAATATAATTCAAGTAATTTTCTTGAGTAACGGTAATTACGTCATATCCTGTTACATTTCATTTATACATTTTTTTAGCTTTCATGTTTTAAATGTAGGCATATGTTTCTGAATGTGACATTGCACTCGTAGGGTAAAATAAATAAATACAGTTTGTGACGTCATGAAGGGGGGCGTTATACGTGCGCGCTCCCGACCCCCATGTAAACCCTCGTCCCTCTGACGTCACCGCCGTCTGACGATCATCCGAAATCCCCGATAACGCGGATGCGCGCTCCCGCCCGGCTCTGAATGGGGGTCTCAGTCCAGCTCCCGACAGCGAGCCCAGTCCAGCAGTGACACCCGGAGACGGAGTCCGCGCACCCGGTCCGGCACCCAGCCTTCCCCCCTAACCCCCTCCCTTCCGGTTAGTCCACCTTCATTCAGGTAGTGCGCTCGTGCACCGGCGGTCCCAACTAGTTCGGTCCAGAGTACCGACTCTTCTCTTCTTCTTCTTCTTTCTTTTTTTTGTTGTTGTTTGTTCTTCCTCTCTCAGCCGCCGGGAAGTTAGAGCGCACTGACGGAGCGGAGCTCTCTCTCTCTCTCTTGTCTTGCCCGGGAATGAGAGAGGATGGCCGGCTCTACAGCAGAGGAGAAAACCTTCCGACGGTTCCTGGAGCTCTTCCTGCGGGAGATGAGGATGCCTCTGCAGGAGAGCGACCCGCCGCCGCTGCGCCCCTTGTCGGACCTGCTGACTGACGACGAGGTGGAGGGGGAATGCCTCGACCTGTGTCTCCAGCACCTCTACAAATAGTTAAGTGACCACTTTTGTTTGTATTTATTTATTTATGTTGTGCTTAGACGCCGTGGTATTGTGTGTATGTGTACAAGGAGCCACGCAGCTCGCACGGTGCGTGTTGTGTGTCGCCGGTGGAACCGCGTTGACCCCGACCGGGTCCACGTCGGAGATAAGCCGGCCTGCCTCACGCCAATGCTGGGTGTGTCCGACACACAAGTTTTTAGACAAGTGTCTTCACTGAAACACGACGAAGGAATGACACATAAAGCAGAAGTTAAACGTGACCACTGGGTTGTGTGTGTGTGTGTGTGTGTGTGTGTGTGTGTGTGTGTGTGTGTGTGTGTGTGTGTGTGTGTGTGTGTTTGAGAGGTTATAATAATGCAATATTAATTAAAATGCGTGCGCAGTGCGTCTTTATTCAAAGTACGCCAGCGGTGTCGGTGCTGGAGGTGCACAAAAGGTGAACCCCTGCTTTTTTTTTTTTCTTTTTTAAATAATTATTTTTTGCGTAACAGCACGACGTCACGATGGTGTAGGAGGCGGGAGGAAGCCATCGCCATCACCGCTGAGCGCATCTTCATGCGGGCTAAAAATAACCCGACCGGTTACACGTTATTAGCCTCAATCGTTACCGAACATTCCCGAGACACAGACTGAACCGTTTGTTTTCAATTATTGTTTTAAACATTTTTTTAATGGCAATAATTCCAGCTCATTCATATATGTCCAGTGTCTATATAACGCACAGAGATGGATGCACTGTGTATGGTTATTTAATGAGTTAACCTCGTCAGAGTGTGCGTGTTTAAAGACGTGAGAACTTTGCCAGAGTTGGGGGAGGAGAGGGAGAGAGAGAGGGAGAGAGAGAGGGAGAGAGAGAGAGATAGGAAAAGAGAGGGAGAGGGAGAGAGAGCTCGTGCTGCCTGACCTGATTTTTGAAATCCAAAATAGGTGCAGAAACTGTGCTGGGATGAGCAAGGTGGAAGGACTCATCTAGGCTAGGGCACCGAGTGGCGAGGGGAGGGGGGAGGGAAGGAGGGAGGGAGGTGAGGTCTGCTGCGCGCGTGCACGAATGAAAATGACATTTTTTTTTAATGGCCAGTTTGCCACGCACGCGCTCATATGGACGACTATAGCGAAAAGGTCAGAATGAGCTCCAGCAGGGATGCAGAGACCATATGTTGCTGTCAGGTGGGGTGATTTTTTTTTTCCTGTCTTTTTTTTTTTTCCTCCAGCGAGGTGGAGAGCAGACCTGTTGGAGGAGCTGTCGTTAATAGTGTTAGCTCACTCCGCAGTATATTTATATATATAAATATATATAAGGTCATTGAGCATTCAACGTTCTTGCACAGCTTTCCCTCCCCCTCAGCGTTCTGTGCTGAAGGCATTCCTGAAGAAACTGAACATATTTTTAGTTTTTTTTGTATTGGTACAACATAAAAAGGTACATCGTGTCCACGTCAGACTCCTGGATACGTCTCAAGTGTATTGTGGTTGTAGAAACTGCTCTGATATTGAATAGATGTGCGTGGTTTTGTTCCACCAGACTGACGACTGAAAGAGACAAAGATCCCTCTGAGCAACAGTTGAAAAAGAATAGAAGAAAGCTGGAAGCTTATAGCGTCAAAATGTGTGCAAATTTAAACAGGAACAGCTTGCGTGTCTCAATAATGCAGCCCCATGACAAGCTGGAATTGGTCTCACAACCTCATCAATCTAACCACTGAGGGGACTGCAGTCAGTGTGCATGCTGAATCCACCCGGTCAGGGTTAAGTAACGCCATTTGTGTCTCGACAAAACAGCTGCTGGACGCTATGTCTGTGGGTCAAGACAACACAAAGTCTGTATATAAAAGTGGACGTAGTCGTCGGGATGTTTTAAAGCCTTGAGTTCAGCGATTTGGCCGTCGCCATCTTGTTTTTTTGCAACCAGTGAACGGAAGTGATTATATTTTGCACTGAGGAGTGATGGAGAGACGCTGTATACGCCTCTGGTAGACCTGTCAATCACCTGGTAGCCCCGCCCCTAAAGCCTAACCTGCTTTATGGTCTGTTTGACTCTTCATGAGCATAATTTACTAAATGAACATTATGCTGTATAGAAGAAGACTTGAAACTAGAGATTGAGACATAAACTCATGTTTACAATGTTTACTGAGGGAATACATCAAGAGAGAAGTAGAGTCACTTGTATAGACTTCTATACAACCAGAGGAGTTGCCCCCTGGTGGTCAGGAGAGAGAATGCAGCTTTAACACATGAAGCAGAGACTTCTATACAACCAGAGGAGTCGCCCCCTGGTGGTCAGGAGAGAGAATGCAGCTTTAACACATGAAACATAGACTTCTATACAACCAGAGGAGGCGTCTAACATAATAAATACTCTCGATACATTCAACACATTTAATTGATGATGCTTTTGTACTTTTTATTTGGTTCTTATGCAGGACCCTTTACTTGTTGGAGTATATTTTTACACTGTGTCATTGCTTTTATTTAATTACAGGATGAGAGTACTTCTTACAAGAATTTATTTAATTTATTTAATCTTTTTTTTTTTAAACAAATCTCTGGGCTCCCTGACAAAACAAGCCTTTAGATGTTGAAACAAAGCGGAAACGAGGCTGAAAGATGTCGTTATTTACTGGAGAATTAGCAGTGGTGTAATATCAGTGCTGCTCTCGCTCCGCACCAGGTTGCCTCAGTCAGTTAAAATGGAGTCCGTCCAATCTGGCTTTGTCATTAGCCAAACTCACCAGAATAACTGTCGCTCGCCGCCTCACTAAAACGTCCCTCTGTCTCCGTTTCCTGGCCGAGGAAGCGTCTCTTGCGGTACATTTGGCTCGTTGGAGTCCATGAATCAGTCTCTGGCCGCGGTCCATGGAGCACTTTATCGTACGAGAGCCCACCAGGAGCTCCAGCTGCTCTCAAGGTCAAAAAGGGGCACTCACTTTGTCTGCTTTACGTACACTTTGTGATTTCGATGCGATCCAAAAAAGAAATCACAATCTGAATCCTCTGCACTCAAGTGGCATGAAGCTTACGCTTTAAATCTTGCTGTGTGACATTTTTATTGCAGAGTAATAAAAAAAAAAAAGCCAGCAAGTCGGATGGAAATGAACGTTGCCCGACCGACAGTTAACTTCGGCTTTTCTTTTTTTTAATCCGCGAGCACAATGCACCCGTTGCTAAGCCCCGCCCCCTGCTGCTACTCAGTCAAGCTGTCAGGGCTTTGAATACGCATGAATATTTAATTTCTGTGAACAACAACGAAAAAGGCGATTTCCGAGCGATGCAGACACGCGGCGCAAACAATGTGTGTTTAAAGCTTATCTGTCAGAAGGTTAAAGCGTTTGATCAGTGAAAACAGGTTGAAAATATAAAGGTATAGAAGCTAAAGCGTAAAAGTGAGCCATCACATCAACGTGGCGATCGAGACAGAAGACAATGGAGTTGGAGTCGGGTAGGTGTTTATTCACTGTTACAACCATTAAAAAGCTAAAACAACTTGTGTAGCTACATTCAGTAGCTAGCGTAGCCTAGAGCTGCTAATGTTCTCTGCTAACGTTAGCATCAGAGGGTTTTTACGTAGAAATATAACATCCGGAGCTGTTGTCTGATTGGCCAGTCTACTTTTGAGGGGCGGGACTTAGCGAACAATGAATATATTTAACGTATATTTAAAAGGATCGCAGAAAGGTCTGTGTTTGTTGTCGAGACTCTGTTTAGAGCTGAACGATGCCACGATGTTGGATCTGCGTCTGAAGGTCAGGACTTAGCGAAAAGGTCAATTGTTTTAGAACCTTAATATCGTAGTTATTTACCACAAAATATTATTTTCTCTTGTTATAATTGATTAAGTTTTATAATGACAGTATGGCAATGTGAAAGGGGTCTTCTGCAGCGATGAACTAACAGGAAACCCGGTTTTGCGCGGCTAGTTATGATATAAAAAAACAACTTTTAGTTTTTTCTTTTTAAAAAAAAAATATTTATTTTTCCTTTTACTGTGTACTATCATGAACCAATACACTACTAACACATATATGTTTTATGTATGTTCACAAAGATTTTCTGTATATTATAGCTTTTTAAATGACCGTAAAGGTCGGGTTACAAGCCGCCCCCACATTCCCCCGCTGTAGCAAGCTAACGCTGCTGCTAGCTTGGTGGTTGTCGGGGAGCTAGCAGGGAGCTAGTGGCGAGCTATCAGCAGCGCTAGCTGGCTACAGCGGGGAGCTAGCTTGGACTCCTAACGAAGGTAGTAGCAACTTGTTATCCAAATTTCACGGTATTCAGATTGACCTTGAGGTTTAGAAGATATTCAGTATTTAGTTGGACCATTTGCAATTTTTGCCATTAAATTTCCAAGGGTTAAAAAGTGCGTTTCGGCTCAATATCTTTATTTTAACATCCTAGGGACTGAAAGTGGGCGGACTTGTGCGTCATTTCAGCCGCTCATACGTCAATCATGTGATTACAAAGAATCCCGCCTCCCCCCTCCAGTCACTGCAGGTTTAACCGAGTATTTCATCCCAAACCGGACCGTATACAACATGGCGGCCGGCCGCCAGTCGAAGCCGCCGCTCTCCGGGCGCGCTCGAGTCGGCGAGGTCCGACACTTCTTTACATTACATGTGCATCAGTTGCCACGGCAACATCCCAGGTGTCCCCGCGCAGTAATAATGGTCTTTTTGTCGTCGGGTCTGATCGCTGCGGGCGTCACGCTGCATGTGACAGTTTGATAACGGTGCTGCAGAAGCAAACAGCAACACACGGTGCTTTGGATCTTAATTAATGCTGCTTATTTCTAGTCAAACGTCGAAGATTTCTCTCTGACTTTTACCTTTTTAAAACGTCGCAATTTGTCTTATTAAAAATGGGCAGTGTTGCAATTACTTGTTCACGGCGATTAGTGTGTAAAACTACTGGGCTGAACACCCAAACTTAACCACCATCTTACTTTGAGAAGTAAATAATAATCATGTTTTTCCATTAAGTTGTTAAATTAAATTTTTTACCTTTTCTTTTTTTTAGAAACAATCAATTGATTCATGGAAAATATAATCAAAAGATGAATCTATGGTGCAAATAATCAGTTAATACTCACCTGATTTTACCTTAATGCACAATAATCTAATAATAGAATATGTAATAGTAGGGAAATTTTGGGACATAAAGTAACATTTTCATTGCAGGATTTGTACTCGTGGTATTTTCACATTGTGGTATTAGTACTTTTACTTCCATCGCATTTGGTTGGTACTAAAAAAGTATTGAGGTTATCCCAAATAAAACCCGGCGGTGACAAAACCCTGATGCCGGTGGACGGTTTTAAACCCAAAACGACGCGTTCGTGACGTCGGATCAGGAGGTTTTTTTTGTCGGCGTGTTAGAGGGAAAACCTGCAGACACGTGGGCCTCAGACGATCACGGATGAGAACTTTTGCTGCGTCTTGAAGCAGACTGACGGTACGAGTGTGTGTGTGTGTGTGTGTGTGTGTGTGTGTGTGTGTGTGTGTGTTTGCGTGGTGGCCGGCATCCTACACGGCTGTCTACTGTAGCGGTGCTGTTGAGAGTAATGATAGTTGGAGGCAGCAGCTCTGGTGATTCATCTCAACGTGTCATTAGTTTGTCTCTGGGTTGAACAGCTAATAATAGACTTCTGCAAGAAAAGAGATCCCCTCGCTGTGTGTGTGAATGTATGTGTGCGCTTGGTGCGCTAGATCGAGTTTGGGGGAGTGGACGGAGCTTATGTATATGTGTGTGTGTGTGTTGTGTGTTAAAAAATGACGCCAGTTAGGTTTTAATCCATTTTGCTCCAGGCGGCTGGGAGTCACATCTGAACAGAAGATGATGCAGTCGACTCCCTTTGAACACTGTGATCTGTGTGTGTGTGTCTGTGTGTTTGTGTGTGTGTGTGGGTGTGTGGAGGGTTTATTCCAAAGTATGATTACAATCATGCTGCTGTGTGAACTAGAATTACCGCCTCCGCCAACCAGTCGTGTTGCAGTTTACATCCACGTCGGTCCAAAACGTCACCGAATTGTCAACTCGTTAGACTCTTGACTCCATTAAATATTCACGCTTCCTTTTTATTGCACTCTGTTTTATGTTTATCGTTAAATGGTTATTGTGTATTGTTAAATGTTGTGTACCCCTCGCCAGGACACATTCCTTGTACGTGTAATCATACTTGGCAATAAATGGTTCTGATTCTGGTTCTGATCTTCAGTCTGTCATCAATTTCTATGTCTATGCTTCATGTGCTACAGCTGCATTCTGTCTCCTGACCACTAGGGGGCATCTCCTCTGGTTGTATAGAAGTCTAAGCTTCATGTGTTAAAGCTGCATTCTGTCTCCTAACCACCAGGGGGCGACTCATCTGGTTGTATAGAAGTCTATACGGCGTCTCTACGTCACTTCTCTGTATTCCAAATATGGTCACTCAAAAAAAACAAAACAAGATGGCCGAACTCGAGGCTTCGTAACGGCAGTACATAAACCACAGACACAAATGAGCAGAGATTAAAGAAGAGGAGCCGCGATGGGAAGCTAAGACAGAGTATCACATCCTGGCATTTCGCAGCAGTACGACAGAATTAAAGGACAAATTTGAAGAAATTGGCTCATGGCGTTCCTGAGACTTCAGACGTGAGGTCACTGTGACCTCGACCAATCAGTTCATCCTTGAGTCTCTTTCTAGCTTAATGATAAACTGTGCATTTTTCTAACTGCAAAGGATGAAATTATAGATCAATATGATCATTAAAACCATAAAATAGTCTTTTAGTAATAAAAAGCGCTTCATTCTGAGAGCGCAGCGAGTAAATCCCTGCCGGGTTTCATTAGCTTCTCCAGACTGAACTTTCACAATCATCTTCGCCGAAAAACACCCAAAGAGGGAAAATCTTTTGTGAGGCTGATGTTCATCCCTCCAGGAGAGTTCAGAGACTTTGCGCTCGCCCCCCAAATCCTGACCGAGATATTTCATGTTTCTTTTAAACAAATAGTTTTTTGCCTCGAGGGTGAAACTGGCTCCACAGTCACGTCGTTTCAGATTTTCTTAACGCCTCTTAAAAAGCCCCCCGGAGATGATAAGTACAGTAATCATTCTTTTTTCTTTTTTTTTTTAAGTTGGAAGGCCTATTGTGTGCTCAAAAGGCCTTGTGGGTTTTTATTGTTCAAGGCTGAATTGAGTGATACATTAACGCAAGAGCGGTTTAGGTTCTTTTAAATGTGACAAATGTGGCTTCCTGTTCCTGATTGATGCAAGTTTTAAGTGCAAGGCGACTGTGGCTCAGTCCTTGTCGTTGCGTCCTTGAGCGAAACACTTAACCCCAAATTGTTCCCCGTCGCTGTGTCTCCGGTGTATAGAACACAAATGTAAGTCGCTTTGGATAAAACCGTTAGCTAAAATGTAATGTAATGGAGGTTTTGACTGAACTATGGAACAGTGTTTCTACATCCTGCCGGTCTGTACAGTGTACACGCTGGAGAAAGCCAGCACTGCTGCTAGCTCCCCACTGTAGCAAGCTAGCGCTGCTGCTAGCTCCCCGCTAGCTGCTGCTACTCCTCGTGTCCCCGCTGACCGAGTCTGGCGTCGAGCCGGGGCTGGTTCTGCTACCTTCGGTGGTTGTCCGGGAGCTAGCAGCGAGCTAGCGGAGAGCTAGCTAGCAGAGAGCTAGCTGGCTACAGCGGGGAGCTAGCGGGGCGCCCACCAAAGGTAGTAGCGGCTTGTAACCCGACTTTCTCGCTACGTAGAAGCATCATGCTTATATATTCCCACCATAAGTTATTATCAATTAAATCAGGTAGTTAAAATAAATACCAAAAAGGAGTTGACCGTTCTTACGTTCATGTTAGCGTTGTTCCACAATTGAACTCCTACAATAAAAATACGTTTTCTTTTAATCCTTTTTTTTTTTTTAGCTTTTTGTGCAGAAAACTCTCTCAAATCATATTTACACTCATGTATGGAAATGCATGATTCATGCTTTTCTCATGTGCCGACAAATTAGACACACACACACACACACACACACACACACACACACACACACAGCTGATAGATAGTAATTGAGGGGAGAGCCTTTCCAGACCTCATTAAACAGAAACATCTCCCGCAGCTGTAGAGAACTAAGGGGTAGATCCGGCTTCCTAAACACACACACACACACACACACACACACACACACACACACACACACACACACACACACACACACTCTGTGTAAATGGTGTTCGAGGAACTGCAGGTGACAGATATATCAAAAGGATGAAGACGGTTAGACTGCAACGTATTTGCCTTTATTTGAGACTATGGATATCGATCAATAATGTTAATATTAATAATTAAAATGACATATTGATGGTTCTGCCCATAAAAACACATTTCAAAGACTGTGAATTTAAATGGAAGATGAGGTCAGAACCGGCAGTTTAACCTTTTTAAGTTTTTTCTTAGTCGATTAGTTAATTAATAGAATATTGATCTTCAAATATTTTGAAAATCAATTTTATTCAGTGACATTAAACAGCGTCAATTCATAACAGCCATATTTTGTTACGCCAAATGTTCGATATCTTCGCGTTTGCCGCCTCTGATACAACCGAATACTTTAAACGTTATAATACACAACCCAACCTCCCACGCTGAGTTTTATTAAATTTTTCCGTTTCATTAAGACGACGACCTCTGTCACGACCTCTGGCTCAAGGTCGAGCGCGGGCTGCTTTGTTCGGACCAAGCGAATCTCCTCCAGGGCTTCATCAACGAGGACTTCCCTCCGGCCGCGAGTAGGACGCCGCACGGACAGAAAACACGCTAATGTCCACCTGCCCACACACACACACACACACACACACACACACACACACACACACACACACACACACACACACACACACACACACTTATCACTCCTACACTCCAGGCCCCGTATTCACATACAGCTCCTGGTGCATTTTAAAAATAAAGTGACCATTTCATCTGTAATAAAAGCAGTTAAATTAATGAGCAATAAATCCGCCTTTCAGCCGTGAAATGGCTTTAAATCTGATGACAAAACGCTCTGAACAAAGCTGCTGCTGAGTAATGATGAAATGCATAATAATTCATGAGAAATAGGGATAAGAGATTCATTTTTTTTAGTGTTGTGTGAGCGCTGTGTTGTGATTTTAAACAACATTCATTACTTTAAGGTTGCATTAAGACCCGAGGCATCAGTGTGTTTGCACGTTTCCTGTAAATAACGGCGTGATTATGAAGCCGGGGGACGTTGTTGTTGTCTCTTATGAACCATTGGAGCTGGTTGCCATGCTTTAGTTACCGAGGAACTGGGTTTTTATCGCTCACTTCCCACTGGAATATGAATCGCTTCCCACTCGTGCACCACTATTGTCTATATTTATGATTCTGTGACAGAGAAATGGTCTCAAGTGCTAAAATTAATCACAAATCATTTGTGTCCCTTAAGACAAAAAGGAAGACTAAAGTGAGGGTGACTTTTAGAAAGTTTCCTCAGCAGAGGAGAAACATCCAGCCCAAACCCAAAGTGCTTCAGAAAACACACTTTTGGAATATCTTTTGTAATCCATAAAACAGCGGTTACTCCTCATTTCTCGTGCGTTCTTCGACTGTTTTCTGCTCGTTGCATAAATACAGTCCTTTCAAAATAAACCTCCGTCTTCACAAGAAACAACTTTGTTAGTTTCAGACAACAAACTCAGTCATTTATAGACTAGTCATTTGTATAGACTTCTATACAACCAGAGGAGTCATCCCCTGGTGTTCAGTAGAAAAAATGCATCTTTAACACATGACGCATTGACTTCTATACAACCACAGGAGTCGCCCCATGGTGGTCAATAGAGTGAATGCAGGTCCAACACATGAAACAGACTTCTATACAACCAGAGGAGTTGCCCCCTGGTGGTCAGGAGAGAGAATGCAGCTTTAAGACATGAAGCATAGACTTCTATACAACCACAGGAGTCGCCCCATGGTGGTCAATAGAGTGAATGCAGGTCCAACACATGAAACAGACTTCTATACAACCAGAGGAGTCGCCCCCTGGTGGTCTTTTTAGCCTTCAACCGGCAGGATGACGCTGTTTTCCCGTTTTCTGCTTCAACTAGAACATCGAAAGGTCGCGGCCACAGACGCCGACCCAGCACATACTTCAGCAGCAATGTGACAGAGCGACGCGCTGTGTGTGTGTTTTGTAGGAAACACACACGGCGATGATCCAGAATACGTTCAAGCTCAAAACGGGGCTTCATCCATGAGACGGTTTTGTCGCTTCGCAGCAGACAAATCAGCCCCCGAAGTCCCACATGTACCGTCTCGGATTGAAGTGACCTCCTTTTTTTTCCGGAGCTGAACTACTTTCAAAAGACAACGCATACAGCGCTTCGTCACAATCTACTAAGAATACAACAAGAAAAAAACAAACATGAGACACGGCTCTTGAGAAAGCGGCCTCACCCACACACACACACACACACACACACACACACAAAAGACACAAAAAACGACAGCGAGCGAGCAGACGAAGCTTTCAATGAAAAGGTCGACATACGCTCCGGCACAGCGTTTGCGTGGCATTTTTTGAAAAGTCCTCGTTTTTTTTCTCACGCCACCATCTGTCTGTCCGCTGGCTTCTCGCTGTTTAATCAGAGCGATATGAAGCCAGGAGAGCTGATCCCTCTGGAGATGTACATCCTCTGAGGCTTCTGGGAAGTAACTGAAGGGTTTTCTAGAGCGACGGTTGAAAAATTAAGGCCGCTGGAGGCAAAGACAGCCTTTTATTTTCGTGACTTTGAGGTATCCTCTCTGAACCGCAAGGAAGGTGCTTATCTTCAACATGTTGTGTTGTTTTCTTTTTTTAAAACTCCATCTATTCTCGTCCGGTCAACTCTCGTCTCCTCTCTTGCCTCCGAGCTGCGGTCCAGCGCTGTCCAAGCCTTTGAAATTAGTTGCGGGAGTAATCCCTTAATCAGAGTGTCTCGCTGGGATTACCGCCGAGGCCTCAGCGACCGCCGTCCACCGCCGCTGGCAACTGTTGAGCCGGCAGTATTCGATTCACATCCTTTTTCCACAAGTAGAGCCGTGAAACAATGGTGATGAACAGAAGCAGCGTTTCCATTCAATCGGCAAGCTAATGCTAAAAAGGAGCTATATTTACCATTCAAAGCGTTAATGTGGCGTCAAACAACTGTTAGCTAGGAAACAAAACAAGTCAACTTCGCTATCCAACCCTCTAAGAGAGAGAAATGAAGAGAGGTTGGAAGGAATGTAACATATGAAGATAGACTTCTATACAACCAGAGGAGTCGCCCCCTGGTGGTCAGTAGAGAGAATGCAGCTTTAACACATGATGCATAGACTTCTATACAACCATAGGAGTCACCCCTGGTGGTCAGGAGAGAGAATGCAGCTTTAACACATGAAGCATAGACTTCTATACAACCAGAGGAGTCGCCCCCTGGTGGTCAGGAGAGAGAATGCAGCTTTAACACATGAAGCATAGACTTCTATACAACCAGAGGAGTCACTATCTGGTGGTCAGGAGAGAGAATGCAGCTTCAACACATGAAGCATAGACTTCTATACAACCAGACGAGTTGTCCCTGGTGGTCAGGAGAGAGAATGCAGCTTTAACACATGAAGCATAGACTTCTATACAACCAGACGAGTTGTCCCTGGTGGTCAGGAGAGAGAATGCAGCTTTAACACATGAAGCATAGACTTCTATACAACCAGAGGAGTCGCCATCTGGTGGTCAGGAGAGAGAATGCAGCTTCAACACATGAAGCGTAGACTTCTATACAACCAGACGAGTTGTCCCTGGTGGTCAGGAGAGAGAATGCAGCTTCAACACATGAAGCATAGACTTCTATACAAC
This sequence comes from Clinocottus analis, assembly GCF_023055335.1. Taxonomy (NCBI): domain Eukaryota; kingdom Metazoa; phylum Chordata; class Actinopteri; order Perciformes; family Cottidae; genus Clinocottus; species Clinocottus analis. The sequence goes on along the minus strand of NW_027176207.1, from coordinate 20,624,869 downwards.
CAGAGGAGTCGCCATCTGGTGGTCAAGAGAGAGAATGCAGCTTTAACACATGAAGCACAGACTTCTATACAACCAGAGGAGTCGCCCCCTGGTGGTCAGGAGAGAGAATGCAGCTTTAACACATGAAGCATAGACTTCTATACAACCAGAGGAGTCGCCATCTGGTGGTCAGGAGAGAGAATGCAGCTTGATTGCTCTTCCTTCCGGTGGGCGTGGCCTCTGTCTCCATATCCTCCTAACTAGGAATCTGTCCCTGCATGCACTGGGGCGACTGCAGAGCTTTTTTAAGAGAAAAGCCAGAGCACCCGGGAGCAGAACATGCAAATACAGAGAGAACATGCAAACCCCACACAGGCAACTAGAGTCCTCCTGCAATGTGCTCCAAGCTAAAATGTACCAATAATGTTGCTCCAGATATGATTATATTGACAGCTTTTCACGAAAACAAACTGTAACGATTGGAGGATCGGCAGCGGCTCACATTGACGTCTCTAAAACAGGCGCCTTAATTAATTCCAACTCTGGAGAGGCCCCATTTTTGGAAGTGCAATGACCTTGAAAAGTGTGCGGTGTCCTCCTTTCCCTCCTCCAGCGTTATGGATCGACCCTTTTTTTTTTCCTCGGGAGCCGTCTTCCCGTTCACACGAGGTGCCCATAACTCAAAGGATGAGTCACATGTTGGTGGGGCTGAATGCAAAGCAGTCCGGCACCCGGACGCTGCTGAAAAGGTGGAGGGAAGGACGAGCTGAGCTGAAAGCAGCCGCACAGAGTGTCCTGATCACGTTTTATTTGTTCCAGTTCGGTCCTTCTGTCATTGTTCTGTGTTTTTATATTAAAATCTATTTTTACCTTTCATTCTTTCCAGCACCAGTGTGATCATATTGTGTTGTAAATGTGATTAGATAACTTGAATTTAATACATTTTGTTTGTATAATAATAATAATAATAATAGTAATACGTTTGTATAAGGAACAGAAATATATTTTAGCAAATCAAAGGCTGTGCAATTTAAATAGTTTATTATTTACCGTAAAGTCGGGTTACAAGCCGCTCCGACCTTCGGTGGGTGTCCTCACTGTAGCAAGCTAGCCCGGCTGCTAGCCGCTTGCTAGCTGCTTCTTGCTACTTCCCATGTCCCCGCTGCCCGAGTCGGGCGTGGAGCGGAGGATGCTACTTTCGGTGATTATCGAGGAGCGAGCAGGGAGCTAGCAAGGAACTAGCAGGAGTACTAGCGGAAAGCTTTCAGCCATGTTAGCGGAGAGCTAGCATCAGAGCTAGCTAGCTACAGCGGGGAGCTAGTGATTCGTGATTAATGTTTGGATTGTTTAGTCTGGAAGGGAGAAAAACTTGTTAGTTATGACTGCAAATATTAGCATTTTAAAAGATGTAAACGATTAAAGGATGGCTTTATAATTCGCTTGAATATTGATAAGAAAATATAAAGAAATTCTGTTGATCGTGAACGTCCACAGCTTATTTTAGGGACATGGAAAAATTTAATTAACAAATTTGTGAGCCTTATTTGTTAAGAAAATAGTCAAGAATATTGGTGTTTGTTTTGTATCTGTTGGTGTCTGAGACTCTCAAACCAACATTAGAAAAACTAACTAAGACGGTTTTGATGTTTCAAGACGATCGGAGGAAAAGCGCCTGCAGTCTGCTGCCTTTAAGGAGAGCATGATTACTGCATGTTTTGCACGTGAATAAATTATAATAGTTGTCCAAATCCCTCTTGTTTTATTTATCATACACACACTTCAACATGCGTCACTGAGCACCGCGCTGGGAAAAAAAAGGAGGTCGCTTCTCATCCCCGTCACCACTGAGGAGCCATTTTGATTGTAGCCGCTCTCACTGAGGACAAAGTCCAGATGTTCGGGGGCGTTTAGTTTGAGCTCTGTTGACCAGAAAGGTACCAACGTGTCGGTGGACAGGAACACATCGTGACCTTCAGCAAGAACCGCGAGGCCGTGTGCAAAAAAGGAAAAATCTGTGATTACATATGTGATAAAAAAACACGACGGCCCTCTTTCATCGGCTCAATCGTATCTTTTTCTCTTGGGTCATCATTTGGCAACCTAAAAAAATCTCTAGAAGCAACTTTAACGTCAAGTTGAGTCTCCACTCGGGATGTAATGAAGACGACCGTTAACCCACAATAAAGATTGTGCCGGCTTCAAAATTAGCATCCTGAGTCATAATTTAATCAGCATGAGAGGATGCACTTAGCCCTCGACTGTGTGTGTGTGTGTCTGTGTCTGTGTGTGTGTGTGTGTGTGTGTGTGAGAGAGAGCACTGTCATGAGTTCTCATAACTGAGACTATTTTTGAAGCCATACTTTACTCTGTTTTATGGATTTTTTCCTATTTAGAATCTGATGTGACTCCGGTGCAAATATACAAAGAAAAGGTACAAATAAAAGCCCTTCAATGGACGCATGTGTGTATGAGTAACGTTGAGTAAAACCAGCTGCACATATTTTTAATATTCAAGGTTTTATTGTCTTTATGCAACACAGGAAACACAGTTTTAGTATTACAGGAAATATTTAGGTCGGAAAAAAATAGATAAAAGTAGCTCAAAAGGAAGAAATAAATGCTGTGAAAAAGGATATATATAAGATACTGTCATAAAATACATATATTTATGAATATATATATATATATATATATATATATATAAAATATATTACAATAATTTTATAATGTATTTTATTTTATTTATTTATTTTTTAAATAATAAAATATTTTATTTTTAAATTATATTTAAAAAATGTAAATATTTAAAAATATTCATCATAAAATAATACATATATATATAAATATATATAAATAAATATATATATATATATATATATATATATATCAAATATATTTAGAATAAATAAAAAATAAAAATATATGATTGTACTTATATATAAATATATTTAAAAAAAATATATATATATATATAAAAGATTCACTGACAGTATATCTTCAGTATTCGTCTTAAATGAATAAAGCTGATATTCGGGGCTGAGCATTAAAGCCAGACTCTAAAATACTGAAAGATTACATAAGAAATGAGCAGCTTAAAATGTTTTCCTTTGATTTTAATTACAAAGTAAGGATTATGAAATTGAGTTTGTTGAGCGCTGCGGGGTCGAGGTGACGCTTGTTTAGGAGACGTTTCACAAACAGCTGTTTCCTGCCAGAGGTTCACAATCAAACAGTCTTTTCATCCTCGGAGCAAATTTAATAACCAGATGGTCGGGATGGGGTCAGCGCGTCGAGCCTTGAGGTGAGGATTCTTTTGGACAGCCGTGAAGGACTTCCTTCAGGAGGATGTGGAGGTGTTGATGAATGATAAATGAGTCAATTACACGGGACATGTCTGGCTGTTTCCCTCCAGCGTGGCTGAGGACGCACAGGAGGAGGTGTTCAGGTCAAAGATGAGGCTCTTCTTTATGATTTATTCACGTCAAATAATCCCAAGAAAATAGAACAATATATATTTTATCTTTGCAACATTTTTTCTGTGATAAAAAGAAACTCAATATAGTCGGAAAAAAACTACATTTACAATCTGTGAATTTCCCGGTTAAATCATCAGTAAAAAAATGAAAAATTGCTTTAGAAAATGTTAAATAAATCTCAGTTAAGAAGTCGAAAAAAATTAAAAAACCTGTCTAGGTTCGAGACTGGAGGGAGTTAACTACGATTCCCAAGATGCATTTCGGCCAGAAATGATCCAATTACGGCGCTTGTAATGCTAAATATAAATATAAATATCCGTCTATCTATCACTTTAACCCAAACCATAGCACAACATGTGAACATGCAACACGTGAACATGCAACACGTGAACATTCAACATGTGAACATTCAACACGTGAACATGCAACACGTGAACATTCAACACGTGAACATGCAACACGTGAACATTCAACACGTGAACATGCAACATGTGAACATTCAACATGTGAACATTCAACATGTGAACATGCAACATGTGAACATTCAACATTCGCTCTGCAAAGCTTGACTTTGATAAAGTGAAGCAGATCAAAGTCAGAGGGTTTAGAACAGAGAACATTCAGGCGACGTCTCCAAAATTTGCATCGGGGCCTATTTGCTCACATCTGCATGTACTAAACTATATGTTTCACTTGTATATTACATATGGTGTTCAATACATCCAAATACAGCAGTTTGGGGCTTTTTTTCCTCCATAAAACCAGCTGTGATTTCCAGTTTTATAGAACAATCGCTCATCCTCCCCGATTGGATTTTAAAAGGTTAAAACTCAGCTGAAGACGTGGCGTCGCTAACGTTTCAGTAATCAATGTGAAACTGGTTCAATTAAAAAGAAAAAAGAAAAGAGGAGCTTCCGGAGACGCGGTTCAGGTCAGGGCACGACGGGGCTCTCACCAATCCACCGGTGATCCAGCTGGTGGATTACATAATCCCGCCTTAAGGCTTTTGTGTGCGGAGCAGCGCTGGGCGCGCTCACAAACCCTCTCAGGGAATCACATGCAACTTCCCCGCTCCATCTCCATCCTCGTGGAGGCCGGAGGCTTTTTTATCTGGAAACCGACACCACAGCAGACACACACACACACACACACACACACACACACACACACACACACACACACACACACACACACACAACAAAAAACACGACACATGCAGAGCTTTAACGCCTCTCCAGCTGCTGCCGAAAGACGCTCATATAGATGCACTGCAGGTTTCCTCCTCCTTCTTCTCTTTTCACGACGGATTAGACGCGCCTCTCTGCAGCCGGCGTCGTGCACTTTGTCGTTAAGTGGAGCTCGCATGCGGCGGCGGCGGCGCGCCGTCATTCATCCATCACAAATAAAGTACAAAAATAAACATCCAAAAAGGTGTACTTAAGCTTGGAGCTGCTGAGAGGGCAGAACACACTTTTCTTCTTCTCTTTCTTCTTCTTCGTCGTTCAGATTTCAGTGTGGACTGAAGACGAGCCGTGAGACACAGAGGAGGAGGAAGTACTCGCAGCATTTACCCCAGTAAAAGTACTGCATTGAGAGATGTTTAGTACACGTATGTCAGTACTATCAGGAACATGTCGTTTTTAAAGTATTAACATTTCTGGGACTGTTTTATGCTTTTATGTAGTACCGTAACTGTCGGGTTACAAGCCGCTCCTACCTTCGGTGGGTTTCCCTGCTGTAGCGAGCTAGCGCTGCTGCTAGCTTCCCGCTTTAGCAAGCTAGCGCTGCTGCTAGCTCCCTGTTGTCCGAGTTGGGCGTTAAGCCGGGGCTGTTTCCCGCCACCTTGGGTGGTTGTTGGGGAGCTAGCAGGGAGCTAGCAGCAGGCTAGCGAGAGAGCTCACTGTGAGCTAGCAGCAGTGCAAGTGGAGAGCTAGCAGCAGCGCTAGCTGGCTACAACGGGGAGCTAGCAGGGACACCAACCGAAGGTAGTAGCGGCTTGTAACACAACTTTTCGGTACAAACATACATTTCATTCACTCTTGTAACTTATAAATAGTTTTAAAAACAATCTTTTTGAAAACCAAACATGAGTTAGCGTTGTTAGCGTTGTTCCATAATTGAACTCCTACATAGAAATACATCTTTTTGTACAGTAAACTTACAAACATCTGTACATCTGAACTTGTGTATTAAGTAGGAAAATGTAGTATTTAAAGTATAAATATTTTGGTGTCATGTGAGCAGAACAAACATAATAAAATGACTAAAAGGTCCGCGTCATAGGAACCATCCACATGACGAGTAGCAGCAGAATTAATAAAGAATAAAAACCCGAGAGATTCTATTAGATTCTGTGGGAACGTCATTTTTAGGAGACGAGGCTGTCGGATGTTTTTGCGCTGAATGTTTGTGATGACCTGAAGGATGAAGTGTGTTTCCTTTTATTTTTTGAGGACATCCTCCTGCTTCTTAATCTACATCAACTCTTTAAAGAGCCTCTTGGATCAGATGAAAGAAAGATCGTCACAAAGCTTAGAACGTTACGTGATGCCAGGTTCTCTCAGGACAGCGACGCTACGGACACACAATGCTTCAGTGTAGATTAAAGCACCCAACAGGACACAAAGGAGGCAACATGTTACACACTAATACACACTAATACACATTAATACACACTAATACACATTAATGCATCAGTGAGATTGTCCTCTTGCTTGAAGAAGCTTCAGTGAATCAGCGAACCATCTGATACCAGAAAGCCAAGCAACAGACCAAAGCACCACATGGTGTGTGTGTGTGTGTGTGTGTGTGTGTGTGTGTGTGTGTGTGTGTGTGTGTGTGTGTGTGTGTGTGTGTGTGCGTATCTGTGTGTGTGCGTGTAGGCGTGAGTATCTGTTTGTGTGTGTGTGTGTGTAAAGAGAGAGAGAGTGTGTGTGTGTGAGAGTATCTGTGTGTGTGTGTAAAGAGAGAGAGAGTGTGTGTGTGTGTGTAAGTGTGAGTATCTGCTTGTGTGAGTGTGTGTGTGTGCGTGAGTATCTGTGTGTGTGTAGGCGTGAGTATCTGTTTGTGTGTGTGTGTGCGCGTGCATGCGTGTGAGTATCTGTGTGTGTGAGTGAGTATCTGTGTGTGTGTGTGTGTGAGAGTATCTATGTGTGTGAGTGTATGTGAGTATCTGTTTGTGTGTGTGTGTGTGTAAAGAGAGAGAGAGTGTGTGTGTGTGTGTGTGTGTGCGTGTAGGCGTGAGTATCTGTGTGTGTGAGTGTATGTGAGTATCTGTTTGTGTGTGAGTGTGTGTGAGTGAGTACCTGTGTGTGTGTGTGTGTGTGTGAGAGTATCTGTTTGTGTGTGAGTGTGTGTGAGTGAGTACCTGTGTGTGTGTGTGTGTGTGTGAGAGTATCTGTTTGTGTGTGTGTGTGAGTATCTGTGTGTGTGTGTGAGATTGGACCGAGGACACACATCCTCCTCAAAGTCACCTGTGTGTCTCTGCAGCAGCAGTGAGGTGATGTGATGGCGCTCTGCGTGTTATGTAACGCTGCTCTGCCTCCTGAGAACACTGAGCTCTGCTCACGTAACAGCTACAACACACACTCCTCTCTCTCTCTCTCCCTCTCTCTCTCTCTCTCCCTCTCTCTCTCCCGAGGAATGAAACACACAAAGAGAAAAA